>NC_136611.1:3494265-4016765 GCF_933228915.1 Telmatherina bonti | reverse complement strand
TGGTTATCTTAATTGCAGGGTTATCTTAGTTTACTGGTTAGATTATATTAGATTATATTAGATTAGATTAGCAGACACAAATTTGCGCTAAAATGTGGCATGTTGGTCATCAGCCTCATCAAGCTACAGACGACCTACAGAGACCAGCTACTGGTTTATCTCTACAGGTGGCCAAAGACTGACAGAGACCAGGTGTGGAAACTGGAAAACTGAATCCAGGTGTGTAACTCAAGGTTAAAAACCTGAAAAATAGACAACACAGCATCTAATGGAAAACAGAATTTTTGTAGTTTTGCCTAAACCTTTGTCTACTTTTTAAAGGAAAGTTAATCTAACCATGCAGCTAAGTTAATCACACACCTAAGCTAACAACATAGCTAGGCTAATCATTTAGCTAAGCTAACAATGTAGCTAAGTTAATCACTTAGCTAAGCTAACTATGCAGCTAAGTTAATCACTCAGCTAAGCTAACAATTTCGCTAAGATAATCATTCAGCTAAGCTAACCATACAGCTAAGTTAATCGCTTAGCTAAACTAGCAATGCAGTGATCTTTTAGCTGAGCATTCCTGAGTTTGCATGGCTTTTATCTCCATCAGGGGTGCTCTGGGGGTTTTGAACCTACTTGTGTGTGACCTGCTACCTGACCTTGGCAGGTGAAAACTAATCAATGAGCCTGATTTTGGGTCGATGCTCAGTGGAAGACCTCCACCAGACCTTGTTTGTCTTATTGAGCCATGTCAGAGGAGGCGGTTGGAGAGAGCATTGAAGGTCATATTAAATCCAGACCCTCTGAACACTTTCCTGCCATTATTCCTGATGGTCTGACCAGCCTCTGTCGGGAATCTGGAGTCTTTGAAGCTTCAACACCTGGATGAACTCGGCTGTCAAAGCTCCAGCAAGGACAAAACATCCTTGTGTGCAGGTGTGTCTGCAATGTCTGCAAATTAGCATCTGGATCAGCCTTGGATCGGTATCGTCCAGTACTAAACTTCTGATACCAATATCAGTAGTGAGAAAAGCTGATTTCTGCATCCCTAATAGAAAGTTGTAAAAATTCATGTGTTCTCTCCACCTGTTCAAACAGTTTCACATTTTACCCCTGTAAGCCGTAGAACAGCTTCATGTCTTTTTACAGACGTCAGAAGACAAATCCAGAACTTTTTAACATAAAACCCTTCTGAGAAATCCCACTGAGGTTTTGCCTTGGTTTTCCCACTTTAACCTTCACATCTGGCCACATGTAAACTAAAAGAGCAAATCTGTGCACAGCTTTGAGCCAAAATCAGACTTTTTCTTCCTCTGGGAGCAGCTGGATGTTAACGTGAAGAAAACCGTCAGCAACTGCAGAATGGAGGGGAAATAACCCCAAACTCTTGTCTCCATTAATACTAGAAGCTCTTGTCCGTGCAACATGCTGGAGCTCAGCCTGAATCATCCTCTGAATAATTTAAATATAAAATCTTTTCTTTCAGGCTTTTCTCTGAGATATGTGAAGGAAACGGAGGAAGATCAGCATCACATTTACCTGCAAACGTTTCCTCTAAATTCTCTGCATGTTTATCTTATTAAACTGCATTTCATTATAGAATATCACAGTTAAAGGATGGATTAGGATGGAAAATGTTTTTTATGGTGTGATGATTTAATCAGACTCAGAAACAATTTAATAAAGACTAATATAAAGGATTATCAAGAATAAAACATACAAATTTCAGTCAACATATATAACCTGTTTTTAGACTTTTTTTAAAAAAAAAAGACAAATTTGTTTATTTGATTGATTGTTTGATGGAGACGTTGTACAATCATATGACTACATCAGTTAGCTAAAAGCTAATTAGCACCTGCAGGTCCCTGCAGGTAAACAAACATCAGTAAATACAGAATTAAAAAAAACCCAGACATGACTGTTGAATTAATTTGTTTATTGGAACAGGGCAAAACATTTAAATAAATATCCAATATTTCCATAAATATGCCAGATTTAGCAGGTTGCTAATTTTTATCTATTGTCCCATAAAGAAAGACGTCAACAACAGTAATTTTCAGCAGCAGATATAAGAAAGCAATAACACCAACAAAAGAGTTTGGGGAAGCAAGACAGCTAGCTCCTGTTAGCTTTGGGTTAGCTCAGTTAGCTTTTAGCTACAGGCAGCTCACACCTAACAGCATGCCTTAGCTTTAGCCCACCTATCTCTATTAACTGGTTTGCCCCCACTAGCTCCTGTTAGCTTTGGGTTAGCTCATTTAGCTTTTAGCTACAGTCACCTCAGAACTAACAGCATGCCTTAGCTTTAGCCCACCTATCTCTATAAACTGGTTAGCCCCCACTAGCTCCTGTTAGCTTTGGGTTAGCTCAGTTAGCTTTTATCTATAGGCAGCTCAGAGATAACAGCATGCCTTAGCTTTAGCCTGGCTACCTCCATGAGCTGGGTAGCTCCCATATTTGGTAGGCTCATAGGTACAAGCAGCTTGGTGCTAGCGGAACACCTTAGCTTTACCCCAACTTGCAAGTTAGCTCACATTAGCTCAGTTAGCTCTTAGCTACAGGCAGAGAGATCTTGATGGGTGTCAGTCAACACCCTTGGTTTTTAGGCTCCATTTCTTTGTCAATTTTTATGTTTTCTTGGTATGACATCACTCTCGACAATGCCAAGATGGCGACAGGAACCGCCCGCCAAGATTTATTTCAGCTCTTCAGAGACCAGCAAGTGACGGCATGAAGGCTCCATTGATCTTTTTGTCTCCAGTCTATGGGTCAGAACCAGAATCTACATGTGGGCTTAAGAGAACCTTCACTGTCCCCCGCTGATGACAGGAGTCTCCACGTTGTGCTGAATCATGCCTTGGTGGAAGGAAGCCCGGGGAGGTGTTCCTATATATAAGAAGGTTCCAGACTGGTTCTGTTGGGTGGAACTTTACTGGTTTTAGATGACAATCCATCCATCCTGACCTCTATCTCTAATCGCTGTTACCATAGTGATATTTCCTTGAAGTGTTCGCTTAAATTATTATACTACACCAATTAAGGTAATTTGGGGGAAGATTATTTTATAAGGTGAAGTTTAGACAATCTAAACCTGCTGCTCTCCGAAATAATTTTTTACTTCCTGTTAACCAGCCATGAGTTCACTACACTCCAGTGGCCTCCACAGTCACCAGAGCGCAGTCCAGCACAGCTTTGGAATTTGGTGGAACGGGACATTCTAATGGTGATGAGGTGGAACGGGAGATTCTCATCATGATGAGGTGGAACGGGAGATTCTCATGGTGATGAGGTGGAACGGGAGATTCTCATGGTGATGAGGTGGAACGGGAGATTCTCATGGTGATGAGGTGGAACGGGAGATTCTCATGGTGATGAGGTGGAACGGGAGATTCTCATCATGATGAGGTGGAACGGGAGATTCTCATGGTGATGAGGTGGAACGGGAGATTCTCATCATGATGAGGTGGAACGGGAGATTCTCATGGTGATGAGGTGGAACGGGAGATTCTCATCATGATGAGGTGGAACGGGAGATTCTCATCATGATGAGGTGGAACGGGAGATTCTCATGGTGATGAGGTGGAATGGGAGATTCTCATCATGATGAGGTGCAACGGGAGATTCTCATGGTGATGAGGTGGAACGGAGATTCTCATCATGATGAGGTGGAACGGGAGATTCTCATGGTGATGAGGTGGAACGGGAGATTCTCATGGTGATGAGGTGGAACGGGAGATTCTCATGGTGATGAGATGGAACGGGAGATTCTCATGGTGATGAGGTGGAACTGGAGATTCTCATGGTGATGAGGTGGAACGGGAGATTCTCATGGTGATGAGGTGGAACGGGAGATTCTCATGGTGATGAGGTGGAACTGGAGATTCTCATGGTGATGAGGTGGAACGGGAGATTCTCATGGTGATGAGGTGGAACGGGAGATTCTCATGGTGATGAGGTGGAACGGGAGATTCTCATGGTGATGAGGTGGAACGGGAGATTCTCATGGTGATGAGGTGGAACGGGAGATTCTCATGGTGATGAGGTGGAACGGGAGATTCTCATCATGATGAGGTGGAACGGGAGATTCTCATGGTGATGAGGTGGAACGGGAGATTCTCATCATGATGAGGTGGAACGGGAGATTCTCATGGTGATGAGATGGAACGGGAGATTCTCATCATGATGAGGTGGAACGGGAGATTCTCATCATGATGAGGTGGAACGGGAGATTCTCATGGTGATGAGGTGGAATGGGAGATTCTCATCATGATGAGGTGCAACGGGAGATTCTCATGGTGATGAGGTGGAACGGAGATTCTCATCATGATGAGGTGGAACGGGAGATTCTCATGGTGATGAGGTGGAACGGGAGATTCTCATGGTGATGAGGTGGAACGGGAGATTCTCATGGTGATGAGATGGAACGGGAGATTCTCATGGTGATGAGGTGGAACTGGAGATTCTCATGGTGATGAGGTGGAACGGGAGATTCTCATGGTGATGAGGTGGAACGGGAGATTCTCATGGTGATGAGGTGGAACTGGAGATTCTCATGGTGATGAGGTGGAACGGGAGATTCTCATGGTGATGAGGTGGAACGGGAGATTCTCATGGTGATGAGGTGGAACGGGAGATTCTCATGGTGATGAGGTGGAACGGGAGATTCTCATGGTGATGAGGTGGAACGGGAGATTCTCATGGTGATGAGGTGGAACGGGAGATTCTCATGGTGATGAGGTGGAACGGGAGATTCTCATGGTGATAAGGTAGATCATGAGATTTTAATCATGATGTGCAACAATGTGATGCTTCATCTTGTTCAGTTTTTCACCCTAAGAACTAAAAAAAGGGGTCCAAGCAGGTACTAAAAGGTGTTCCTGGCACTGCGTAAAGTCATCTTTGTGCGCGTTACCGTGATGCGCGCTCACACGAGCCTTGCAGTCCAGGATGGGAGCGCATCCCGTCTGCAGCGTTTACTCGCCGCTCGCGCCGTCCCGGGAACCAGCTGCTGTCCCTATTCAGGGAATAAAAAACAGCAAAAGAAAACAGCATATTTTTGGATTTTATCGGACTTAAAGTTCATTTTTATTTATTTTTTTCCATAAAACTTCTTCTGGATCAGAGTTCTGCGGGTTTAATGATGAAAACAGGAAGAAGAGACAGAAAACATCACTAAGTCGCACATGAGCGCGTGCATGAATCCACAAGGAGTTCCTGACTTTGCCTGATCCTCCATCAGGTCTGCGCAGTCTGCGGGGCGTCCCGACGTGGAAGTGCTGCGCGTGGTGCCATGAGACATCCAAAACACCTCATTGGTAAGATGACCCGGTTCCGTGCACGCGCCTGCGGGTCCGGCTGACAAAGCGCCAAATGTCACCAAGCGCGCGAAAAATAGGAGTAAAAGTAATTTTTTAGTGAGTTTTAAATAAATTAAACCTCTTTGGTAGGATGTTTGTGTCAGATTTTGTTCGTTTTGCACAAAAATGAAAAAAAAAAAACTAGCTTTAAAGCCGCAACACACGGAGTGTGGCACTAAATACTGCAAACATCGAGAAAATAACACCAGAGTTCAGGTTGAGATGAAAAAAATATTTTATTTTCAGTTTGTTCTGATGTGAATGTAAAGCTGCAGCAAGAACTTCACGTGTTACATGTTTATAAAAGCAGTTTCCATCTTTTTCATGTCCACCTGCAGTCCTCCAGAGACACAATCCTGCAGGCCTTCCATGTATCCCTGCTCCAACACACCTGACTCAAACTAATCAGTCATTATGAAGAGCTTCACAGGCTGTTGGATAATGGAAGCCAGTTGTGTTGGAACGGGGATACAGAGAAAAGTGTCAGGACAGCAGCCCCTGATGACCGACTTTGGACACCCCTGATTTAAATGCTTCGCATCTCAATTTAAAGCCACTTCCAGAAACACGACTGTGATGAAAAGTAGAGATAAAAGTGCAGGTGCATCTGATCCGCCATCCAACCAGACAGCTGTTAGAAAGCTGTTGGTTTGCAGGAAAAGAGAGAAACTGACATGTTTATTTCTGGAACATGGACGTTTTTACTGATGTGTCGCTCATGAATGAGCCGGCTGTTAAAGATGGTTCTTTGTAGTGAACCAGAGGAACTGATTCCTGTCTAAGAAAACCAAATCCGTAAAAGAAGAGGGATTTTATTTTCATGGACATGTCATGCAGTCAATAGACCCTTTGCTAAGCCCTGCCTCCCATGGTTACTGTTGCTATGCCACCTTTCTACACCACCATTTTTCCCTGCAAAAAATCAATTTCACAGTGATTTTGGTTGAAGATATTCCAAAGGAAATAAGTTCTGAAATCTGGAGTAACAGTTCATAAATATAAGCCTTTGAGAAAACATTCATAACGTGTTTCAGCAGAGTTGACAAAGATGGCGTTAAAACTGAAGCAAAGACTCATCGTTCATTTTCCAGGACACCCCACGTCTTGACTGTTCATGTACGGAACAAATTTATAAAGGAACAACACTGTTTTTGCATTGAAGGGTAAGACAGCATATTCTTTATTTTTAGCCAACTGTGACACATGACTCCATGTAGATGTTTTATCTCCTATATTTAGCAACAGGTTAAAACACATCTGCTTCACCTCAAGTGTAAATATCTACCTTCGTCAATGTAACTAGCAACTAGCACTCGTAACTTACAGTTAATATTCTACGAGAATTGTAGCTAACACAAGCGGCAACTTCCAGCGGTTAAAAGTGAAGCCTATGCAGAAGTGCATGAAACTGCAGTTCCCCTTCCATCCACTAGGGGCTGCAAAACAGAGCAAATCCCCATAGATTCCCATGTTAAAAAGACCAACTTCACGGCAGAAATAAACATGTTTACAGCAGGAACGTGGAGGGAACGTGGAGGGAGCATGGAGGGAACGTGGAGGGAACGTTGAGGGAGGGAACATGGAGGGAGGGAACATGGAGGGAACGTGGAGGGAGGGAACGTGGAGGGAGGGAACGTGGAGGGAGCGTGGAGGGAGGGAACGTGGAGGGAGCGTGGAGGGAGCGTGGAGGGAGGGAACGTGGAGGGAGCGTGGAGGGAGCGTGGAGGGAACGTGGAGGGAGCGTGGAGGGAGGGAACGTGGAGGGAACGTGGAGGGAGCGTGGAGGGAGCGTGGAGGGAACGTTGAGGGAGGGAACGTGGAGGGAGCATGGAGGGAACGTGGAGGGAGCATGGAGGGAACGTGGAGGGAACATTGAGGGAGGGAACGTGGAGAGAACGTAGAGGGAGGGAACGTGGAGGGAACGTGGAGGGAGGGAGCGTGGAGGGAGGGAATGTGGAGGGAACGTGGAGGGAGGGAGCGTGGAGGGAGGGAACGTGGAGGGAGGGAACGTGGAGGGAGGGAACGTGGAGGGAACGTGGAGGGAGGGAGCGTGGAGGGAGGGAACATGGAGGGAACATGGAGGGAACGTGGAGGGAGCGTGGAGGGAACGTTGAGGGAGGGAACATGGAGGGAGGGAACGTGGAGGAAACGTGGAGGGAGGGAACGTGGAGGGAACATGGAGGGAACGTGGAGGGAACATGGAGGGAACGTGGAGGGAACGTGGAGGGAATGTGGAGGGAACGTGGAGGGAATGTGGAGGGAACGTGGAGGGAGGGAACGTGGAGGGAATGTGGAGGGAACGTGGAGGGAGGGAACGTGGAGGGAGGGAGCGTGGAGGGAGGGAACATGGAGGGAGGGAACGTGGAGGGAGGGAGCGTGGAGGGAGCGTGGAGGGAACGTGGAGGGAGGGAGCGTGGAGGGAGGGAACATGGAGGGAACGTGGAGGGAGCGTGGAGGGAACGTGGAGGGAACGTGGAGGGAGGGAGCGTGGAGGGAACGTGGAGGGAACATGGAGGGAACGTGGAGGGAACGTGGAGGGAATGTGGAGGGAACGTGGAGGGAGGGAACGTGGAGGGAGGGAGCGTGGAGGGAACGTGGAGGGAGGGAGCGTGGAGGGAGGGAACATGGAGGGAACGTGGAGGAAACGTGGAGGGAACGTGGAGGGAGGGAGCGTGGAGGGAACGTGGAGGGAGCGTGGAGGGAACGTGGAGGGAGCGTGGAGGGAACATGGAGGGAACGTGGAGGGAACATGGAGGGAACGTGGAGGGAGGGAACGTGGAGGGAACGTGGAGGGAACGTGGAGGGAACGTGGAGGGAGCGTGGAGGGAACATGGAGGGAACGTGGAGGGAACATGGAGGGAACGTGGAGGGAACATGGAGGGAACGTGGAGGGAACGTGGAGGGAGGGAACGTGGAGGGAACATGGAGGGAACGTGGAGGAAACGTGGAGGGAGGGAACATGGAGGGAACGTGGAGGGAACATGGAGGGAACGTGGAGGGAACATGGAGGGAACGTGGAGGGAGGGAACATGGAGGGAACGTGGAGGGAACATGGAGGAAACGTGGAGGGAGCGTGGAGGGAACATGGAGGGAACGTGGAGGGAACATGGAGGGAACGTGGAGGGAACATGGAGGGAACGTGGAGGGAACGTGGAGGGAGGGAGCGTGGAGGGAACGTGGAGGGAGCGTGGAGGGAACGTGGAGGGAGCGTGGAGGGAACATGGAGGGAACGTGGAGGGAACATGGAGGGAACGTGGAGGGAGGGAACGTGGAGGGAACGTGGAGGGAACGTGGAGGGAACGTGGAGGGAGGGAGCATGGAGGGAACGTGGAGGGAACATGGAGGGAACGTGGAGGGAGGGAACATGGAGGGAACGTGGAGGGAGCGTGGAGGGAACGTGGAGGGAACATGGAGGGAACGTGGAGGGAACATGGAGGGAACGTGGAGGGAGGGAGCGTGGAGGGAACATGGAGGGAACATGGAGGGAACGTGGAGGGAACGTGGAGGGAACGTGGAGGGAACATGGAGGGAACGTGGAGGGAACGTGGAGGGAGGGAGCATGGAGGGAACGTGGAGGGAACATGGAGGGAACGTGGAGGGAACATGGAGGGAACGTGGAGGGAGGGAGCGTGGAGGGAACGTGGAGGGAGCGGGGAGGGAACGTGGAGGGAACGTGGAGGGAACGTGGAGGGAGGGAGCATGGAGGGAACGTGGAGGGAACATGGAGGGAACGTGGAGGGAGGGAACATGGAGGGAACGTGGAGGGAACGTGGAGGGAACATGGAGGGAACGTGGAGGGAGGGAGCGTGGAGGGAACGTGGAGGGAACATGGAGGGAACGTGGAGGGAACGTGGAGGGAACGTGGAGGGAACATGGAGGGAACGTGGAGGGAACGTGGAGGGAGGGAGCATGGAGGGAACGTGGAGGGAACATGGAGGGAACGTGGAGGGAACATGGAGGGAACGTGGAGGGAACGTGGAGGGAGGGAGCATGGAGGGAACGTGGAGGGAGGGAACGTGGAGGGAACGTGGAGGGAACATGGAGGGAACGTGGAGGGAACGTGGAGGGAGGGAGCATGGAGGGAACGTGGAGGGAGGGAACGTGGAGGGAACGGGGAGGGAACGTGGAGGGAGCGTGGAGGGAACGTGGAGGGAACGTGGAGGGAACATGGAGGGAACGTGGAGGGAACGTGGAGGGAGGGAGGATGGAGGGAACGTGGAGGGAACATGGAGGGAACGTGGAGGGAGGGAACATGGAGGGAACGTGGAGGGAACATGGAGGGAACGTGGAGGGAACGTGGAGGGAACATGGAGGGAACGTGGAGGGAGGGAGCGTGGAGGGAACGTGGAGGGAGGGAACATGGAGGGAACGTGGAGGGAACGTGGAGGGAGGGAACATGGAGGGAACGTGGAGGGAGGGAGCGTGGAGGGAACGTGGAGGGAGGGAACATGGAGGGAACGTGGAGGGAACATGGAGGGAACGTGGAGGGAGGGAACATGGAGGGAACATGGAGGGAACATGGAGGGAACGTGGAGGGAACATGGAGGGAACGTGGAGGGAGGGAGCATGGAGGGAACGTGGAGGGAACATGGAGGGAACGTGGAGGGAACGTGGAGGGAGGGAGCATGGAGGGAACGTGGAGGGAACATGGAGGGAACGTGGAGGGAGGGAACATGGAGGGAACGTGGAGGGAACATGGAGGGAACGTGGAGGGAACGTGGAGGGAACATGGAGGGAACGTGGAGGGAACATGGAGGGAACGTGGAGGGAGGGAACATGGAGGGAACGTGGAGGGAGGGAGCATGGAGGGAACGTGGAGGGAACGTGGAGGGAACATGGAGGGAGGGAGCATGGAGGGAACGTGGAGGGAACATGGAGAGAACGTGGAGGGAACATGGAGGGAGGGAACATGGAGGGAACGTGGAGGGAACGTGGAGGGAACATGGAGGGAGGGAGCATGGAGGGAACGTGGAGGGAACATGGAGGGAACGTGGAGGGAACATGGAGGGAGGGAACGTGGAGGGAACATGGAGGGAACGTAGAGGGAACATGGAGGGAGGGAGCATGGAGGGAACGTGGAGGGAACATGGAGGGAACGTGGAGGGAACATGGAGGGAACGTGGAGGGAACATGGAGGGAGGGAACATGGAGGGAACGTGGAGGGAACATGGAGGGAACGTGGAGGGAACATGGAGGGAACGTGGAGGGAACATGGAGGGAGGGAGCATGGAGGGAACGTGGAGGGAACGTGGAGGGAACATGGAAGGAGGGAGCATGGAGGGAACGTGGAGGGAACATGGAGGGAGGGAGCATGGAGGGAACGTGGAGGGAGGGAACATGGAGGGAGGGAACATGGAGGGAACGTGGAGGGAACGTTGAGGGAGGGAACATGGAGGGAGGGAACATGGAGGGAACGTGGAGGGAGCGTGGAGGGAACATGGAGAGAACGTGGAGGGAACATGGAGGGAGGGAACATGGAGGCAATGTGGAGGGAACATGGAGGGAGGGAGCATGGAGGGAACGTGGAGGGAACATGGAGGGAACGTGGAGGGAACATGGAGGGAGGGAGCATGGAGGGAACGTGGAGGGAACATGGAGGGAGGGAGCATGGAGGGAACGTGGAGGGAACATGGAGGGAACGTGGAGGGAACATGGAGGGAGGGAACATGGAGGGAACATGGAGGGAGGGAACGTGGAGGGAATGTGGAGGGAACATGGAGGGAACGTGGAGGGAACATGGAGGGAGGGAGCATGGAGGGAACGTGGAGGGAACATGGAGAGAACGTGGAGGGAACATGGAGGGAGGGAACATGGAGGGAACGTGGAGGGAACATGGAGGGAGGGAACATGGAGGGAGGGAACATGGAGGGAGGGAGCATGGAGGGAACGTGGAGGGAACATGGAGAGAACGTGGAGGGAACATGGAGGGAGGGAACATGGAGGGAACGTGGAGGGAACATGGAGGGAGGGAACATGGAGGGAGGGAACATGGAGGGAACGTGGAGGGAACATGGAGGGAACGTGGAGGGAACATGGAGGGAGGGAACATGGAGGGAGGGAACATGGAGGGAGGGAACATGGAGGGAGGGAGCATGGAGGGAACGTGGAGGGAACATGGAGAGAACATGGAGGGAACATGGAGGGAGGGAACATGGAGGGAACGTGGAGGGAACATGGAGGGAGGGAACATGGAGGGAGGGAACATGGAGGGAACGTGGAGGGAACATGGAGGGAACGTGGAGGGAACATGGAGGGAGGGAACATGGAGAGAACGTGGAGGGAACATGGAGGGAGGGAACATGGAGGGAGGGAACATGGAGGGAACGTGGAGGGAACATGGAGGGAGGGAGCATGGAGGGAACGTGGAGGGAGGGAACATGGAGGGAACGTGGAGGGAACGTGGAGGGAACATGGAGGGAACGTGGAGGGAGGGAACATGGAGGGAACGTGGAGGGAACGTGGAGGGAACATGGAGGGAACGTGGAGGGAACATGGAGGGAGGGAGCATGGAGGGAACATGAAGGGAGCATGGAGGGAACGTGGAGGGAACATGGAGAGAACGTGGAGGGAACATGGAGGGAGGGAACATGGAGGGAACATGGAGGGAACGTGGAGGGAACGTTGAGGGAGGGAACATGGAGGGAACGTGGAGGGAGGGAGCGTGGAGGGAACATGGAGAGAACGTGGAGGGAACATGGAGGGAGGGAACATGGAGGGAGGGAACATGGAGGGAACGTGGAGGGAACATGGAGGGAGGGAACATGGAGGGAACGTGGAGGGAACGTGGAGGGAACGTGGAGGGAACATGGAGGGAGGGAACATGGAGGGAGGGAACATGGAGGGAGGGAACATGGAGGGAACGTGGAGGGAGGGAGCATGGAGGGAACGTGGAGGGAGGGAACATGGAGGGAACGTGGAGGGAACGTGGAGGGAACATGGAGGGAACGTGGAGGGAACATGGAGGGAGGGAGCATGGAGGGAACATGAAGGGAGCATGGAGGGAACGTGGAGGGAACATGGAGAGAACGTGGAGGGAACATGGAGGGAGGGAACATGGAGGGAGGGAACATGGAGGGAACATGGAGGGAACGTGGAGGGAACGTTGAGGGAGGGAACATGGAGGGAGGGAACATGGAGGGAACGTGGAGGGAGGGAGCGTGGAGGGAACATGGAGAGAACGTGGAGGGAACATGGAGGGAGGGAACATGGAGGGAGGGAACATGGAGGGAACGTGGAGGGAACATGGAGGGAGGGAACATGGAGGGAACGTGGAGGGAACGTGGAGGGAACATGGAGGGAGGGAACATGGAGGGAGGGAACATGGAGGGAGGGAACATGGAGGGAACGTGGAGGGAACATGGAGGGAGGGAGCATGGAGGGAACGTGGAGGGAACGTGGAGGGAACATGGAGGGAACGTGGAGGGAACATGGAGGGAGCATGGAGGGAACGTGGAGGGAACATGGAGAGAACGTGGAGGGAACATGGAGGGAGGGAACGTGGAGGGAACATGGAGGGAACATGGAGGGAGGGAACATGGAGGGAGGGAACATGGAGGGAGGGAACATGGAGGGAACGTGGAGGGAACATGGAGGGAGGGAACATGGAGAGAACGTGGAGGGAACATGGAGGGAGGGAACATGGAGGGAGGGAGCATGGAGGGAACGTGGAGGGAACATGGAGGGAACGTGGAGGGAACATGGAGGGAGGGAACATGGAGGGAACATGGAGGGAGGGAACATGGAGGGAGGGAACATGGAGGGAACGTGGAGGGAACATGGAGGGAACGTGGAGGGAACATGGAGGGAGGGAACATGGAGGGAACATGGAGGGAGGGAACATGGAGGGAGGGAACATGGAGGGAGGGAACATGGAGGGAGGGAGCATGGAGAGAACGTGGAGGGAACATGGAGGGAACGTGGAGGGAACATGGAGGGAGGGAGCATGGAGGGAACGTGGAGGGAGGGAACATGGAGGGAACGTGGAGGGAACGTGGAGGGAACATGGAGGGAACGTGGAGGGAACATGGAGGGAGGGAGCATGGAGGGAACATGAAGGGAGCATGGAGGGAACGTGGAGGGAACATGGAGAGAACGTGGAGGGAACATGGAGGGAGGGAACATGGAGGGAACATGGAGGGAATGTGGAGGGAACGTTGAGGGAGGGAACATGGAGGGAGGGAACATGGAGGGAACGTGGAGGGAGGGAGCATGGAGGGAACATGGAGGGAACATGGAGGGAGGGAACATGGAGGGAACATGGAGGGAGGGAACATGGAGGGAGGGAACATGGAGGGAGGGAACATGGAGGGAACGTGGAGGGAACATGGAGGGAACATGGAGGGAGGGAACATGGAGGGAGGGAACATGGAGGGAACGTGGAGGGAACATGGAGGGAGGGAACATGGAGAGAACGTGGAGGGAACATGGAGGGAGGGAACATGGAGGGAGGGAACATGGAGGGAGGGAGCATGGAGGGAACGTGGAGGGAACATGGAGGGAACGTGGAGGGAACATGGAGGGAGGGAGCATGGAGGGAACGTGGAGGGAGGGAACATGGAGGGAACGTGGAGGGAACGTGGAGGGAACATGGAGGGAACGTGGAGGGAACATGGAGGGAGGGAGCATGGAGGGAACATGAAGGGAGCATGGAGGGAACGTGGAGGGAACATGGAGAGAACGTGGAGGGAGGGAACATGGAGGGAACATGGAGGGAATGTGGAGGGAACGTTGAGGGAGGGAACATGGAGGGAGGGAACATGGAGGGAACGTGGAGGGAGGGAACATGGAGAGAACGTGGAGGGAGGGAACATGGAGGGAGGGAACATGGAGAGAACGTGGAGGGAGGGAACATGGAGGGAACATGGAGGGAACGTGGAGGGAACGTGGAGGGAACATGGAGGGAGGGAACATGGAGGGAACATGGAGGGAATGTGGAGGGAACGTTGAGGGAGGGAACATGGAGGGAGGGAACATGGAGGGAACGTGGAGGGAGGGAGCGTGGAGGGAGCGTGGAGGGAACATGGAGAGAACGTGGAGGGAACATGGAGGGAACATGGAGGGAGGGAACATGGAGGGAGGGAACATGGAGGGAACGTGGAGGGAACGTGGAGGGAACGTTGAGGGAGGGAACATGGAGGGAGGGAACATGGAGGGAACGTGGAGGGAGGGAGCGTGGAGGGAACGTGGAGGGAACATGGAGGGAACATGGAGGGAGGGAACATGGAGGGAGGGAACATGGAGGGAACGTGGAGGGAACATGGAGGGAGGGAACATGGAGGGAGGGAACATGGAGGGAACATGGAGGGAACGTGGAGGGAACATGGAGAGAACGTGGAGGGAACATGGAGGGAACATGCAGGGAGGGAACATGGAGGGAACATGGAGGGAACGTGGAGGGAACGTTGAGGGAGGGAACATGGAGGGAGGGAACATGGAGGGAACGTGGAGGGAGGGAGCGTGGAGGGAGCGTGGAGGGAACATGGAGAGAACGTGGAGGGAACATGGAGGGAGGGAACATGGAGGGAGGGAGCATGGAGGGAACATGGAGGGAACATGGAGGGAACGTGGAGGGAACATGGAGGGAACGTGGAGGGAGGGAACATGGAGGGAACATGGAGGGAGGGAACATGGAGGGAACATGGAGGGAACGTGGAGGGAACATGGAGGGAACGTGGAGGGAACATGGAGGGAGGGAACATGGAGGGAGGGAACATGGAGGGAACGTGGAGGGAACGTTGAGGGAGGGAACATGGAGGGAGGGAACATGGAGGGAACGTGGAGGGAGGGAACGTGGAGGGAGGGAACGTGGAGGGAGGGAGCGTGGAGGGAGCGTGGAGGGAACATGGAGAGAACGTGGAGGGAACATGGAGGGAGGGAACATGGAGGGAGGGAACGTGGAGGGAGGGAGCGTGGAGGGAGCGTGGAGGGAACATGGAGAGAACGTGGAGGGAACATGGAGGGAGGGAACATGGAGGGAACATGGAGGGAGGGAACATGGAGGGAACGTGGAGGGAACATGGAGGGAACGTGGAGGGAACATGGAGGGAGGGAGCATGGAGGGAACATGGAGGGAACGTGGAGGGAACATGGAGGGAGGGAGCATGGAGGGAACGTGGAGGGAACATGGAGGGAACGTGGAGGGAACATGGAGGGAGGGAGCATGGAGGGAACGTGGAGGGAACATGGAGGGAACGTGGAGGCGCAGCAACAGCTTTTAATCCAAATGAAGACCTGATCGGAGAAGCATCCGGATCCAACAAGCAAACAGACCAAACCTGCACTTTCAAACTACAGGGGAAACAACCAGACACAGGTGAATGTTGATGAGCTAAGGCATCCAGGTGAACTAATGAACAGGAAACAGAGCTAGACAGAAATCACAACTACAAAATAAAACAGGCAACAAGAACAAAAGACAGAAAAAGTCCAAACCATGCCACTCGGTAGGACATGAAACTTATTTTATGTCACGAGGAACAGCAAGGCTTCTTTTTCCAGGACCAGCAGTCACAATAAAACCGTAATAATATTTCTGACAATACCACTAAACGACGACGTCACGCTGACGGCGACCTGTTCAGGTCGACTCACTTCATTTGGAGTTGGTAAAAAATGCGACAGTAGAACCTATCCAGCGGCACCACCAGCTGGTCTGAGAATCTCACTATCAAATCCAAGATTCAGATTCTCAACACCAGCCAGCATGAATCTGGTCCATGAGGTATCCAGTGGGTCTGAACTGGTCTCATGTGGTTTCAGTGACGGTGTGTTCAGACCAAACGCGTTTTGAACGCTCGACGCTGCTCACTAAACTGCCACTTTTGTGTCCGACGCCCAAAACGCTCCTGATGCTCCTGATGCTGAAAAGAGAGAAGGGAGGCGGAGCTTTCCTTCCGGTTAGTCTGAATGATGCCGGGTTCAGTAGAGAGATGGCATGGTTTTATTTAATAAATAAAGCTAGAGGAAGTTGTCATAGGACAGTTAGTCAGTGTTAACACAACAAGAGCCGCACTCAGCAAAGAGCCGCCGTCGCCCCCAAACAAAGCGTTGCTAGGCAACGTATCCTGCTACGTTGCCAAATCAGAAATATTCAGGTTTTAGCAAGGAATGGTTATCCTAAATATTGCACAGTAATCGCATCTCAGCCCCGTGTCTGGGTTCACCACAGGAATCCTCCAGGAGCTGCGATCGCTCTGATTGGTTGACGCCCCGCGTCGAGCGGCCAAAGTTCAGCTTTGCCCGTCTCTGGCTGTTCCGCGCGGAATGCGCGTCGAGCTTAAAACACTTCTTAAATTTTCGACGTGTTCCGCGTGGAACCCAAAACGCTCAAAACGCGATGCAAAACAGCTCGACGCCCCCTTGCCGCGCCTGTTACTGGTCTCAACTTCTTCTGGTGCTTTTTGTTTGGCGTTTCCAACATTGCCTTCTTCCTCCTCTTCTTCTCTGGGTTGATCTTTATGTGGGCTGCTGGTTTCTACTGGCGGTAGACTGGATCCCGATGTGGTTACAGGATGTATTTCTCCACATTTTCATGCTGTAGCTACTTAAAAACCAGCTGGCACCCTGATTGGATTAAACTGAACGTTGTTTAATGAGAACAAATTAAATCCAGTTTCTGTATTCTAAAGTTTTGATCATTTTAATTGAATCAAACTAACAGATTGATTTCGGACAGATTAATTTGTTTGGGTTTTTTTAAAAATTTTATTTTATTTTACTTGCCAGAATTTCTTCTTCATGTTGTGCTCGAGAATAAAAGTTGTAGTAACGTTTATTCACCACCAGGGTGCAGAATAATATTTAACAGAGAAGACACAGGTTCAATCAGAAACAGTTAACATGAATAAGACTTTAAACTAAGCTTTTTAACTTCAGTTTATTAGCTTTTCTTGTTAAAGAGTAAAACCTTATTTATACATATATATATTCATTAATTTTCTGAACCGCTTATTCCAATTCAGGGTTGCGGGGAAGCCGGAGCCTATCCCAGCTGGCTTTGGGCGACAGGCAGGGTACACCCTGGACAGCTCGCCAGTCCATCGCGATGGAAAAATGAACAACCACTCACGCTCACACTCACTCCTAGGGGCAATTTAGAGTAACCAATTAACCTATCATGCACGTCTATGGATGGTGAGAGGAAGCTGGAGTACCCGGAGAGAACCCACACATACACGGGGAGAACATGCAAACTCCACACAGAAAGGCCACTGACCAAACCCTTCCCCAGCCAAGGATTGAACCAGTGACCTTCTTGCTGTGAGGCCACAGTGCTAAAGCCCCGGTGCATGGTGGCACAGTGCCACCGTATATATATATATATATATATGTGTGTGTGTGTGTGTGTATATGTATATATACAACACAACACTCAAAATCAGACTTTTAAACAAAAATCTACTAATGATATTTCCATTTGGGTCTCTTTTATTATTATTATTATTATTATTATTATTATTATTATTATTATTATTATTATTTTATTCATAATAATATTAGTATTATGACGTCTCTGATTTATTGAGTAAAACTCATCATTGTTTATTTTTATCTCTCTCACCTCTTTCCTTTTCTTCTTTCCTCTGCTGTGTATTTCACCACCTGTCCATCCCGCCCTCCTCCTCCGCCCCCTCCCTGCTGCAGGCTGTTGATGGAGAGGATTTCGGATGTCAGCCGGGACAGTGGTCATCGCAGGAGGAATTCTGGCCACGGTCATCTTACTCACCATCGTAGCTGTTCTGTGTTTATGTAGGTTGCAGGTACGATCGTGTCCTCTACATGTCAGATGGGGAACCAGAACTCATCACCTCTGATGCTTGCCAATCGGTCACCTCTCATATGTTCACCTTTTAACTATTCAACATAACCAGATTATTTATTTAATCACTCATTAGTTGTCTGACGGGTGTTTTCATGGTATTTTTACATAAACTGGTTTTATCCTCCAGCTTTAATCTGCTTTGTGTGTGTGATGCTGGGAAAACCAGACCTGGACCCGCAAGCTGCTGGAATGGGTCCTGATGTGGACTCCATGTTTGGACCTGAGTGGATCTGGAGCGTAGAAAGTTCTGGTCCACTGGTTCCTGTCTTGGTTCTAGGTCTTATTTTGTCCCATTCAGGCCATTTGAGCAGCGCCGCGTGAACCAAAGCAAGTAGCTTAAAGGAGCAGAAGGAGGGAGGGAGACGGTCACCTGACTCCAGGCAGCCAATCAGATTCAACCTCCTTCTTTCAAATAATTCTGTTTCTGTTTAACTTCCTTCATCATGAACTGGTTTGTTATGTAGTTCAGCTCAGAAAGACATGGTGAGGATGTTTTATGTTGCCATGGTAACGCACAAGGAGCCCATACACTGTATATAGATAGTTGGCCGGAGCCTCCATGATGTCACCTGTAGGTTTCTGAGGAGGCGACTTGGGTGTGTCGTCACTCTGGGCTGGTGGGGTGGGGGGGGGGGGATGATTGACAGCCATCACAGTTGGAGCTGTCTGTGGCTAACAGCTAACTGAGCTATCTGAGCTAACTCGGAGCAAACGGGAGCTAACCCGCTAACGGAGGCTAAAGCTAAAGCACCGTTAGCAAGTTAAAGACTGCGGTTAGCTCTTAGCTACAGAAAGCTCAGAGTTTGCTCGATGTCAATCATCCACCAAGACGCTCACAGCCCCCCTCTCAGCTCCACCTCTTTGCCCATATTTGTATTTTCTGGGAGAGACGACGCGCATGACCCTCCCAAGATGGTGATGGTAGGAACCGCCCACCGAGCTTCAATTCAGCTCTTCAGAAACCTACGGGTGACGTCACGGAGGCTCCGCCTACCTTTTATACACAGTCTATGGCTGTCCTGTTGGAAACATATTTCTTCTTGTGTCTGCTGCAGTACTACTGCTGTAAACGTGAGGAGTCTGAGAAGGGGGAAGAGGAGGGACCCGAGCTCGCCACCATGTCGCCTTCTTGCCCCCTGGCTCTGTGTGCTCCTCCCACCCCCCCGACCCCAGAGCAGTACAGTGACGAACCCGAAGCCTACCCCCCCACCTTCCTCACCGAGGCCAACGGGCCGACCAGCTACTCTCCGCCTCCACCTCCACCGCCGCCGCCACCCCCACGCCGTTGCCATCGGCCACACGCCTTCTGCCCGTCCTGCGCCCGCTGCTCGCTGCCCTTCTACCTGCAGCACCCGGAGAGGCTGTGCAACGGCGGGCGGCGGATCAGCTACAGGACGGTTCAGCAGCAGGACCTGGAGCTACCCGTAGACCTGGCCAGCTTCTACGAGAAGCTGATCCGCTCCTACACCATGAAGGAGGTGGTGACCCACAGCATCAGCACTGATGTGTAGCCGCAGGAAACAGCTGATCACGTCTCCATGGAGGAAATTGACCATTTCTGACCCGTACATCCAAATTACTTAGATAGATGGTCGATAATATAGATATGTGTCTGAGTAGAGATACTAGCTGTAGATTTAGTTTGAAAGCACCTCACGCATATCCCAACAGGAAGACAACAAATGGAGCTGAGGATGGTTTTACTCTTCCTACGTTTCCATGGAAACCCATTCACACCATTGACCGGTTGGAAATCAGGACAAAGTATCTGATTATTATGACATGAAACAGCCGCCACATGTGGCGGGATCAAGCTTCCAGATCTTCGTCCGGCTTCCGTGACAACGACGACATGAAACGTGACAGATCGTCTCCAGAAAAGGGACATCTGAGACATTTGCAACCGTCAAGCGATCTCTTGGTTTTGTTTCTGATATTTTGGCTTTTGTAACGTTGAGGAAAGAAACTCATCGCCTTCGTCTTCAACGATCTGACAGAGGACGTAAACCTGAAGAGGACGCCAGTTGATGAGCCAATCGCAGCCCTGCTCCCACTCTCCTCCTCACACATGTCCCACTCCTGCACACATCCACAGAGAAACGCTGTTAAGAGCAGTAAATGTGTATTTACACTACTCACAAAAAGTTAGGGATATTTGGCTTTCAGGTGAAATTTATGGAAAATGCTATATGTTCATGCTACAGTGATATAATATCATAAAAGTAAGACATTTAAGTAGAAGGATGCACTACTGATTTCCTCATCTCAAAAAATTCATTCAACACAAAAGGTAACAATGGTAGTTACACCACAACAAAAAATGTGAACGTCTCAATATCTGGTCATGTGCCCTTGAGCATCAATTACAGCTTGACAACGACGTCTCATGCTGTTCACAAGGCAACTTATTGCCTGCTGAGGCATGGCATCCCACTCTTCTTGAAGGGCGGCCCTCAGGTCATTGAGGTTCTGGGGTGCAGGGTCTCGAGCCTCTACACGACGGCTCAGCTGATCCCACAGGTTTTCAATGGGATTCAGGTCTGGAGAGAGTGCAGGCCATTCCATTTGAGGTACACCAGTCTCCAACAGCCGTTCCCTGATGATGCGGCCTCGATGAGCAGGAGCATTGTCGTCCATGAAGATGAAATTAGGCCTGTGCTGTTCATGTAGGGGCACAATCACTGGATTAATGATGTTATTCAGGTAGTATGGGCTTGTCACTGTACCATTCACAAAGAGTAGGGCAGTTCTGTACCAAGTGGACACCCCTGCCCACACTGTAACACCGCCACCACCAAAAGCTGGCCTGGTGACAACAGTGGCTGATGCATAGCGCTCTCCCTGACGTCTCCAACATCGTTGCCGGCCATCATTTCTGCTCAGTGTGAATCGACTTTCATCAGAGAACAGCACTGAGGCCCACTGGTTCCTCGTCCAGCGTAAATGCTCCCTGGCCCATGCAAGACGATGATGCCTGTGCCTGGTGGTGTGGTCAGGTACCCGTGCAGGTCGTCTAGCACGCAGACCACGCTGATGGAAACGGTTTGGAATGGTCTGACGTGACACTTGGGTGCCTCTCACCTCTCTTAAACGTGCCTGGAGTTGAGTGGCATTCATCATCCGGTTTCTCAGGGCAGTGTTCACAATGTAGCGGTCATCAGCACGGGATGTGGCCAAAGGACGTCCACTTCTAGGCCTTTCTGTGACTCTTCCAGTCTCTCCATATCTCTGTTGCAACCTGCTGATGACACTCTGTGGCACTCCAAGCTCAGTGGCCACTTCTGTCTGAGAACGTCCTGTTTGAAGCATCGCAATGGCAAGGGACTGTTGTTCCATTGTTAGGTGTCGTCTTGGTCTCATGATGTCAAAATGTGAACAGCATGATGAGGACAACTGTTTAAACACCAGCTCTAATTGAACCAGGACATTTATTGGTCAATTCAAGGATCACACACCTGCCGTGATTTTTGCCGTTAAGCTCCTTGTTAGAGAACAGCAACTTGTGCAAAATTTATTGAAACATTTAACAGTTGGACATGTGCATTTAAAAGCTTAGAGAAGATCACATTAAGTTCACCTGTACAGGTTTGAATGCATTTTAGGCTTGTTGTGAAATTTCACCCAAAAGCTGAATGTCCCTAACTTTTTGTGAAAAGTGTATCAGCTGATGTTAATGTTTCCTGGATCACAGCCTCATCATGACCGATCCCTCACCAGACAGAGGAACGATGCCTCGCTAACGAGCTTTCACTAACAAGCTCTCGCTGTTGCTGCAACAGGGACAGAACTGTTTCTACAACGATCCTCAGACCTGGATCTCATGACAGGGTCTAAAGCTGCAGGTGAAGGCTTTTACCACGAGGACGATGGTGAAAGCTTCGTCAGACTGTTGCTCCTGCTCATTGTCTTACTTTGTTATAAGCAGCCAGCATGTCCTAGTGGGTGCGTCCAAGGTGGTTTCCATGGTGACCTCAACTCTGTTTGTCCATATGGGTTCCAAGTTGGTTCTGACAAGGTTTCAGGATGGATAGATGGATGGATGGACTGACCGATGGACGGACGGATGGATGGATGGATGGATGGATGGATGGATGGATGGACTGACCGATGGACGGACGGATGGATGGATGGATGGATGGATGGACTGACCGATGGACGGATGGATGGATGGATGGATGGACTGACCGATGGACGGACGGATGGATGGATGGATGTATGGATGGACTGACCGATGGACGGACGGATGGATGGATGGATGGATGGATGGATGGATGGACTGACCGATGGACGGACGGATGGATGGATGGATGGACAAACAAATGGATGGACAGATGGATGGATGGATGGACAAACAAATGGATGGACAGACAGACAAACGAATGAATGGCTGGCTGGCTGGATGGATGGACAGATGGATGGATGGATGGACAAACAAATGGATGGACAGACAGACAAACGAATGGATGGACAGATGGATGGCTGGATGAATGGACAGTCAGACAAACGAATGGATGGATGGATGGATGGACGGCTGGACGGACGGACGGATGGATCTTGTGGGTTTAATCTGAAATCCAGTCAAAAACGTTTTCTGCAGCCCAGATTTAACCCTTACGCCCGACATGGACTTGCTAGCTGCAATAAAGTGTAATTCCTACAGTACTACAGTTTGTAGTTTTGTCTGTATTTAAAACTGATTTACGTAATTAGCTTAACTTTCTGCAGGGTAGCGTGAAATATAAACATTCCTCTGCTTGTTTTCAACGTGTTTCTTCTCTTTAACTTCAGTGTTTTTGGTAAAACTGAGTATCAGATGAAGAAATGATGACTGGCTGTAAATCATTTCAGTTTAAACTGCACGCATACAAGCTAACATGTTAGCATAGCTAGCTTTCTGTAAAAGAGCTAAAGTTAACTCACTACATGACACTTTATACGTGTTATTTTCCCTAAATTATTATATCTATTTCACATGAATGTGCATTTCCTGTAGAAAACTGTGTTGTGTATGTAAATAAAGTAACATTTTTATGATCTTGAGGGAAAATTAGAACCATACTGGTGCAGAAAAGATGCAACTTCCAGCTGAAACAGCTTCTTTCTAAGCTGAATGTCAGCAAGCTCCTGATCCCTGCTGCACACAGAGAACACCTGTTCTGTCACCTGCAGCTTGTATTTTACATTTCACTCTTAAAATGAAGTTTTCCTCTCTGCTTCTGACCGATGTGCTTCCATGAACCTGAAATGGATCCGTAAAATCGCTGCTGCTCTTGAACCTCTTTCTACTGTAGCTGCTCTGTTATCATTTACTCTGTTAATAAAATAATATGAAACTGTAACATATCGGATTTCTATTTTATCAGATTTAAGCTTCATGATACAAGAAGAATCGAAATTACAACCGAGTTTGGGTCTCTGAGGCAGAACAAGCAGAAAAAGCATACGGTGGAATTTATATTAACCCTTGAAACACCTATACATCCATCCATCCACCAATCCTTCCATCCATCCATCCATCCACCCTTCCATCCATCCTTCCATCCATCCATCCACCAATCCTTCTATCCATCCATCCATCAATCCATCCATCCATCTATCCACCCTTCCACCAATCCTTCAATCCATCCATCCATCCACCAATCCTTCCATCATCCATCTATCCACCCTTCCATCCATCCTTCCATCCATCCATCCTCTGCTGCTTATTAGGGTAGGGCACATTCTCCAGCTTGTTCCTGAGCCGTTCCAGGCCAGCTGAGAGATGTAATCCCTCCAGTACCTCCTGAGTCTCCCTCTGGGAAGGAGGCGTCCAGGAGGCATCTTGACCAAATATCTCATCAACATCATCTGCTTCCTCTGGATGTGGAGGAGCAGCAGTTCTACTGACTTCTTTGTGGATGACTGAGCTTCTATCTCAGAGACTCCAGACACCCTGCAGAGGAAACTCATTTCAGACGCTTGTATTTCTGATTTCCTTCATTCGGTCTCTACACTCAGCTCGGTGAGGACAGGAACGTAGATCCACCGCTAAATCCAGAGCTTCTCCTTTCAGTTCGGCTCCTCCCTCATCAGGACGAACAGATGCAGAGTCCACATTCCTGCAGACCAATCCTCCTGTAGATCTGCCGCTCAGTCCTTCTGTCATTCCTGAATAAGACCCTGACATACAGGAGCTCCTCCACTTGGGGCAGGACCTCATCCCCGACCTGGAGAGGACACTCCACCCTTTTCTGGCTGATGACCATGGTCTAAGATTTGGAGGTCCTTCACACTCGGCTGCCAATCACTCCAGTGAGAGCTGGAGATAAAAAAAAAAACCATCTACAAAAAGCAGACCTGATCCTGAGCCCACCAAACCGGATCCCCTCAACACCTTGGATGATCCTATAAATTCTGTCTTTTTAAGTTCTGAACAGAATCAGAGATAAAGTTCAGCCTTGGAGGAGTCCAATCCTCAACGGGAACTATCCGGCTTACTGTCGGCAATGTGGACCAGGTTCTGGCTCCAGTCTGACAGAGGGTCCAGTAAACCATAGAGGACACCCCACAGGAATCCCCGGAGGACACGGTCAAACGCCTTCTCCAGGTCTACAAAATACATGTAGAATGGCTGATCTCCAATGCACCGTCCAAGAAATGCCAAAGTTGTGAAATTACAAAAAGAACCAGGGCATGATTGATATGATGGAAATGTCTCCAGAAAGACCTTAAACTGGTGGATGATGGACCTGAGCTGCATATAAACAAATTAAATGACAGAAATCTGTGTGTTTAAACTTATTTAATTGAAATACACATCAGTACCTTTACTTTTCAGTTTACTATCAACAGTACACAAGTTTCGTACTTCAGTTTGTACAAAGAGGTATCAGTTATATAGAAACAGTACAAAACAGTTTAACATGACACATACAAGAACACATGTGAGAACACTTCAGCCATACTTCAAGTACTTCAAGCGTTAGGAATCTTGTTTGTCACTCAGACCAGGACCACCGGCATCAGAACCGGTGTCGGTCCATCTGATGAGTAACCATCAGCTGGCATCGGTTTACCTGATAAGTAACCATCAGCTGAGTAGCCATCAGTAACCATGTTTGGTTTGTGATGCTAAATGAAAATGTGCTATGACTAATAAATATGCTCCACAGCACTAAACGATGTGGGGGGGCGTACACATTCTGTTCATGTTGGGCCGTGTCAGACACTAAAACTAAAAGACAAATTAAATACTGTTTCATAAACAGTTTCTGTATTAAATATTCTAGTCATGCAGTATAATCAGCTGAGAAATAATTTAACAGACTGCAGCGCTGAACCTTAAAGCAGCTGTACGACCAGGTGACTCCGCGGGTTTAGTTGTGGTTAGAGGACCGTCTTCCTAACCGCTGATATGACACGGTTTTCGGCTGAGATACGACAACAGAAATGATGACAAGGTGGAATATTAACCGTCAACTGAAACACAGATCTGGTTTGAGGAAGTTCTGCTTCTGAAAACCAGATCTGACGGTTACAATCCTTTCATGATTCACAGTACCTGCAGTACAGGTAAAAGTCCCCGCTGGGTTTCCTGGTTCTGGTGATGGAGTCGGGGTGGAGAGAGGCGGTGGTGGCGAGATCCTGAACTAGGAGGCCGGGGGTCGGACAGCCCGGCAGGAGTGGCAGCAGGCCTTGCTGTAGTACCAGTGGCTGCACAGGTTTACTTTCAGAGCCAGCAGGCAGTTGGTGGAGGGCCGATCCTGGCAGTTCTCATCTGTAACAAGAAGAGGACAACATTTCAATCCTGACAAGGTCCAGAGTTATCCAACAGTTAGGAATATCAGGGGGTTTATAAGCCCTACTTGGCTAACTTTGAAGTGGAATCCCTATGGATTGATTCCTGGCTCACTTTCATTTACGGTGTCCATGCTACTGCTGGGACAAGTCACACCAGCTCAATGTAGTGATGCTTATTTCCCAATGCATCCTTTTTTATTCTTTTACAAGTTAAAAACTGTTAATCCCTGTTTCTAATCTCCAAACTTTGTCTAATTTGCAGGATTAAATAAAAATAATTACAATTTTATCTTTAAAAAGATGTCAGACATTTTGACCGTACAGTGGCTACGATATTTTTAAAAAGTCTTGAGCCACCCTTCAGTTGATGTTATCCAGAACACGTGAATTAGGAGAAGCAGGTTACTGAAATGTACTTAATATGCTAAAATGCAGCTCAGGTCCTGGTTCAGGTCTTTGCTGGATTTCAGATCCTCTTTATCTGCTGTTAGGTTTTAGTTTAGCCAAATTTCCTGCCAAGAGGTCTTTAGGAATCACCTTTTTGCTGCTAAAACACTGTTTTCTGTCTGACTGACCCTGACTGTATGATTTGTGCTGATTTTCAATTATGAAATTGGAAAAAAAAAACTGTTCAAAGTGGTTCTTTGCTAAGTTGTCTGTTCTGTGTCAACACAACTCTGGTTTGTTCCTTCAGTTAGGAGCTTTTTTTCTGCCTGAATCAGAAGTGGCTTAATTAACAACAACAGTAACACATTCCACTCATCTTAGCCTTAAAATGATCATCTTAGCCCAAACATGATAATATTAGCTGCTATATGAACACTATCTGATCATTTTAGCATCTATTTTAGTCTAAATATGCTAACTCTCCAAAGATAACATTAGCTGTTGTAGTAACTTCAAGAAGATCCATGTTATTTAGATATTAGCGTAGAAGATAACTAGTTACTATTTATTTCTAAACACATTAGCCTAAGCAAGAATACTAGCCATGATTATATACCATGCAAGACGACTGTATAAGCTATGTTAGCCAAAATATGATAATTATAACATAAATAAGACATGGCTGCATTGTCTACCTAGAGAAAATTACCTTTAGTTAAAGAAAAGAACTTTAAATTCAACAAATTAATATTTGCTGCCATAGCATAAACATGACAATGCTGGGTACTACATTAGCCTCACATTATCGCCTGCTGGGATAAGCTTTACCAATGTTATTGTAACCATAGACATATATAGTGTCATGCTGCCTTTTCGAGCTGACGTCTGGGATGGGTCTCCCATGCACCGCCAATGCATTGTGAAATGTAATTCTACATGATGCTGGACAAAATACAGGAATAGTTGCTTGCTCTCTCTTGACTACCCAATTCAAAAGTTAACTAGAAAAACGCTCAAAGAACGCAAAACTCCGCCAAGGTCTTTAAAATGTTTCTGGATCCAAACAATGATCTGGATTACCACCAAAATTAAATCAGTTCTTCCTTTTAATTTTTCCAACAAGTCCCAAAAATTTCATGAAAATCCTTTAATAACTTTTTAATTTTTGTTGAACACAAACAGACAAACAGATAAAGCCAGTAGAAACATAACATCCTTGGCGGAGGCAAGTAAAACTCTCTTTGTGAAGCATCGAAATATCATATTTTTCCATTAACAGCTCATAGGAGTCAAATTTTGCATTTGCATTTAGTAGATTATTCACTGTGTTAACATTATTTATCAACCAGTTATGTAGAAGTTTTTTGTTTATGTGTAAAATATACATGTTGTTCCACAGAAAACAGTTTTGTGGGGAAACTACGTTGATTCTGCAGCAAGGCTCGAAAATGGAGACCCATCCAATATGGCGGTGACCTACCCAATATGGCGGAGACGCTGATTCACTCTCCAGCGCAGAATGAAGCGTTTATGTACATAATCTCTTTATACATAATGTATAAATAAGGTCTATGATCACAACTGCAACATTGCCAAAAACAATATAATTTGTTAGCATTAGCTGCAAACGTAACATGTAGAAAATGTGATGAAATAAAAATTAATTAGTGAGTTTCATTGTTTTAATTTACGCTCATGTCTGCTCATGATGTCATCACGTATGCGCGCTTCCTGCGTCCGGTTGCCGCGGAGGAAGGTAAGCCTCTTTGGAGCGCTTGTTAACTTACTTACAAAAAAGTTTCTTTCAAAAAGCAAATGTAAGAAAACTGGTTTACTAAGTTTAGAGATGTGTTCTCAGCTTGTATGCAATAAGAGTAGGAGGAGAAGAAACATTTTTAAACTACATGTTGAGGAGCATGTGTGTTAGTGTTACCGCATGAGATTGACAGTTTTCAGCCCAATCATAGCTTAAAACCCGCCAAATCTAATTAAAACCAGCCCAAACCACGAGGTTGCCAGGGTAAAACCGTAAAATAATTACACAGACAACAGAAAACACTCATAAGTATCCAGAGCTTACTATCAGCATCAAATGATCACAATTAAATGGTAAATGAACATTTTATCACAAATGGCATCCAAGAAAGAGCATAATAAATCAGCCATGTGGGCTGGACGTGTTGCAAAACACACCGTTGCTATGATTAACTGCAGGGACGCTGCCAGCTCTGCTGAAAACACCTGGTTCACAGGTCAAAGTCCACAGAGCAATGAATGGTCAGGGATTCCAACACACAACACCATGATAAATAGATTTAATCATTAATAAATAGACCATTAATTGAAATTTTAAAAAAAAAAGTCTCATTAATAAGTGGTAAAAGTGGGCTACAGTTAATAAAATTAAAACACAATTTAAAATTAAAATTAAAACATAAAACTAGAACCAGCTGTTATTGAAATAATAGCAAATGTGAATGCCCATTTATTGAACTATGCTAAATGATTGAAATGAAATTGCATAAGTATACAAAACTAAAAAAAAAAAATCACAAAGGACATTTTTTAGTAGCCCCACACCAGGGTTTCAACCCATGAACTCCTGCATTGAAGCCCATTGACTTACTCACTACACTACCAGTACGTCTTGTCACATCTTGGAAAAAGCATTCAAATTTTTTCCAATTGGGATGGGAATGCCTTTGTTTTTGCATTCCAGCCGGGTGTAATTAACTGGAATGCAAAAACATGTGCAAGGTTCAACTAAACTCCAGTAAAAATGTGACAGACTTTATTTTTCAATGTGAAAAACTTTAAGTCTTGAAATGTTGCAGGGAGCATTGTTGGAACAAATCCTTCATATTTAACTGTGACATTTGCAAATAAACTCCTTTGCTCCTTAAAGTGCACAGCTGGGAATAACAGTTCACATTGAGCAGTCTGCAGAATTGCATGCCATCACACAAACAACAGCTGACAAACAACAACAGAGTTTTATGTTAAATGCATTTGAACCAGTGCCTTGTATGTACACCTGTGTCCCGGTGCACAAAATGGACCAATTGCTGAGCTGAATTACGTTTATCACAGTAATGGGTTTTTCAATACATTGACAAAAACTTGAATAACTTTAAAAGTTTAAATGTTACAAAGACCAAAAGTCGTAGAACGTATCTCCTGAATGGGCTGAAGAGTTACTTGAATGGTTGAAGTGAGACAAACGGTGTAGGAGGAGTAGCGTTTCAAAGATTTTGCAAGAAAAGACAATGGAAACCGGGGCCAAGATGAACCAGACACTGCAAACCGGTGCAGAGTTCCGAACCCCCGTTGAAGCTGTTTTCAGCTCATTGTGCAAAAACTGACCAATCACTGAGCTGAATTTTTTCAACGTCCAATCTGCATTTGGTTGGAAGGACTTTCATCCAAATAAAAGGCTGAATTTATTTTTATAAAATGTTAAATATCTCAAAAACTACAAAGATTTCAAATTAAAAAAAATCGTAGCACAGATGTCCTGAAGGAGCTGCACAGTTTAAGATCTAAATGATTGAAGTGACTTGAACGGTGCAGGAATAGTAGCACGGCAAAAATCGGTGGAATAATATATAATAATAAGATAGAAAGAACAGGAACTCAATAATGTGAATGCCCCCATGGGCATTCACATTACTTAATTAAACTGAACTCGGCTCTCAAGGCCGCATTTACATGAGGTGCCACAGATGAACTGGGGAAAGTTCACAGACTCACTCACTGAACGCACACACTCACACGCACTGTTACAGACACACTCTCCTATCTTTTACCGCCTTCTCCGGACTTCGCCCCTCCCTCCACTCACAAACGACGAATGTGATGGGTGCGCTGCTTGGCTGTCTGGGAGACCCCCACCCACCCACCCTCCCTGCCATATTGTGTGTTGTCTAGTGTCTGAATTTGTGCTTATGCTTAGAGGTGTGTTTTTTTGTTGCATCTTTATCCTTCCCCCTTTAGGTGAAGTGTAGATATACTTCTTTTTTTTCAACACCCACCCATCCTTCCTCATGTCATCTTTTCCTCATTTATAAGGCGCGCCGGTAACAACTGGCTGCAGGGCCGAAGTATCAGTTCAATTCAATTCAATTAAATTCAACTTTATTTATATAGCGTCAAATCACGGCAATGCCATCTCAAGACGCTTTACAGACAGAGAAGAAAACATAATGAAAGCCAATTCATAACAGCCTATATAAGGAAACCAACAGATTGAGTTGAGTCCAACTCAATCTCCCATCCTGAGCAAGCACACTGGCAACAGTGGGAAGGAAAAAACTCCCTTTCAACAGGAAGGAAACCTCCGGCAGAACCCGGGTCAAGGACAGGCAGCCATCTGCCTCTGCTGTTTGAGGGGAAGAGGACAGAAAGACAACAGACAACAGGAACTGCTACTCCCAGCCAGTTTCGTTCTGTAAACTTGTCAAATATAAATGTCTGTATGTCTCACCTTGGACGAGCTGGCTTGAACCTTGAATTTCCCCTTGGGGATAAATAAAGTATCTTTGATTTAATTTGAAAACCAATCTCAGTGCAGATTGGATCAAGGTACATAAAAATCAGCTTACCTGTCCACAGAACCCCCTTCAGTCTTTCAATAAAGCTGAACAATGTTGAGACCTTGAAGAACTATTTACTGTCACTGGAAGCCAGAACAGCTGGCTAATACATCGATGGACGCTTGCTCCACGTGGGCATTTGATACGGACAGAGTGAGCAATCTGATGGCACCCAGTGCTAAACCTTTGAAGTACTGGTTTCCACCAGCATGTTTAGATGCCTGAACTTCCAGCCAAAAGGTGTCAATGGCCTGATCCCTGGAGAAGCCGCTAATGCAACGTTTCTCCACTGGCTCCCTGTGTCCACCGAACATGGGAAAAACTCAGCGGGCAAGTCTTTGATTCCTGCCCTGTTTGTTGTTGGCATCACCACCTTTGGATAGAAAAGCTTCAGTTTGTGGAGCATTTCCATGAATGCAGAAGATGCATTTAATACTGCAGCAGCACCTCTTTAATAAACTCAAACCGTTCTTATTTCTGTGTACAATACCTGCAACGAGCTCCAGAGTCATCCCCTGGGACAGGTGTTATCCAGGTTTTTAGTTCAGGATCTTCTCCTTTCCATAAAGTTTCTTGTATTTCCCCACCTGGGCATGATGCTATGGTTATCAGCATCAAAGTTCAAACATAGCGTAGCTTCAGTACATCTGCTTGATAGTCTGTCACACGAACATCACAGTAAGTTGCCAAATGAAATGCTGTGTTGGAATAAAACTACGGACAATCAAATATTTCTACTGAATATGCTAAGTTGTATAGATTTTTAAAGATAATTTTCATTTTTTAAACTATAAAATAACAGCATATTGTGCTGTTCTCACTATATTAAAAAACCACCATATGTGGGCAAAAGCAGCCCAAATTTCATCCACCCGCCCAATGCATTTCCCCTACCTGGTGTAACCAAAAGCAGCCCATTTGGGTGGAAGACCTCCAATCTGGCAACACAGGCTGGCACTGCTTGCCCTTTTGTCTGGCTTAAACGGGGTTTCTTGTCACAGGCCGGAGTACTGACTCGGCTCTATGTTTGGCTGCTCCTTTTACGGTTGCACTTCTTGGTCATGCCGCTGGTAGTCCTGAATGGGAGTGCTGGTATAACTGGTCATTCACACAATGCAGAGTAACATCTTCTGTGGTGGCAGGATTCAATGCATAACCAGTCATACTACGTTATAGCAGATTTTTACCATGGTCTGGGTGAGTACTTAACTCTAACTGTTTGCAGGGTGTCTGTTAAAAAGTGATAATGGACACCATTAGTGTGTGGTGGATAATGGATACCATGTGGCGTAGGGGTGATAATGGACACCATTAGTGTGTGGTGTCCATTATCCACCACACCCTAACGGGGTGTGGTTTGCACCAGTTTGCAGAGGCAACCATCCTCCGCTTTGCGTCAGACAATTCACGCCCCGCATCGTCCATTAATTTCTGATAATGGACACCTCGTCGGGCATCATCCATTACATAGAGTTAGTAACTATATTAGTCTTCACAAAGTGATGTCAGCCAGGGTCTTTTTGTAAGGAGATAAACTCATATGAAAACATAAGGACTGGAACAGGACTCTGGACCAGCACTGTCGAACAGGACTCTGGACCAGGACTGTCGAACAGAACTCTGGACTAGGACTCTGGACCAGGACTCTAAAGGAAACGAGAAGTTGTCCACCTGGTTGAGGACAGAATGTAACGTCACAATAACTCTGGTTCAGCTGGTAGTCCAGTTACCTGGAGGTTCGGTTGGGCAGGGCTGCAGGGTGCAGGTCTGTTTGGCCACCGGTTTGGTGAGGGGGTCACAGCCTCGGACCAGCTCCCTGCCCTGGTAACACTTAGCGTCTCGCATCCTCACCCCCACGCCACATGTCTTTGTGCACTGTAGACAGAAAGAATAAGGACGATGTCAACAGAGATGCTGTTGTATCCCTGTGAGGCATTTAGGGACCTGACCTCAGACCAGCTGTTATATCCCTGTGAGGCATTTAGGGACCTCACCTCAGACCAAGGAGTGGTGTACCACTTGAAGCACGGTCTCTCGAAGCAGGTGTTTTCCTCGTCAGGCTTGTCGTTGCCTCCACACGCCTCTTCATCATAAGTCTGGAACCTTCCCCCGCTGATGCCAACACACAGGACGATCCTGCGTTTGACTCCACGGCCGCAGGTCGTGTTACACTACAGATACAAACCAAAGTTACTTTGTTATGTAATGCATCATCCATGACATACAGTCATTATGTCAGGACTTCCAGCTCTGACGTGGCCTCACCCTCTCCCAGTCTTGGCTCAGCCAGTGTGCAGCGCAGTCCCTCTCCCCACACGGGTGGATGGCCAGGGGCTTGTTCTCTGGAGAGCACTGGCTCTCCGGAACCACTTGGCCCTCCGGCGCCTTGCAGTACACGTGGCGTACCATCTTCCCCTGGCCGCATGATCCCGAGCACTGCAGCAGACAAAAGTCAGAGGTCACACTGCTGGCAAATAGATTTATAAAGAAGTAAAATACAATTTAAAAGCACCACTTCATTTGAATATTTAAGGCTTAAAAACAAATTTTTACAATTTATGCATCATTTTCTGAAGTAAAAGATAAATTAATATAAATATGAAGACACTGGTGCAACATTTAATCTGCGAAAATAAAACCAATTTCTTCCCTTTTTCACTTGTTTTTCATTTTTACCAATCCATCCATCCATCCATTCATCCATTTATCCATCCATCTATCTCTGTGGGGATGAAAAAGTCCAGGTTTATGTAGACTTACAGGTCCCCACTCTGACACGGTCCAGTGGCGTTCGCAGGGCGGACCGGTGCAGTTTTTCACGTTTAGCGGTCTGGTCATTGGGTCACATGGCTTGGTATCATCAGAGCAACGGACATCACGGGTCACCTGAGCTTTACGGCCACATTTAGCAGGACACTGGATGGAGGAGAAGCACATTTAGTCTGTGGACATGATGGAGTGTCCGTCTCTGCTCGGGAGAATAAATCAGAGACAGTCTGAAATAAAAGACAAACAACTGAACCTTCACTGCAATGACTTTTATTACCACAATGTACAAACTAGCGGCTGCTTGTAATAAACAAGTACAATACAACACAACAGTTATTCAACAAAAAAAGCCACTTTCAGTGACTCCTGCAGTCTCAGAAGCAAACCTGATATAACCAATCAAGGTTTTCATTCAGCGCATCAGGATCGCTTCAGATGAAACAATTTTAGATACTGATTATAACCATGGCGTTAGTTTGCATGATATTCAAGAGAATATTCCAGAACTTTCAGAGGAGGGCTCGCTGCTTTGCGTAAACAAGGAAAAGGACACAAAACGAGAGCTGAGGCGTTGCATGCTCCTGCAGCTGGAACCATAGTTCACAAGTTTCCAGTAGAGAGAACAGTGGAATCCTCCACAGCAAGTGGATACCCCTAAAACAACCTGGACACCTGGCGCAAGATGCTGCAGGGCTCCTGAGACGACAGCACAAGACGGTTACACCTGGTGCAAGACAGTTACACCTGGCACAAGACGGTTACACCTGGAGCAAGAATGTTACACCTGGCACGAGAATGTTACACCTGGCGCAAGACGGTTACACGTGGTGCAAGACAGTTAAACCTGGAGCAAGAATGTTACACCTGGCACAAGACGGTTACACCTGGCGCAAGACGGTTACACCTGGCACAAGACGGTTACACCTGGCACAAGACGGTTACACCTGGCATGAGAATGTTACACCTGGCACAAGACGGTTACACCTGGCGCAAGACGGTTACACCTGGCACAAGACGGTTACACCTGGCATGAGAATGTTACACCTGGCACAAGACAGTTACACCTGGCGTAACTTTTACGGCTTGTGCACAAAACATTGTCAGTGAAAACATTAGCAAATAGAGACATCTTTCCTGGGGGAATCGTACCTCCGTCCACTCTGCCACCTCCCACTGTGGACCACAGGCCGGTCCCTTACAGGCCCGCCTCTCCACTGGCCTCTCCAGGTCAGCCATGGTGCAGAGGTCGCTGTAGACGGAGCTGTCCAGACCCGGAGACAGCATTTTCCAGCAGCGGACTTGGCGGAACTGGAACCCCTCCCCACAGGTTCTGGAGCACTCACTCCAGCTGCTGGCTTCCCATCTGAAGACCACATGAAGCCATGAGCAACCGTCTCCCCAGCTGTTTCAGAACAGCCGGATCCGAGCCGGGAATCACAGTGTCAGGATGCTGCGTTTGCGTACCTGGGTTGACATTCCCTTCCGATGCAGAAGTCATGCACCGGTTCTGGTCTGGTCAGAGCGTCGCAGTACATGTCGTGCACCTCCACGCCATCGTAACGAACACACGTGACGAAGGACTTCGACACTCCTGGGTTATGAAGAAGAAAAAGATTTCACTTACGGAAGATGCTTCAAAGTATTTAATCCTAAAGAATATCAAATCAAAATAAATAATACTAAATAAATAAATAATGACATTTTAGTAGTATTTCTTTTTTATCTGTGTGACTTGTTTTTATTGATCTGTTCTCTGCGTACCGATAGAGCAGGTCATGCTGCAGGGCTCCTGAGACGACAGCTTCCAGCGGTACATGTCAGCAGCACTCAGCTTCAGGTTCTTCTGGTAGAACCTTTGGTTCCCCCTGTCACACAGACGAAGAATACACTTATCAGCATTTCCAGCGTTTACCTTTCCCACCATTGCCATCTTCATAGTGTCACAAGGTCTGGACTCTTGACCACACTGAGACCTGGTTCTCCTCCAGCCGGTCTGGTTCCTGCAGTCAGGACCAGGTCTGGACTCTAGACCACAGTGAGAGTTGGTCCCCCTCCAGCCGGTCTGGTTCCTGCAGTCAGGACCAGGTCTGGACTCTAGACCACAGTGAGAGTTGGTCCTCCTCCAGCCAGTCTGGTTCCTGCAGTCAGGATGAGGTCTGGACTCTGTCTGGACCACACAGGGACCTGGTCCTCCTCCAGCCGGTCTGGTTCCTGCAGTCATGATCAGGTCTAGACTCTGTCTGGACCACACTGGAACCTGGTCCTCCTCCAGCCGGTCCGGTTCCTGCAGTCAGGATGAGGTCTGGACTCTGACTAGACCACACTGGGACCTGGTCCCCCTCCAGCCAGTCTGGTTCCTGCAGTCAGGACCAGGTCTGGCCCGGCTGGTGGAGCTTTGATGGTTAAACATCTTTTAGAGAAAACAGACAGAAACAGAAATGTTCCTGTCGGGACGTTTAAGGACGGTCAGTAATAAAGAGCATCTGAAAGGCAGCGAGACGTCCTCATAGAGACAGCCGATTGGCCGCCTGCCATCCAGCCGACACACTTTTTTCCATCACATCACATAAAAGTTGTGCACATTCCCGTCGTATCGCAGGTCCTTCCTCTGCCAGATGTTGGACCTCATCGCCGTCCCTCCACCACCACGCTCTGACAGCTCTTCTCCCCTTTTTCACTTTTATTTCCACTTTTCCTGCAAATACTTTGAATTATTTGTTTCTAAGTGTGACAGTGTTTCCCCTCCTCCCTCTGCTCTGCTCATTTCCTCCTGTTTCTTGGTGTCTGACAGGAAAAGGGAGCATCATCAGATGTTTTATAGCCAGCATGAATTATAAATCTGATGAATGCAGGCGCTGCCAGGTCTGCCTGCCCCGCAGCATGTCCGCTATCTGCCTGAAAGGGCTCCATCTTCCTAAATGTCCACCTGCACAATAAATCTACCTGCTTACTCTCTAACAGCGCTGATTTACTGCCTGTCCTGTTTGTCTGCCCGTCTGCCTGCTTTCCAGGAGGTATAGAAACTTCTCCAACAGCTTTGCTGCCTGTCTGCAGGTTTACTGGCCTTACGGCCCGTCGTCCTGCTGCTGGTCTGCATCTCACATTCAGGTCTGCTGTATGAACCAAACAGGCGCTTCTGACAACATGTGCTTCTGGATTCTCTTAATCACTGTTTCCAGACGTATGTTTGGTTTAAACGTTGGTCCGACCCATAGACTGTATAAAAAGATGGGCGGAGCCTACCTTGACGTCACTCGTAGGTTTCTGAAGAGCTGAGTGGAAGCTCGGTGGGCGGTTCCTACCATCGCCATCTTGGCAGGGGCATGCGTGTCGTCTCACCCGGAAAATACAAATATGGGCAAATAGGCGGAGCTGAGAGGGGGGCTGTGAGCGTCATGGTTGATGATTGACATCGAGCGAACTCCGAGATTTCTGTAGCTAAGAGCTAACCGAGCTAACCAGAGATAACAGGAGCTAACCAGCTAACGGAGGTAAGCGGGCTAAAGCTAAGTCACGTTGTTAACCGGCTAAAAACCGCGGTTGTTCTACATTCTTCTGACTTGAAGCGGGAGATCCGGTACCTGTCTATCAAAAGGACATGCCCCTAAATATGCCGAACTTGAGATTAAATTACTTTTAAACGGGCGAGTTAGAAAAAAATTCACTCCCCCCATAGTTGTCATGAAGGTAAACCTGACCTAAAAGGGATTTTCGTACCAGGCTGTAAACATGTTTATTCCTGCTGTAAACATGTTTATTTCTGCTGTAAACATATTTATTCCTGCTGTAAACATGTTTATTTTTGCTGTAAACATATTTATTCCTGCTGTAAACATGTTTATTTTTGCTGTAAACATGTCTATTTCTGCTGTAAACATGTTTTTTTCTGCTTTAAACATGTTTATTTTTGCTGTAAACATGTCTATTTCTGCTGTAAACATGTTTTTTTCTGCTTTAAACATGTTTATTTTTGCTGTAAACATGTCTATTTCTGCTGTAAACATGTTTATTTCTGCTGTGAAGTTGGTTTTTTTTAAGTTGGTTTAACATGGGAGTCTATTGGGGATTTGCTCTGTTTTGAAGCCCCTAGTGGATGAAGGGAGAACTGCAGTTTTATGCACTTCTGCATCTGCTTCACTTTGTATTGTAGAATTGTAGAGTTTGTACTGCTGGACCAGAGAGGACAGACGAAAGACAGAAAGAGAAAGGAGAAAAAACACCTCTTAAGAAAAGTGAAAGAGATAAAGGGAGAGGAAAGAGAGAGAAAAAAACCCCCAAAAAAACCCAACAAAAACCTAAAAAATAACCCAAAAACAAAAAGAAAAAAACAACCTACAGATGTATACATATACACACATACATATACACACACATACACACGTATACATACACATACATATATATACACACATATGTATACACATATATACATATATATATATTTATACATATATACATATACACACACACCTCTATGCACCCACACACACATATACGTACAAACATATACGCAACGCCAGTATCAACACATATACATACACATACTTTAGATCATAGTAACTAAACTATGAATCTAATAAGTTAAATATAAATGAGAAACAAACCTGCAGACGACTCGGTGACTGTGTCACATGCAGAACATGCAGAGGAACGTGGAACGTGTTCAGAGAAGATCATGCCAGTGTGACCCCTCCCACACAAAGGCAAGAGACACGCCAGGAGTACCCCCAAGACCGGGGCCATCGCCAGCCACCCCCAGGCGCAGACCCCAACCCCCCCACCCCGGAGCCAGCCATGCGCCGACCCAGGAGGCAGCAGAGGGGGGTCCCAGCCAGAGTCCCCCGCAGTCAGGGGGAACAGGCCCCAGCAGGCCCGGACCAGCGAGGACCGGCCCCGCCGGGCACCGGCCACCTAGGGCAGACAGAGCGCGGGCCCCACGGCCCCAAGAGCCCGGAAGCAACCCCCCACCCCCGCAGGCAGAGGGCCCAGCCCACACCGACGGAGGGCCGGGATCCCCAGACCGCCACCGAGCGGCAGCCAGGCCGCACCCCAGTGCACCAGCAGCGCTCCCCGAGCACCAAGACCCTCCCCCATGCACGCGCGCACACACACACACACACACACACACACACACACACGCACACGCACACGCACACACACACACATACGCACAGACGCACACGTGTGCACACACACACACGCATCCACACTTCCTCCTTAAACACACCCTATCCACCCCCTCTCTTACACACGCTCAAACTCACACTCTCCTACCCCCGTTCTTTATACTCACACACCCCATCACACACACATCTCTGCTCCCTCTATAATCACCCATTCTTCCATACACGCATACCCCACTCTACACACACACACATACCTCCTTACACCCCTCTATCCACATTCACACTCCTCATTGTACACCCACCCCATCACTCCCCCGTATCATCAGCATAACCCCACATACACACCCCCACCCATCTGCATACACCCCCCCTCCTCCTATCCCAGTGGCCACCCACTTTCCTAAATTCTTTCACCCTGATTCCTCCCCTTACTCCCTCTACTCTAACATTCATTCACCACTACATCCATTCACCACTTCATCCATTTGGCTTCACTTTTAACCGCCGGAGGCTCCGTCCATCTTTCATTTTCGGTCTATGGTCGGACCATAAGCGTCCCACAGACGAGTCTGGATGTGTTACGTATGACAGATGTTTATTGCAGCGTTACTGAGCAGGTAATAATTAGAATAATTTTGTCCAGTAAGAATAAATCCACTCCAAGTCATTCATTCATCATTCTAACCGCTTAGTCCGATGAACGGTCGCGGGGAAGCTGGAGCCTATCCCAGCAGTCTTTGGGCGAAAGGCAGGGTACACCCTGGACAGCTCGCCAATCCATTGCAGGGTTCCACTTTAATTCATTAAATTTAATAAAACTTTAAAGTAAAATGAGCTGATGATGTCATCATTCTGATGATTAATCATTGTGAAGAATCATATCAAAGGGCTGCGACATACATGGCAACGTTCCTGTTGTGATCCTGTTCCCTGGTGGGCGTGTCTGGCATCCTGGCACCTGGATCAGCACCTGATCTTTATCTTGGAAATCAGCAACAGCACTATTTAAGACCTGCCCAGCCTGCTGTTCATCGCCAGATTGTTGAATGCCCTGCGAGATCCTGCCTGCATGCCCGATTGCTGCCCTACCGCTTGCCTGCCTGCCTGCCTACCCGCCCGCCCGCCTGCCCGCCCGCCCGCCTGCCTGCCCGCCCGCCTGCCTGCTCACCTCTCTGTCAGCCGGTTTACCTCTCCGCTTGTCTGCCTGCCGGCTAACCTGTCTCCCGCATCCACCTTGGAAAGAACCCGAAGTCAGAAAGAAACAAATAAAGTATTGTTTGGAACTCCGAGCCGAGTCCGCATGTGAATGCCACACACTTAACGTCAGCATAACCGAACAATCTGGCCACAAATGGATTCAGCGGACTCAAACCCGGAAGTTGCCTCGGACCCACTTCAACAAGCCCTCTCAGGTCAGAATGCTCGTCTCGCTCGACATGAGCAAATGATGTTGACTCTGGATCAGAATTAACACACTATACTCTCTCAGCTGGCCCAACTTACAACACATGTCGCTGGATTGACCCCTCTTGCACCTCCCCAGCAGCCGGTTCCCGACGCACCCGCACTTCAACCCGGTCAAGCAGTCACAGTAAGAGAGACACACATCCCGGATCCCAAGCCCTACGCTGGGGATTTGGGAAAATGTAGGGGATTCCTCCTCCAATGCTCCATTGTTTTTGACCAGAAGCCACTCACCTATGCTAATGATAGATCCAAGGTTTCATATGTTATTGAACTTCTGGAAGGAAAGGCACTGGCGTGTACGGAAGCGGCATATGAACAGCAGGGTTTTAGACACTCATCCTATTCCTCATTTGTCAAGGAGATGAAAAAAGTCTTTGATCACCCAGTAAGGGGTGGAGAATCAGTCAAGCGTCTCCTTAATCTCCGTCAGGGAGATCAGTGTGTAGCTGACTTTGCGATTGATTTCAGGACAGCAGCTGCTGATTCAGGCTGGAACAACGAGGCCCTCCGAGACATCTTCGCCAATGGGTTAAGCAGTCTGCTTAAGGATGAGTTGGCAACCCGAGACACACCTGGCTCTCTGGAGGAACTGGTTTCCCTCGCCATATGAATAGATAACCGGCTACGGGAGAGGGACAGGGAACGGCGATCCAGATCCGGCCGAGACTCTGGGATTCTCTCTGGAACAACCACTTCCCCTCTGCCTCACACAACCCCACCTACGGAGGAGCCCATGCAACTGGGCAGGGCTCACCTCTCCCCAGAGGAGCGGCAGAGGAGAAGGGACTCAGGAGATTGCTATTACTGCGGAAGATCCGGACACCGGATATCTCTCTGTCCCAACCGGGCAAAAGACCAGGGTCGTCAGTAGCGGTGGGAGTACTGATGACCACGTCTTCCAATGAGATCCCCCACACCAAGACACTTATCCCTGCAACCCTGTTTGTAGATAAGACCCCCCATTCTGTTGAGGCCTTAGCTGATTCCGGAGCTGAGGCCAATTTTCTGGACGAGACTTTGGCCACCACTCTTGGGATATGTCTGTAGGCTCTTTCTTCCCCCGTGTCAGCACAGGCTCTGGATGGTAGCCATCTTTATTCCATAACCCGACAGTCCATCCCCGTTAGACTGATAGTCTCTGGTAACCACCAAGAATACATCCCTTTCTTCATTGTTGACTCCCCTAAGTCTCCACTGGTCTTGGGTCACCCCTGGCTGTCGTTACAAAACCCGCACCTAGATTGGCGTACTGGGAGAATTATCAATTGGAGCACCTTTTGACATGCCACCTGTCTTCAGTCGGCTATTCTCTCGACCTCATCCGTTTCTGGTCCTCAACCCGTTGCCCCAGACCTGTCTGCAGTACCTACAGTATATCACGACCTAATGGAGGTTTTCAGCAAAGACAAGGCTTTAGCGCTGCCACCTCATTGACCTTATGATTGTGCCATTGATTTGCTCCCAGGTGCCCCGCTACCTACCAGCCGACTATACAACATATCCCGACCTGAGATGGAGGCCTTGGAGGGGTACATCTCAGATTCCCTAGCAGCTGGATTAATTAGGCCCTCATCTTTACCCCTAGGAGCTGGTTTCTTCTTTGTCTCCAAGAGGATGGCTCACTTAGACCCTGCATTGACTACCGGGGCTTAAATGCAATCACCGTTAAAAACAAGTACCCTTTACCAGTTTTCAATTCCCTTCATGGCTCCACAATCTTCACTAAGCTCGACCTTCGCAACACATACCACTTAGTCAGGATAAAGGAGGGAGATGAATGGAAAACAGCGTTTAGGATTCCCTTGGGCCATTTTGAGTACCAAGTTATGCCGTTTGGCCTATGTAATGCTCCTGCCGTGTTTCAGGTCCTGGTAAATGACGTATTGCGAGATCTCCTTAACCGCTTCGTCTTTGTCTATCTAGACGACATCCTCATTTTCTCCCAGAACGAGTCTGAGCACATTCAACACGTCCGACTGGTCCTACAGAGACTTTTGGAGAACCGCTTATTCGTCAAGGCTGAGAAGTGTGAGTTTCATAAGAGTACTGTATCGTTCCTTGGTTACATCTTTGAGACTGGGCAAGTCTAAGCAGACCCGGAGAAGGTCAAGGCGGTTGTAGATTGGCCTACTCCCACCTCTGTGAAAGAACTGCAACGCTTCCTGGGATTTGCTCATTTATACCGCCGTTTCATACGTAACTATAGTCAGATTGCAGCCCTTCTCACTCGTCTTACCTCTCCATCAATTCCCTTTACCTGGTCTGAACCTGCAGATCAGGCTTTCCTTAAACTGAAGGACCTATTCACTACAGCCCCTGTTCTCCTCCACCCTGATCTCAGTCGTCTTTGTGGTTGGACCTGTCTGCAGTTTGTGGTTGAGGTCGATGCCTCAGACAAGGGAGTTGGAGCTGTGCTGTCTCAGTGATCATCTAGGACTCAGAAACTCCATCCCTGTGCTTATTTCTCTCGACGCCTCACCCCAGCTGAACAAAATTACCACATTGGAGATCGCGAGCTCCTAGCCATTAAATTGGCTCTTGAACAGTGGCGTCACTGGCTGGAGGGCTCTAGGGAGCCATTCCTCATTTGGACAGACCATAAGAACTTGGAATACCTGCAGTCAGCCAAACAGCTAAATCCCCGTCAAGCCCGTTGGTCCCTTTTCTTCAACCGCTTCAACTTCACCAGGTACAGACCTGGTTCCAAGAACCAGAAGCCGGACTCTCTTTCTCGCCAGTCCACTTCTGAGTCCACGACCTCCACGGACACTATCCTGCCTGCTACCTGCATTGTTGCAGCCGTTACCTGGGAGGTGGAGGATAAGGTCCTCGCAGCCCAGCAACATCAACCTGACCCAGGTACAAGACCTCCTAACCGTCTATTCGTTCCAGATGCAGTCCGTTCCCTGGTCCTCCAGTGGAGTCACTCGTCTCGTCTGGCCTGCCACCCTGGATCCACACGCACTCTATCTCTCATAAGACGTAGGTTTTGGTGGCCCACGATGGAGAGGGATGCTCGGGAGTATGTAGCAGCCTGCACCACCTGTGCCCGGAGTAAGGCTGCACATAGACCACCAGCCAGACTTCTACGCCCCTTACCTGTTCCTAGCCGGCCATGGTCCCACATTGCCCTGGACTTCGTCACCGGCCTTCCCGTCTCCAGAGGTAATGATACCATCTTAACCATTGTTGACCGCTTTTCCAAGGCCATGCATTTTGTTGCACTCCCCAAACTCCCTTCAGCTAAGGAGACGGCTGACTTACTGGTTCATCATGTTTTTCGACTTCATGGACTGCCCGCAGACATCGTATCTGACAGGGGGCCCCAGTTCACATCACAGGTATGGCGAGCCTTTTGTCAGTCTATTGGAGCCACACTGAGTCTGTCATCAGGATTTCACCCCCAAACCAATGGTCAGGCTGAAAGGACCAACCAGGACTTGGAAACTGCAGTTCGGTGTGTGGCAGAAGCAAACCCGTCATCTTGGTGTGAACATCTGGACTGGGTTGAGTATGCGCACAATTCTCTCACCTCCTCAGCCTCTGGATTGTCCCCTTTTGAGTGCTCTCTAGGGTACCAGCCTCCACTATTCCCCGCCCAGGAGGATGACGTTTCGATGCCATCGGTTCAGCTTCACATCCGCCGCTGTCGACGGGTTTGGCGGAATGCTTAGGCTGCGCTTCTCCGAACGGGTGAACGGAACCGGCAGCAAGCGGATCATCATTGGACTCCTGCACCCAGTTATTCCCCTGGTCAGAAGGTTTGGCTTTCATCCAGAAACATTCCTTTGAGGACCGATGCCAAGAAACTGACTCCTCGGTACTTGGGTCCCTTTGAGATCCAACGGGTCATCAACCCCACTGTGGTTCGACTGAACCTCCCCAGTTCCATGCGGGTCCATCCCTCTTTCCACGTCTCCCAGCTTAAACCGGTTTCGTCCAATCCTCTGGTCCCTCCTTCCAGGCCGCCTCCTCCCGCCCGGCTTGTGGCTGGTCGCCCGGCCTACACGGTCCGGCGTCTCCTGGATGTGTAACGTCGTGGTCGGGGTTTCCAGTTCCTGGTTGACTGGGAGGGGTATGGTCCCTCGCTCTTTCATTCTGGATGCCTCCCTGGTTCATGACTTTCGCCGGGCTCATCCTGACCAGTTTTGGTCGCCTGGTGGCTCCCGTTGGGGGGGTACTGTTGTGATCCTGTTCCCTGGTGGGCATGTCTGGCATCCTGGCACCTGGATCAGCACCTGATCTTCATCTTGGCAATCAGCAACAGCACTATTTAAGACCTGCCCAGCCTGCTGTTCATCGCCAGATTGTTGAATGCCCTGCGAGATCCTGCCTGCATGCTCGATTGCTGCCCTACTGCTTGCCTGCCTGCCTGCCCACCCGCCCACCTGCCTGCTCACCTCTGTGTCAGCCGGTTTACCTCTCCGCTTGTCTGCCTGCCGGCTAACCTGTCTCCCGCATCCACCTTGGAAAGAACCCGAAGTCAGAAAGAAACAAATAAAGTATTGTTTGGAACTCCGAGCCGAGTCCGCATGTGAATGCCACACACTTAACATCAGCATAACAGTTCCGCTACATCTGTCTTTCTACCTGCTGCAAGCTACAGAATCACGACGAGGCCAAACGTTTCATACCGGAGGTCCCCACTAGGGGGCAGGACGCAGCAGTGGGACTTTGAAGTCGTAAAAAGGCCAATCTGTCCATCTCATTGTATTTACAGGAAATCTCTGTGAACAACTGTTTTGCGATCTGTTGCTAAGCTACGAATGTTAGCATGCAATGGGGAAGAAACCTCATAAAGATGCTAGTTGTAGCGAACCGAGTCCGAGGGGTGTTCTTCAAATTTATCTCGTCCTCGTGCTCTCGTTTGCAGGAGCGTCTCTCGTGTTCCAGTCGATCCTGCGAGTCGCACATGTGACACGTTTCCTCGTGTCAATGCGAGCGACCAAAAAAACACTGGGCGCACACGCTGACCACGATACGTCCGTGGACACAACGCTAACACCTCCTGCTGCTTCAGCACCTCCTCCTGCTTCAGCACCTCCTCCTGTTTCGCCACCTCTTGCTGCTTCAGACCCTCCTCCTGCTTCACCACCTCCTCCTGCCTCACCACCTCCTCCTTCTGTTTCACCACCTCCTTCTGCTTCAGACCCTCCTCCTGCCTCACCACCTCCTCCTGCTTCAGACCCTCCTCCTGCTTCACCACCTCCTCCTGCCTCAGACCCCCCCCCCCCTGCTTCACCACCTCCTCCTGCTTCAGCACCTCCTCCTGCTTCAGCACCTCCTCCTGCCTCACCACCTCCTCCTGTTTCACCACCTCCTGCTGCTTCAGACCCTCCTCCTGCTTCACCACCTCCTCCTGCTTCAGCACCTCCTCCTGCTTCACCACCTCCTCCTGCTTCACCACCTCCTCCTGCTTCAGACCCTCCTCCTGCTTCACCACCTCCTTCTGCTTCACTACCTCCTGCTGCTTCAGCATCTCCTCCTGCCTCAGCACCTCCTTCCTCTCCTCCTCTCTGTCTTCCTGCCTCAGCACCTCCTTCCTCTCCTCCTTTCTGTCCTCCTGCCTCAGCACCTCCTCCTCTTGGTCATGTATCCTAAACGTTTGACTCCTGGCGCCTCCTTTCTCCTGGTCCTGCCATTCTGGCTGAAGATAGGAGCACCGCCAGTGCTCCTCTCTGGACCTCCTGGTCCATCAGCAGCAGGACCATGTGACCTGTTTAAAACCGGGTGTGGTTACCTGGTTCTGTTGGAGCGACCGGAGGTCCTCCCTCCGCTCGGCACCGTCCGGTTCTGGTTGGCGTCTCCGCTGTCGTTGCGTTTGTGGCCCAGCGCGAACTCCAGGGTTTGGTTCAGGTCTGAAGGCCCCGCCTGCTCCAGGCTGCTCAGGTCCGTCTCTGACAGGAACAGAGCGTCTCCCTCCGTCAGCAGCTGGTTGGTGGAGATATTGATGAGCAGCTCGTCTGGACCAATCCGTTCATCCAGAAGGACCCTCCAAATCAGGTTTGTGGAGTCTGGTCCTGCGTCCAGAGGTCCACCATCAGGAGCAGGTCTGGCTGTGCTGCTGGTCCAACTGCTGTTTCCTTTAGACGGATTGGAACAGAAGAGACAAGATGATCAAGCTTTTAGTCTGTGCTTGAAATTAAGATTAATTTCATTCAACACGGTCTGAACCCCCTTAAAAAAGATTTCAGCCAGAAACAGTTCTCCAGGATACTTCCAGGACTCTCCAGGAATAGTTCTCCTGGAGCCCACAAGACAATAATTTTAACCATAACAAGCTAATGTTTGCTGCTATGTTAGCATAAACATGACAATGTTATTTACTGCATTAGCCTTCACAATTTCAGCTGCTAGATTAGCTTTAGCAATGTTATTTTAGCTGCGTTAGCATGAACAAGATAATATGAGCTGCTATGTTAGCATAAACATGACAATGTCATTTACTACATTAGCCTACACAATTTCAGCTGCTAGATTAGCTTTAGCAATGCTATTTTAGCTGCGTTCACAATGACGGACACTATGTTTTCCCAAAAGAATTTAACTTTAACCCTGGAAAGCTAACTTTAGCTACTACATTTTTAGTCCCCTTTTACTGCTCGGGTGATTCATCGGTCAGTTTCAGTTCCAGAGGTCAGAGATGAAAACCAGGACTGGACCAGGACTGTGGACCAGGACTCTGAACAGTACTGAACAATAGATCATATCAGATTCAGAAATTTTAATCCAAGACAATAAATCTGAACATTCTGCGTATCTGGAGTTTCATAACCTGACAGTTAAACAGAGACAAGATTTTAGATTACAGAACAGATTTAGATGTTATGACGACTCAAACGGAAGGTTGTAACCCTGATCAATTTCAGTACAGTCCTAACAGGAAGAATGGGATCAGGGAGAGGATTAGGGCAGGTTTTCAGCGAGGATCTTGCCAGGATGACGTCAGCCTCTCAGTCTTGGCTCGCCACCTGAAGCAGGTGTAATGGCCTCCGCTGAGCGAGCTGAGAGCCCACAGAAAGGCCATTACTGCTCATGTTTAGGATGCAGCCACTTTTATCGGAGCAAAGCACCACGAAACTCTGAATCTTTTATCTGCCGCTGGTCTTTTTTATGTATCTGTAGCATGAATAATGCAGAGCTCCAAAGAGCCATCTCACACACATACAGGAGAATGGAGTGGGTTGGAAATCTGACCGGACTTGTCTTGTTTCCACCACTACAGCAGGAGCTATTTTATCCTTATACCTATACCTCTTTCATACCAATCCTTTCCATTTTCCCAAAGGTTTCTAACAGGGATGTTTCACTGCGTAAAAAGTGGTTTGAGGTGAAGCAGAACATATACAAGGAGGGATGTTTAGTCTGAGGCCAGAGTTTGGATGAAAACAATGACCACTTTGGAACTGTTACGACATGAGTAGTCTGAAATATAACAAAAAAAAAACAAAAAAAACAAATGAGAATTTCTGTAAATCTTAGATTAAAGTGGCACATGGGAAATAAAGGAATATCGATGGATACCGGTAAATTTGGAGGTGGACGCTCCATCCTGGTCACAGTCAATAGCTGCTGTCTGTTCATACACTTCATTGGTCTCCTGGCCTTTCTGTCCATCTGCATCACCTGTTTCCAGCGGGCCCCTGGGAGCCTTCTGGTCATACATGCTGCTGTTAGTGGCCAGTAGGCCACCCACCTCCACAGACACCTCGCCTGCTGAGGTGTCTGTTCCTGTGTAGACAGGTGGAGGTGGGACGGGAGGCAAGGAGTCTCTGAGGACAGTGTACTCATACGTGATGTAGGGAGTTCGACCGTTCTGGTTCCACACCTGTTGACGGTATGATAATGAGAGAATGATTTTGACTCAGATACAACAACAACAATGAAAAAATGTTCCGACCTTTATTTTCCAGCCCGTCTAACTAAAGGATCACCTAAATGTTCATATATCTGGATGTTAGCTTATTTTGGTGTTAACTTATGTATCTTTTTTTTATCTTACTTGGATTTTACAATACCTATATTTAAGCTTATTTGGATATTAGCTTGTCTGGATTTTTATCTTTCCTGGTTATTAGCTTATCTGGATGTTAGCATACCAGAATGTTAGTTCAGCTGGATTTTAGCTTATCAGGAAGTTAGCTTACATAGATGTTAACTTATCTGGACATTAGGTCAGCTGGAAGTTAGTTTACCTAGATGTTCGCTTACCTGGATTTTAGCTCACCTGAATGTCTGCTTCCCTGGTTGTTAGCTTACTTGGATGTTTATTTAGCTGGATTTTAGCTTATCAGGAAGTTAGCTTACAAAGATGTTAACTTATCTGGACATTAGGTCGGCTGGAAGCTAGTTTACCTAGATGTTAGCATACCTGGATTTTAGCTCACCTGAATGTCTGCTTCCCTGGTTGTTAGCTCACTTTGATTTTAGCTTACTTGGTGGTTAATTTATCTAGGTGTTAGTCTAATAGTATGTTAGCTTACCTGGTTGTTAGCTTACTTGGATGTTAGTTTAGTTGGATTTTAGCTTATCGGGAGGTTAGCTTACATGGATGTTAACTTATCTGGACATTGGATCACCTGGACATTAGTTTACTTAGTTTTTTAGCTCATCCAAATATCTGCTTACCTGGTTGTTAGCTTACTTGGATGTTAGTCTAGCATGCATTCGGCCCAAATATGTCTGCTGTCTGAGTTTAATGTTGCAGTAGGTTTGGTTAATGAACAGACGATGTTCTACAGATGAACATTAAGTGTGTGTTAGCTTGAGTTGAATTGTGAATTTAGCTTCAAGGTTAGGTGTCATTTGCTCTGTTGATGGTAATATATTGCTTTATGGGTCATAGTTTGTGAAAATTTATGTGTTTGACAGTTGACAGGTATGATTGATGTAAAAAATGGTGCATGGTCACATGGGTCAGACTGGCTGGTCTTAACAGAGCTGTATAAATTCATGATTGAGAAGGGAACTTTGATCCTTAAAGTACTTTGGAAGCTTTTACTAATGAAGGAAACTAATGTGAGACATGGATGGAGGACGGTTGGGCGTACCAAGACATTTATGGCCTGGTCAATGGGGCCTTTGGCAACAATGTACTCAATCCCGGTCTCATACACGTCCATGGGCCGACGGTATTTAAATACAGTGCCGGCAACATGGAAGTTCTGGGGACTGTCCACTTTGTAGGCGCCATTAAAAAAGAAGTTTCCCGCCTGGTCGGTCACAGCTGGAGAACAAGAAAAAAGAAAAGACGAGAAAAATCATCTAAAGCAGGGTTAGTGGTTTTTCTCTGCAGGCTTGTAATCCGTGTGAGGAAGAGGAAAAGAAGAAGAAAATACCCAGAACATCTGCTGATTTCTTCCTCTCAATGATCTGGATGTCCCAGGAGCCTTCAGGGATTTGAGTGATAAAAGAATAACCTTTAAAACCGGAAAAATAATAAATAAGTCACCATAAAATCTCAGTATATCTTCAGTATTTTTTTTTAACATTGTGTAAAAAGAAGTATAAAATGGAATCAAAACAATAATTTATTCCCTTTCTTCACGGCTTAGTCCAGTTATGGTCGCGGGGAAGCATCCCAGCAGTCAATGGGTGAGATTAAAACCAATTATTTGAACATTTTTTCAGCCTTAAGAAAACATATTGAAAGATCAAAAAAGATTTCATTCATTATTAAAATTTGGTTGTTTATTAAATATCAAATAAGCAAAGTTCTGCACCTTAATAAGCGGGGAAAAAAAGTCATTAATTGTATTTTTATGACACAAAAATAACAAAAGTGATGAACAATTTTTAGAAGAAAAGACTAAAAATATTCATAAAAGATAAACAGAAAAAAATGGGAGTTTGCAGGATGTAAAGATAAATTCACACGCCAGGACATCTAAATAATGTTTATTATAGTAAAACTACAAGAACAGCTCGGGTCTAAAATCCAAAGAAAATGATGGGATGGACTCAGGAAGACGTTTAATAGTCATCATTTCATCCACAAACTACATTAAATTTTCTTCTAAAGAAATAAATAAATAAAAATGCGTTTTGTTTTTTTTTTCCAGCTGAAATGAGGATGAAGCTCTGAGTCTGTGATGCTGGTGGGTGTTGCACGTTTCAGGCTAAAGTTAACATACTCCGACATTACTTTTGTCCCTGTTGGACTACAGCAACTTCTATACCTGCAAGATACAGGCCCTGCAGGACCAGGACTGAGGACTGCTGACAAAAACAATGAAGACATGATTGATCTGAACCAGAAAATAGTCCAGCGGGGACACAAGTCATGCAGGAGTTTGGAGATTGGGATGTGGAGCTGAGACGGGGAGCGGGGGCAGCAGCATTCTTGCTGCTGTATATTGGCTACCTGTCACTCAAAAGGACGCGCCCACAGTTATGCTAACGATTAAACATCTAACCAAATGAATTTTGAAAAAAAAAAATAAAATGGATTTTCGTACAAGACTGTAAACATGTTTTTTCTGCTTTAAACATGTTTATTTCTGCTGTAAACATGTTTATTCATGCTGTAAACATGTTTATTCCTGCTGTAAACATGTTTATTTCTGCTGTAAACATGTTTATTCCTGCTGTAAAAATGTTTATTTCTGCTGTAAACATGTTTATTCATGCTGTAAACATGTTTTTTTTTTGCTGTAAACATGTTTATTCCTGCTGTAAACATGTTTATTCCTGCTGTAAACATGTTTTTTTTTTGCTGTAAACATGTTTATTCCTGCTGTAAACTTGTTTATTTCTGCTGTAAACATGTTTATTCCTGCTGTGAAGTTGGTATTTTTAACATGGGAGTCTGTGGGGAATCGCTCTGTTTTGGAGCCCCTAGTGGATGAAGGGGGAACTGCAGGTTTTGGTTCTTCCAGTCAGGCTTCACTTTTAACTGCTAGAGGTTGCTGTTTGGGACATACCCATTTACGTATGTATAGGAACAGAAATAAACATCTTGACGTGTTTCTGCTCCAACACACCTGATGATCTGAAGCATCATAAGGATGTGTTGGAGCAAAAAAGAGCATTCCAACATTTTTTCATGGGAGGAACCAGGATTACCAGAGACCTACCCAGGGTGGAGGCCCCACGGCGGAAGTTTCCGGTAACTCTGCTGCAGCTGCTGCCGTCACCTTGACAAACACCACACTTATCCAATGTGTTGGAGGAGAAGAGCACCCCATCACATCCGATTGGCTGCGAGGCAGACGGAGATGAAAGTGGAAATAGTCATTTCATGTCACCATGAAGCGTTTTGGAAACTAATTTGGAAAAAAAATGGTTGCTTGCTTCAATGAAGGGTCTGGTCCTGCAGGTTTTAGATGTTTCCTGCTGCTGCCCCTGAAGCAAGTTATTAGCTTGACATGTTTGGGAAGAAATAAAATGTGTTGAAGCAGGGAAACATCTAAAAGCTGCAGGACAGCGGCCCTTGAAGACCGGAGTTGGAGACCGCCGGCTTTAAAGGAAACTGGCTAAACTTGACCACATGTCAAACTCAACGTTATTGTCAATATGTCACATAATTTAAATCTGTAAGAGCTGATCCATCAACATTCCCATTGTACGAAAAAACTCCGACCTGCTCAGGGATTTGAAGCAGTTGCTTGTGTGCCGTCATGGCAACCAAAGCCTAAACGTTTGTGGAGTAGACTCTGGTTTATCCATAACTTCTGAGAATAAAGTCGACAAGCGGTGAGTCAAAGCTTGGGGAAGCTGGACCCACCTCGCATGTACCGTCCACGCAGACCCCCCGGTAGCTGCTGTATTTACAGGACGTCCCGTCACGTGCCGCCACCATGAGCTGCCGCTGGCCATCCATCGTGGTGCAGTGAAGGTCGCAGGGGTTGCTGGAGATGTGAACGTAGTCATCTGCAGATGACATAGAAGTTAAAGACCACCCCTATCAGCCTGCCCAGCCACCAAGTCCACGTGGGTTTATATGCTGTTTCCATGGTGACCTAACCTGTTTGTATGTATGGGTTTGCAGTTGGTTCTGACTGGGTTTCAGCTGGAACCCACAAGACCCATCCGCCCATCCATCCATCCATCCATCTATCCGTCCATCCATCATCCATCCATCCATCCATCATCCATCCATCATACATCCATCCATCCGTCCATCATCATTCATCCATCCATCATCTGTCTGTACGTCTGTCCATCCATCCATCATCCATCCATCCATCCATCTATCCGTCCATCATCCATCCATCCATCTGTCCATCCATCATCCATCCATCCATCCATCATCCATCCATCATACATCCATCCATCCGTCCATCATCATTCATCCATCCATCATCTGTCTGTACGTCTGTCCATCCATCCATCCATCCATCTATCCGTCCATCATCCATCCATCCATCTGTCCATCAGGGTTAAACCTGGTCTATGTGGTACTACCTGGACTTGAACCGGTCCCATATGGACCAGCTTAGTGGGCCCCAGAACCAACTTGAAACCCATATGGACAAACACAAGTGAGGTCACCATGGAAACTGTAGACAAACCCATGTAAGACCGCAATGGCCCCGATGTGGATATGCTGGCTGGTAAAAGCCGCCATTTCTGCTGTAGAAAGATGCTGATGTGGACGAAGCAGAGAATTATTACCAGGATAAAGAGGTTTCCACTGGTAGCTCTTCCCACTGTAGATCTGTGAGTTAAAGGACCAGCACTGCTCTTCCCTGAAGCTCCTCCCAGTGGCAGGACATTCCTGTTTCACAGACAGTTTCCTGCTCAGCTCTCAGTGGGATTGGTGCTTCACGTGAAGACGTGAAATAAAGAGATGAAGTCTGAGCTGGACGACTGCGACTCACTTTAGTGTTGCAGAGATGATACTTCTTGGAGGTTCCTGTGCAAGTCATGTTGTCCTTTCCAGCAGAAACTTTCTTCCTTTAATTAGAAAAAAGTCATTTGGAGAACTAAAAACATTAAAATCTAATGTTGGATAAGAAATCACGGATAATGATGATGCACAAACTGATCATTAACAGTAAGTCTTCTGAAAGCTGGGGTTATTTATAAAACAAATGTTAATTTATTTGCTGCTTTATGTGTTTTAGCTGCAACAAAAAGGTTTTTTTCTCCTGAAGACATGTAAATCTACATTTCATTGCAGGTTAAAAGAGCGTTTAGCTGAACATGTTTTCATCCTCAGACTTGTATAAAATCTTATATGGACTAAATGAAGAGTCTTAAAAATACAAGTTTATCTATGTTGTTTTATTTGTACATTAAATCATCCATCCTACGATAGATTGGCGAGCTGTCCAGGGTGTACCCTGCCTTTCGCCCCAAAGCCAGCTGGGATAGGCTCCAGCTTCCCCGTGACCCTGAACTGGATTAAGCGGTTTAGAAAATGAATGAATGAATGAATGAATAAATCATACACAGGTTGAACATGTGAGACAGTTCTGGGCCTTTTTGGACAATTTTTGGAGTCTGCCTTGACTGAATATCCACATGTGAACAATCCATGTGCACATGCATATGTGAAACAAATGTGCAAACATGAGGTTTGGTGATGATTTTATGTGATTCACATGAAGAATCATAAAGTACACGTTTTTGGCCGACATATAAAGGACATAATGAACATATGAGCCATATATGGTTTGCATTCACATGTGCACGTGGCATGAAAATCACATGCAAATGTGATTTTTGATCAAAGACCCTTGTACAGGGTTTAACATGACATCCAACAGTCCAGCAGACAGCAGGAAGACGCCATGCTAACATGCAGCCATGCTAGCATGCAGCATTGCAGCCATGCTAACATGCAGCATTGCAGTCATCCTAACATGCAGCCATGTTAACATGCAGCTATGCTAGCATGCAGCCATGCTAACATGCATCATTGCAGCCAGGCTAACATGCAGCCATGCTAACATGCAGCTATGCTAACATGCAGCATTGCTGACTCAGTCCACACAGTAAAGTACAGTATCTGTGATGTCTTTCCACCGGTCACCCGACTCATCATCAGGTGTATCGACCAGCTGACAGACCTTTGTTTAAGGCAGTGTCTTTCCTGTGACATCACTCCTCCTCCACAGGTTCGAGTGCAGGCGGTCCACTTGGCCCACTCGCCCCACCAGTACGTGGTCACCTCCAGCTCCTCCTCCAGACTGTTGGAGGCTACACCTTCTTCCTGGACATAGACACACATCCAAGCCACCATGATATGCTTAGTAATGTTCTTCTCTCCATGTTCTGCTTGTCTTTGGGGTGCTAATCAATATGCACTTATAAATCACGAAAATAAAGATGATCATATTAGGGTTTTTAGGGAAAAAGCTGCTTATGTTTTAATTTCAATTAGAAACATTTTAAGCTTAAAAACTGAATCAAATCTGATGATTTTTTAACAATTTATTTCATAGATACTAATAACATTATAATAAATAAGCATTAGGATGCTGGAATATTCCAGTAGCCGGTAGGGGCAGCTGCTCTGTTTGTTGCCAGAGCATGAGGGTAAAAAGGCATCCATGGAGAAACTACATGGATCTGAAAGCAGACACGCAACGCACATCTCTAGTCTGGAAGCACATCACTGTTTCTGGTTGGTGGACGAACACAACACCTTCGGCTTTGGAACCATTGTCATATTAATTTTAAATGAGCTATGCATAATAATGATGATATAGATACATTGATTATCTGTGTTCTGCAGAAAGATTTGGCCTAGTTTATACAGCAGATGATTAACCCAAACAAAGGTGACAATAGAGTAGTTCCAGTTTAAACAGCTGGTGGAGATCAGGAAGCCAGTTGTTGTGTAGAAACAGCTGCAGGATGAATGCTGGACGGTCAGCGTACGTCAGAACACCAACGTCACAGCGTTTTGTGCTGAGACTCCGTTCAGCATATCAAACATTCCTGGTGTGGATTAAAAGCATTAACTCAAGCCCATGGCTGCAGCCCTTCATTCCAACAGATTAATCAGAGCGAAAGCTGGAATGTGCTCCGAAATACAGCTGTGAGAGGTCAAGAGACGTCGAGATAGGCGTTGCCTAATCTGATTAATCGCAGGATAGATACAGATTAATCTGATTAATCACAGGTTGGATACAGATTAATGCGATTAATTGCAGGATGGATACAGATTAATCCGATTTATTGCAGGATGGATACAGATTAATCCGATTATTTAGAGGATGGATACTGATTAATCCAATTAATCGCAGGATGGATACAAATAAATTTGATTAATCGCAGGATGGATACAGATTAATCCGATTAATCGCAGGATGGATACAGATAATTATTATTAATCGCAGGATGGATACAGATTAATCCGATTAATCGCAGGATGGATACAGATTAATCCGATTAATCACAGGAAGGATACAGATTAATCCGATTATTTAGAGGATGGATACAGATTAATGTGGTTAATCGCAGGATGGATACAGATTAATCCGATTATTTAGAGGATGGATACAGATAAATCCGATTATTTAGAGGATGGATACAGATTAATCCGATTAATCACAGGATGGATACAGATTAATCTGATTAATCGCAGGATGGATACAAATAAATCTGACTAATCGCAGGATGGATAGAGATTAATCCGATTAATCGCAGCATGGATACAGATTAATGTGATTAATCGCAGGATGGATACAGATTAATCTGATTAATCGCAGGATGGATACAAATAAATCTGACTAATCGCAGGATGGACAGAGATTAATCCGATTAATCGCAGGATGGATACAAATTAATCTGATTAATCGCAGGATGGATACAGATTAATCCGATTAATTGCAGGATGGATACAGATTAATCCGATTAATCGCAGGATGGATACAGATTAATCCGATTATTTAGAGGATGGATACAGATTAATGTGGTTAATCGCAGGATGGATATAGATTAATCCGATTATTTAGAGGATGGATACAGATAAATCCGATTATTTAGAGGATGGATACAGATTACTCCGATTAATCGCAGGATGGATACAAATTAATCCGATTAATCGCAGGATGGATACAAATAAATCTGACTAATCGCAGGATGGATACAGATTAATCCGATTAATCGCAGGATGGATATAGATTAATCTGATTAATCACAGGATGGATACAGATTAATCCGATTATTTAGAGGATGGATACAGATTAATGTGGTTAATTGCAGCATGGATACAGATTAATGTGGTTAATCGCAGGATGGATACAGATTAATCTGATTATTTAGAGGATGGATACAGATTAATCCGATTATTTAGAGGATGGATAAAGATTAATCCGATTAATCGCAGGATGGATACAGATTAATCAGATTAATAGCAGTATGGATACAGATTAATCCGATTAATCGCAGGATGGATACAGATTAATCCGATTATTTAGAGGATGGATACAGATTAATGTGGTTAATCGCAGGATGGATACAGATTAATCCGATTAATTGCAGGATGGATACAGTTTAATCCGATTAATCGCAGGATGGACACAGATTAATCCGATTATTTAGAGGATGGATACAGATTAATGTGGTTAATCTCAGGATGGATACAGATTAATCAGATTAATCGGAGGATAGATACAGATTAATCCGATTAATTGCAGGATGGGTACAGATCAATCCGATTAATTACAGGATGGATACAGATTAATCCGATTTATTGCAGGATGGATACAGATTAATCCGATTATTTAGAGGATGGATACTGATTAATCCAATTAATCGCAGGATGGATACAAATAAATTTGATTAATCGCAGGATGGATACAGATTAATCCGATTAATCGCAGGATGGATACAGATTAATCCGATTAATCGCAGGATGGATACAGATTAATCCGATTAATCGCAGGATGGATACAAATAATTATGATTAATCGCAGGATGGATACAGATTAATCCGATTAATCGCAGGATGGATACAGATTAATCCGATTAATCACAGGAAGGATACAGATTAATCCGATTATTTAGAGGATGAATAAAGATTAATGTGGTTAATCGCAGGATGGATACAGATTAATCCGATTATTTAGAGGATGGATACAGATAAATCCGATTATTAAGAGGAAGGATACAGATTAATCCGATTATGTAGAGGATGAATAAAGATTAATGTGGTTAATCGCAGGATGGATACAGATTAATCCGATTATTTAGAGGATGGATACAGATAAATCCGATTATTTAGAGGATGGATACAGATTAATCCGATTAATCGCAGGATGGATACAGATTAATCTGATTAATCGCAGGATGGATACAAATAAATTTGACTAATCGCAGGATGGATACAGATTAATCAGATTAATAGCAGTATGGATACAGATTAATCCGATTATTTAGAGGATGAATAAAGATTAATGTGGTTAATCGCAGGATGGATACAGGTTAATCCGATTATTTAGAGGATGGATACAGATAAATCCGATTATTTAGAGGAAGGATACAGATTAATCCGATTATTTAGAGGATGAATAAAGATTAATGTGGTTAATCGCAGGATGGATACAGATTAATCCGATTATTTAGAGGATGGATACAGATAAATCCGATTATTTAGAGGATGGATACAGATTTATCCGATTAATCGCAGGATGGATACAGATTAATCCGATTAATCGCAGGATGGATACAGATTAATCCGATTAATCGCAGGATGGATACAGATTAATCCGATTAATCGCAGGATGGATACAAATAATTATTATTAATCGCAGGATGGATACAGATTAATCCGATTAATCGCAGGATGGATACAGATTAATCCGATTAATCACAGGAAGGATACAGATTAATCCGATTATTTAGAGGATGGATACAGATTAATGTGGTTAATCGCAGGATGGATACAGATTAATCCGATTATTTAGAGGATGGATACAGATGAATCCGATTATTTAGAGGATGGATACAGATTAATCCGATTAATCACAGGATGGATACAGATTAATCTGATTAATCGCAGGATGGATACAAATAAATCTGACTAATCGCAGGATGGATAGAGATTAATCCGATTAATCGCAGCATGGATACAGATTAATGTGATTAATCGCAGGATGGATACAGATTAATCTGATTAATCGCAGGATGGATACAAATAAATCTGACTAATCGCAGGATGGATAGAGATTAATCCGATTAATCGCAGGATGGATACAAATTAATCTGATTAATCGCAGGATGGATACAGATTAATCCGATTAATTGCAGGATGGATACAGATTAATCCGATTAATCGCAGGATGGATACAGATTAATCCGATTATTTAGAGGATGGATACAGATTAATGTGGTTAATCGCAGGATGGATATAGATTAATCCGATTATTTAGAGGATGGATACAGATAAATCCGATTATTTAGAGGATTGATACAAATTACTCCGATTAATCGCAGGATGGATACAAATTAATCCGATTAATCGCAGGATGGATACAAATAAATCTGACTAATCGCAGGATGGATACAGATTAATCCGATTAATCCCAGGATGGATATAGATTAATCTGATTAATCACAGGATGGATACAGATTAATCCGATTATTTAGAGGATGGATACAGATTAATGTGGTTAATTGCAGCATGGATACAGATTAATGTGGTTAATCGCAGGATGGATACAGATTAATCTGATTATTTAGAGGATGGATACAGATTAATCCGATTATTTAGAGGATGGATAAAGATTAATCCGATTAATCGCAGGATGGATACAGATTAATCAGATTAATAGCAGTATGGATACAGATTAATCCAATTAATCGCAGGATGGATACAGATTAATCCGATTATTTAGAGGATGGATACAGATTAATGTGGTTAATCGCAGGATGGATACAGATTAATCCGATTAATTGCAGGATGGATACAGATTAATCCGATTAATCGCAGGATGGACACAGATTAATCCGATTATTTAGAGGATGGATACAGATTAATGTGGTTAATCTCAGGATGGATACAGATTAATCAGATTAATCGGAGGATAGATACTGATTAATCCAATTAATCGCAGGATGGATACAAATAAATTTGATTAATCGCAGGATGGATACAGATTAATCCGATTAATCGCAGGATGGATACAGATTAATCCGATTAATCGCAGGATGGATACAGATTAATCCGATTAATCGCAGGATGGATACAAATAATTATGATTAATCGCAGGATGGATACAGATTAATCCGATTAATCGCAGGATGGATACAGATTAATCCGATTAATCACAGGAAGGATACAGATTAATCCGATTATTTAGAGGATGAATAAAGATTAATGTGGTTAATCGCAGGATGGATACAGATTAATCCGATTATTTAGAGGATAGATACAGATAAATCCGATTATTTAGAGGAAGGATACAGATTAATCCGATTATTTAGAGGATGAATAAAGATTAACGTGGTTAATCGCAGGATGGATACAGATTAATCCGATTATTTAGAGGATGGATACAGATAAATCCGATTATTTAGAGGATGGATACAGATTAATCCGATTAATCGCAGGATGGATACAGATTAATCTGATTAATCGCAGGATGGATACAAATTAATCTGATTAATCATAGGATGGAAACAGATTAATCCGATAATTTAGAGGATGGATACAGATTAATGTGGTTAATCGCAGGATGGATACAGATTAATCTGATTATTCACAGGATGGATACAGATTAATCCGATTTTTTAGAGGATGGATCCAGATTAATCCGATTATTTAGAGGATGGATACAGATTAATCCGATTAATCGCAGGATGGATACAGATTAATATGATTATTTAGAGGATGGATACAGATTAATTTGGTTTATCTCAGGATGGATACAGATTAATCCGATTATTTAGAGGATGGATAAAGATTAATCCGATTAATCGCAGGATGGATACAGATTAATCAGATTAATAGCAGTATGGATACAGATTAATCCAATTAATCGCAGGATGGATACAGATTAATCCGATTATTTAGAGGATGGATACAGATTAATGTGGTTAATCGCAGGATGGATACAGATTAATCCGATTAATTGCAGGATGGATACAGATTAATCCGATTAATCGCAGGATGGACACAGATTAATCCGATTATTTAGAGGATGGATACAGATTAATGTGGTGAATCTCAGGATGGATACAGATTAATCAGATTAATCGGAGGATAGATACAGATTAATCCGATTAATTGCAGGATGGGTAAAGATCAATCCGATTAATTACAGGATGGATACAGATTAATCCGATTTATTGCAGGATGGATACAGATTAATCCGATTATTTAGAGGATGGATACTGATTAATCCAATTAATCGCAGGATGGATACAAATAAATTTGATTAATCGCAGGATGGATACAGATTAATCCGATTAATCGCAGGATGGATACAGATTAATCCGATTAATCGCAGGATGGATACAGATTAATCCGATTAATCGCAGGATGGATACAAATAATTATGATTAATCGCAGGATGGATACAGATTAATCCGATTAATCGCAGGATGGATACAGATTAATCCGATTAATCACAGGAAGGATACAGATTAATCCGATTATTTAGAGGATGAATAAAGATTAATGTGGTTAATCGCAGGATGGATACAGATTAATCCGATTATTTAGAGGATAGATACAGATAAATCCGATTATTTAGAGGAAGGATACAGATTAATCCGATTATTTAGAGGATGAATAAAGATTAACGTGGTTAATCGCAGGATGGATACAGATTAATCCGATTATTTAGAGGATGGATACAGATAAATCCGATTATTTAGAGGATGGATACAGATTAATCCGATTAATCGCAGGATGGATACAGATTAATCTGATTAATCGCAGGATGGATACAAATTAATCTGATTAATCATAGGATGGATACAGATTAATCCGATAATTTAGAGGATGGATACAGATTAATGTGGTTAATCGCAGGATGGATACAGATTAATCTGATTATTCACAGGATGGATACAGATTAATCCGATTTTTTAGAGGATGGATCCAGATTAATCCGATTATTTAGAGGATGGATACAGATTAATCCGATTAATCGCAGGATGGATACAGATTAATATGATTATTTAGAGGATGGATACAGATTAATTTGGTTTATCTCAGGATGGATACAGATTAATCCGAATAATTGCAGGATGGATACAGATTAATCCGATTAATCGCAGGATGGATACAGATTAATCCGATTAATCGCAGGATGGATATAGATTAATCTGAATGTTTAGAGGATGGACACAGATTAATATGGTTAATTGCAGCATGGATTCAGATTAATGTGATTAATCGCAGGATGGATACAGATTAATCTGATTAATCGCAGGATGGATACAAATAAATCTGACTAATCGCAGGATGGATAGAGATTAATCCGAGTAATCGCAGGATGGATACAAATTAATCTGATTAATCGCAGGATGGATACAGATTAATCCGATTAATTGCAGGATGGATACAGATTAATCCGATTAATCGCAGGATGGATACAGATTAATCTGGTTGATAGCAGGATGGAGACAGCTTAATCCGATGAATCGCAGGATGGATACAGATTAATCCGATTTATTGCAGGATGGATACAGATTAATCAGATTAATCGCAGGATGGATACAGACTAATCCGATTAATCGCAGGATGGCTATAGATTAATCCGATTATTTAGAGGATGGATACAGATTAATGTGGTTAAACACATGATGGAAACAGATTTATCGGATTAATCGCAGGATGGATACAGATTAATCCGATTATTCAGAGGATGGATACAGATTAATCTGGTTAATCGCAGGATTGATACAGATTAATCAGATTAATAGCAGTATGGATACAAATTAATCCGATTATTTAGAGGATGGATACAGATTAATGTGGTTAATCGCAGGATGGATACAGATTAATCCGATTAATCGCAGGATGGATACAGATTAATCTGATTAATCGCAGGATGGATACAAATAAATCCGATGAATCGCAGGATGGATACAGATTAATCCGATTTATTGCAGGATGGATACAGATTAATCAGATTAATCGCAGGATTGATACAGATTAATCCGATTAATCGCAGGATGGCTATAGATTAATCCGATTATTTAGAGGATGGATACAGATTAATGTGGTTAAACACATGATGGAAACAGATTTATCAGATTAATCGCAGGATGGATACAGATTAATCCGATTATTCAGAGGATGGATACAGATTAATCTGGTTAATCGCAGGATTGATACAGATTAATCAGATTAATAGCAGTATGGATACAAATTAATCCGATTATTTAGAGGATGGATACAGATTAATGTGGTTGATCGCAGGATGGATACAGATTAATCCGATTAATCGCAGGATGGATACAGATTAATCTGATTAATCGCAGGATGGATACAAATAAATCTGACTAATCGCAGGATGGATAGAGATTAATCCGATTAATCGCAGGATGGATACAAATTAATCTGATTAATCGCAGGATGGATACAGATTATTCCGATTAATCGCAGGGTGGATACAGATTAATCCCATTAATTGCAGGATGGATATAGATTAATCCGATTAATCATAGGATGGATACAGATTAATCCAATAATTTAGAGGATGGATACAGATTAATGTGGTTAATCGCAGGATGGATACAGATTAATGTGGTTAATCACAGGATGGATACATATTAATCTGATTATTTAGAGGATGGATCCAGATTAATCCGATTATTTAGAGGATGGATACAGATTAATCCGATTAATCGCAGGATGGATACAGATTAATCTGATTATTTAGAGGATGGATACAGATTAATTTGGTTTATCGCAGGATGGATACAGATTAATCCGAATAATTGCAGGATGGACACAGATTAATCCGATTAATCACAGGATGGATACAGATTAATCCGATTAATCGCAGGATGGATATAGATTAATCTGAATGTTTAGAGGATGGATACAGATTAATATGGTTATTTTCAGCATAGATACAGATTAATGTGATTAATCGCAGGATGGATACAGATTAATCTGATTAATCGCAGGATGGATACAAATAAATCTGACTAATCGCAGGATGGATAGAGATTAATCCGAGTAATCGCAGGATGGATACAGATTAATCCGATTAATTGCAGGATGGATACAGATTAATCCGATTAATCGCAGGATGGATACAGATTAATCTGGTTAATCGCAGGATGGAGACAGCTTAATCCGATGAATCGTAGGATGGATACAGATTAATCCGATTTATTGCAGGATGGATACAGATTAATCAGATTAATCGCAGGATGGATACAGATTAATCCGATTAATCGGAGGATGGCTATAGATTAATCCGATTATTTAGAGGATGGATACAGATTAATGTGGTTAAACACATGATGGAAACAGATTTATCGGATTAATCGCAGGATGGATACAGATTAATCCGATTATTCAGAGGATGGATACAGATTAATCTGGTTAATCGCAGGATTGATACAGATTAATCAGATTAATAGCAGTATGGATACAAATTAATCTGATTATTTAGAGGATGGATACAGATTAATGTGGTTAATCGCAGGATGGATACAGATTAATCCGATTAATCGCAGGATGGATACAGATTAATCTGATTAATCGCAGGATGGATACAAATAAATCTGACTAATCGCAGGATGGATAGAGATTAATCCGATTAATCGCAGGATGGATACAAATTAATCTGATTAATCGCAGGATGGATACAGATTATTCCGATTAATCGCAGGGTGGATACAGATTAATCCCATTAATCGCAGGATGGATATAGATTAATCCGATTAATCATAGGATGGATACAGATTAATCCGATAATTTAGAGGATGGATACAGATTAATGTGGTTAATCGGAGGATGGATACAGATTAATGTGGTTAATCACAGGATGGATACAGATTAATCTGATTATTTAGAGGATGGATACAGATTAATCCGATTATTTAGAGGATGGATACAGATTAATCCGATTAATCGCAGGATGGATACAGATTAATCTGATTATTTAGAGGATGGATACAGATTAATTTGGTTTATCGCAGGATGGATACAGATTAATCCGAATCATTGCAGGATGGATACAGATTAATCCGATTAATCACAGGATGGATACAGATCAATCCGATTAATCGCAGGATGGATATAGATTAATCTGAATGTTTGGAGGATGGATACAGATTAATATGGTTAATTGCAGCATAGATACAGATTAATGTGGTTAATCGCAGGATGGATACAGATTAATCCGATTAATCGCAGGATGGACACAGATTAATCCGATTATTTAGAGGATGGATACAGATTAATGTGGTTAATCGCAGGATGGATACAGATTAATCCGATTATTTAGAGGATGGATACAGATAAATCTGATTATTTAGAGGATGGATACAGATTAACCCGAATATTTAGAGGATGGATACAGATTAATGTTGTTAATCGCAGGATGGATACAGATTAATCCGATTATTTAGAGGATGGATACAGATAAATCCGATTATTTAGAGGATGGATACAGATTAATGTGGTTAATCAGAAGGAAGGACACAGATTTATCCGATTAATCGCAGGATGGATACAAATAAATCTGATTTTTCGCAGGATGGATACAGATTAATCCGATTAATCACAGGATGGAGACAGATTAATCCGATTAATCACAGGATGGATACAGATTAATCCGATTAATCGCAGGATGGATACAAATAAATCTGATTAATCGCAGGATGGATACAAATTAATCCGATTATTCAGAGGATGGATACAGATTAATGTGGTTAATCGCAGGATGGATACAGATTAATCCGATTAATCGCAGGATGGATACAGATTAATCCGATTAATCGCAGGATGGATACAGATTAATGTGGTTAATCACAGGATGGATACAGATTAATCTGATTATTTAGAGGATGGATCCAGATTAATCCGATTATTTAGAGGATGGATACAGATTAATCCGATTAATCGCAGGATGGATACAGATTAATCTGATTATTTAGAGGATGGATACAGATTAATTTGGTTTATCGCAGGATGGATACAGATTAATCCGAATAATTGCAGGATGGATACAGATTAATCCGATGAATCGCAGGATGGATATAGATTAATCTGAATGTTTAGAGGATGGATACAGATTAATATGGTTAATTGCAGCATGGATACAGATTAATGTGATTAATCGCAGGATGGATACAAATTGTCTCTGACTAATCGCAGGATGGATAGAGATTAATCCGAGTAATCGCAGGATGGATACAAATTAATCTGATTAATCGCAGGATGGATACAGATTAATCCGATTAATTGCAGGATGGATACAGATTAATCCGATTAATCGCAGGATGGATACAGATTAATCTGGTTAATCGCAGGATGGAGACAGCTTAATCCGATGAATCGCAGGATGGATACAGATTAATCCGATTTATTGCAGGATGGATACAGATTAATCAGATTAATCGCAGGATGGATACAGATTAATCCGATTAATCGCAGGATGGCTATAGATTAATCCGATTATTTAGAGGATGGATACAGATTAATGTGGTTAAACACATGATGGAAACAGATTTATCGGATTAATCGCAGGATGGATACAGATTAATCCGATTATTCAGAGGATGGATACAGATTAATCTGGTTAATCGCAGGATTGATACAGATTAATCAGATTAATAGCAGTATGGATACAAATTAATCCGATTATTTAGAGGATGGATACAGATTCATGTGGTTAATCGCAGGATGGATACAGATTAATCCGATTAATCGCAGGATGGATACAGATTAATCTGATTAATCGCAGGATGGATACAAATAAATCTGACTAATCGCAGGATGGATAGAGATTAATCCGATTAATCGCAGGATGGATACAAATTAATCTGATTAATCGCAGGGTGGATACAGATTATTCCGATTAATCGCAGGGTGGATACAGATTAATCCCATTAATCGCAGGATGGATATAGATTAATCCGATTAATCATAGGATGGATACAGATTAATCCGATAATTTAGAGGATGGATACAGATTAATGTGGTTAATCGCAGGATGGATACAGATTAATGTGGTTAATCACAGGATGGATACAGATTAATCTGATTATTTAGAGGATGGATCCAGATTAATCCGATTATTCGCAGGATGGATACAGATTAATCCGATTAATCGCAGGATGGATACAGATTAATCTGATCATTTAGAGGATGGATACAGATTAATTTGGTTTATCGCAGGATGGATACAGATTAATCCGAATAATTGCAGGATGGATACAGATTAATCCGATTAATCACAGGATGGATACAGATTAATCCGATTAATCGCAGGATGGCTATAGATTAATCCGATTATTTAGAGGATGGATACAGATTAATGTGGTTAAACACATGATGGAAACAGATTTATCGGATTAATCGCAGGATGGATACAGATTAATCCGATTATTCAGAGGATGGATACAGATTAATCTGGTTAATCGCAGGATTGATACAGATTAATCAGATTAATAGCAGTATGGATACAAATTAATCCGATAATTTAGAGGATGGATACAGATTAATGTGGTTAATCGCAGGATGGATACAGATTAATGTGGTTAATCACAGGATGGATACAGATTAATCTGATTATTTAGAGGATGGATCCAGATTAATCCGATTATTTAGAGGATGGATACAGATTAATCCGATTAATCGCAGGATGGATACAGATTAATCTGATTATTTAGAGGATGGATACAGATTAATTTGGTTTATCGCAGGATGGATACAGATTAATCCGAATAATTGCAGGATGGATACAGATTATTCCGATTAATCGCAGGGTGGATACAGATTAATCCCATTAATCGCAGGATGGATAGACATTAATCCGATTAATCGCAGGATGGATACAAATTAATCTGATTAATCGCAGGATGGATACAGATTATTCCGATTAATCGCAGGGTGGATACAGATTAATCCCATTAATCGCAGGATGGATATAGATTAATGCGATTAATCATAGGATGGATACAGATTAATCCGATGATTTAGAGGATGGATACAGATTAATGTGGTTAATCGCAGGATGGATACAGATTAATGTGGTTAATCACAGGATGGATACAGATTAATCTGATTATTTAGAGGATGGATCCAGATTAATCCGATTATTTAGAGGATGGATACAGATTAATCCGATTAATCGCAGGATGGATACAGATTAATCTGATTATTTAGAGGATGGATACAGATTAATTTGGTTTATCGCAGGATGGATACAGATTAATTTGGTTTATCGCAGGATGGATACAGATTAATCCGAATAATTGCAGGATGGATACAGATTAATCCGATTAATCACAGGATGGATACAGATTAATCCGATTAATCGCAGGATGGCTATAGATTAATCCGATTAATCATAGGATGGATACAGATTAATCCGATAATTTAGAGGATGGATACAGATTAATGTGGTTAATCGCAGGATGGATACAGATTAATGTGGTTAATCACAGGATGGATACAGATTAATCTGATTATTTAGAGGATGGATCCAGATTAATCCGATTATTTAGAGGATGGATACAGATTAATCCGATTAATCGCAGGATGGATACAGATTAATCTGATTATTTAGAGGATGGATACAGATTAATTTGGTTTATCGCAGGATGGATACAGATTAATCCGAATAATTGCAGGATGGATACAGATTAATCCGATTAATCACAGGATGGATACAGATTAATCAGATTAATCGCAGGATGGCTATAGATTAATCCGATTATTTAGAGGATGGATACAGATTAATGTGGTTAAACACATGATGGAAACAGATTTATCGGATTAATCGCAGGATGGATACAGATTAATCCGATTATTCAGAGGATGGATACAGATTAGTCTGGTTAATCGCAGGATTGATACAGATTAATCAGATTAATAGCAGTATGGATACAAATTAATCCGATTATTTAGAGGATGGATACAGATTAATGTGGTTAATCGCAGGATGGATACAGATTAATCCGATTAATCGCAGGATGGATACAGATTAATCTGATTAATCGCAGGATGGATACAAATAAATCTGACTAATCGCAGGATGGATACAGATTAATCTGATTAATCGCAGGATGGATACAAATAAATCTGACTAATCGCAGGATGGATAGAGATTAATCCGATTAATCGCAGGATGGATACAAATTAATCTGATTAATCGCAGGATGGATACAGATTATTCCGATTAATCGCAGGGTGGATACAGATTAATCCCATTAATCGCAGGATGGATATAGATTAATCCGATTAATCATAGGATGGATACAGATTAATCCGATAATTTAGAGGATGGATACAGATTAATGTGGTTAATCGCAGGATCGATACAGATTAATGTGGTTAATCACAGGATGGATACAGATTAATCTGATTATTTAGAGGATGGATCCAGATTAATCCGATTATTTAGAGGATGGATACAGATTAATCCGATTAATCGCAGGATGGATACAGATTAATCTGATTATTTAGAGGATGGATACAGATTAATTTGGTTTATCGCAGGATGGATACAGATTAATCCGAATAATTGCAGGATGGATACAGATTAATCCGATTAATCGCAGGATGGATACAGATTAATCCGATTAATCGCAGGATGGCTATAGATTAATCCGATTATTTAGAGGATGGATACAGATTAATGTGGTTAAACACATGATGGAAACAGATTTATCGGATTAATCGCAGGATGGATACAGATTAATCCGATTATTCAGAGGATGGATAAAGATTAATCTGGTTAATCGCAGGATTGATACAGATTAATCAGATTAATAGCAGTATGGATACAAATTAATCCGATTATTTAGAGGATGGATACAGATTAATGTGGTTAATCGCAGGATGGATACAGATTAATCCGATTAATCGCAGGATGGATACAGATTAATCTGATTAATCGCAGGATGGATACAAATAAATCTGACTAATCGCAGGATGGATAGAGATTAATCCGATTAATCGCAGGATGGATACAAATTAATCTGATTAATCGCAGGATGGATACAGATTATTCCGATTAATCGCAGGGTGGATACAGATTAATGTGGTCAATCACAGGATGGATACAGATTAATCTGATTATTTAGAGGATGGATCCAGATTAATCCAATTATTTAGAGGATGGATACAGATTAATCCGATTAATCGCAGGATGGATACAGATTAATCTGATTATTTAGAGGATGGATACAGATTAATGTGGTTTATCGCAGGATGGATACAGATTAATCCGAATAATTGCAGGATGGATACAGATTAATCCGATTAATCACAGGATGGATACAGATTAATCCGATTAATCGCAGGATGGATATAGATTAATCTGAATGTTTAGAGGATGGATACAGATTAATATGATTAATTGCAGCATAGATACAGATTAATTTGATTAATCGCAGGATGGATACAAATAAATCTGATTTTTCGCAGGATGGATACAGATTAATCCTATTAATCGCAGGATGGATACAGATTAATCCGATTAATCGCAGGATGGATACAGATTAATCCGATTTTTTCAGAGGATGGATACAAATGAATCTGGTTAATCGCAGGATTGATACAGATTAATCAGATTAATAGCAGTATGGATACAAATTAATCCGATTATTTAGAGGATGGATACAGATTAATCCGATTAATCGCAGGATGGATACAGATTAATCCGATTAATCGCAGGATCGATACAGATTAATCCGATTAATCGCAGGATGGACACAGATTAATCTGATTATTTAGAGGATGGATACAGATTAATGTGGTTAATCTCAGGATGGATACAGATTAATAAGATTAATCGGAGGATAGATACAGATTAATCCGATTAATCGCAGGATGGACACAGATTAATCCGATTATTTAGAGGATGGATACAGATTAATGTGGTTAATCTCAGGATGGATACAGATTAATAAGATTAATCGGAGGATGGATACAGATTAATCCGATTAATCGCAGGATGGATACAGATTAATCCGATTATTTAGAGGATGGATACAGATTAATCCGATTATTTAGAGGATGGATACAGATTAATGTGGTTAATCGCAGGATGGATACAGATTAATCTGATTATTTAGAGGACGGATACAGATAAATCCGATTATTTAGAAGATGGATACAGATTAATGTGGTTAATCACAAGGAAGGACACAGATTTATCCGATTAATCGCAGGATGGATACAAAAAAATCTGATTTTTCGCAGGATGGATACAGATTAATCCGATTAATCGCAGGATGGATACAGATTAATCCGATTAATCGCAGGATGGATACAGATTATTCCGATTAATCGCAGGATGGATACAAATAAATCTGATTAATCGCAGGATGGATACAGATTAATCCGATTAATCGCAGGATGGATACTGATTAATCCGATTAATCGCACGATTGATACAGATAATTCTGATTAATCGCAGGATGGATAGAGATTAATCCGATTAATCGCAGGATGGATACAGATTGATCCGATTAATCACAGGCTGGATACAGATTAATCCGATTATTTAGAGGATGGATACAGATTAATGTGGTTAATCGCAGGATGGATACAGATTAATCCGATTATTTAGAGGATGGATACAGATGAATCCGATTCTTTAGAGGCTGGATACAGATTAATGTGATTAATCGCAGGATGGATACAAATTAATCTGATTAATCGCAGGATGGATATAGATTAATCCGATTAATCATAGGATGGATACAGATTAATCCGATTATTTAGAGGATGGATACAGATTAATGTGGTTAATCGCAGGATGGATACAGATTAATCTGATTATTTAGTGGATCGATCCAGATTAATCCGATTATTTAGAGGATGGATACAGATTAATCCGATTAATAGCAGGATGGATACAGATTAATCTGATTATTTAGAGGATGGATACAGATTAATTTGGTTTATCGCAGGTTGGATACAGATTAATCCGATAAATCGCAGGATGGATACAGATTAATCCGATTAATCGCAGGATGGATATAGATTTATCCGAATATTTAGAGGATGGATAAAGATTAATATGGTTCATTGCAGCATGGATACAGATTAATGTGATTAATCGCAGGATGGATACAGATTAATCCGATTAATCGCAGGATGGATACAAATAAATCTGTCTAATCGCAGGATGGAAAGAGATTAATCCGATTAATCGCAGGATGGATACAAATTAATCTGGTTAATCGCAGGGTGGATACAGATTATTCCGATTAATCGCAGGATGGATACAGATTAATACGATTAATCGCAGGATGGATACAGATTAATCCGATTATTTAGAGGATGGATACAGATTAATCCGATTAATCGCAGGATGGATACAGATTAATCTGATTATTTAGGGGATGGATACAGATTAATGTGGTTTATCGCAGGATGGATACAGATTAATCCGAATAATCGCAGGATGGATACAGATTAATGTGGTTAATCGCAGGATGGATACAGATTAATCTGATTATTTAGAGGATGGATACAGATTAATGTGGTTAATCTCAGGATGGATACAGATTAATAAGATTAATCGGAGGATAGATACAGATTAATCCGATTAATCGCAGGATGGATACAGATTAATCCGATTATTTAGAGGATGGATACAGATTAATCGGATTAATCGCAGGATGGATACAGATTAATGTGGTTAATCTCAGGATGGATACAGATTAATAAGATTAATCGGAGGATAGATACAGATTAATCCGATTAATCGCAGGATGGACACAGATTAATCCGATTATTTAGAGGATGGATACAGATTAATGTGGTTAATCTCAGGATGGATACAGATTAATAAGATTAATCGGAGGATAGATACAGATTAATCCGATTAATCGCAGGATGGATACAGATTAATCCGATTATTTAGAGGATGGATACAGATTAATGTGGTTAATCGCAGGATGGATACAGATTAATCCGATTATTTAGAGGATGGATACAGATAAATCCGATTATTTAGAGGATGGATACCGATTAATCCGATTGTTTAGAGGATGGATACAGATTAATGTTGTTAATCGCAGGATGGATACAGATTAATCTGATTATTTAGAGGATGGATACAGATAAATCCGATTATTTAGAGGATGGATACAATTAATGTGGTTAATCACAAGGAAGGACACAGATTTATCCGATTTATCGCAGGATGGATACAAATAAATCTGATTTTTCGCAGGATGGATACAGATTAATCCGATTAATCGCAGGATGGATACAGATTAATCCGATTAAGCGCAGGATGGATACAGATTATTCTGATTAATCGCAGGATGGATACAAATAAATCTGATTAATCGCAGGATGGATACTGATTAATCCGATTAATCGCAGGATGGATACAGATTAATCCGATTAATCGCACGATTGATACAGATAATACTGATTAATCGCAGGATGGATAGAGATTAATCCGAGTAATTGCAGGATGGATACAGATTAATGTGATTAATCGCAGGATGGATACAGATTAATCCGATTAATCGCAGGATGGATACAAATAAATCTGTCTAATCGCAGGATGGAAAGAGATTAATCCGATTAATCGCAGGATGGATACAAATTAATCTGGTTAATCGCAGGGTGGATACAGATTATTCCGATTAATCGCAGGATGGATACAGATTAATCCGATTAATCGCAGGATGGATACAGATTAATCCGATTATTTAGAGGATGGATACAGATTAATCCGATTAATCGCAGGATTGATACAGATTAATCTGATTATTTAGGGGATGGATACAGATTAATGTGGTTTATCGCAGGATGGATACAGATTAATCCGAATAATCGCAGGATGGATACAGATTAATGTGGTTAATCGCAGGATGGATACAGATTAATCTGATTATTTAGAGGATGGATACAGATTAATGTGGTTAATCTCAGGATGGATACAGATTAATAAGATTAATCGGAGGATAGATACAGATTAATCCGATTAATCGCAGGATGGATACAGATTAATCCGATTATTTAGAGGATGGATACAGATTAATCGGATTAATCGCAGGATGGATACAGATTAATGTGGTTAATCTCAGGATGGATACAGATTAATAAGATTAATCGGAGGATAGATACAGATTAATCCGATTAATCGCAGGATGGACACAGATTAATCCGATTATTTAGAGGATGGATACAGATTAATGTGGTTAATCTCAGGATGGATACAGATTAATAAAATTAATCGGAGGATAGATACAGATTAATCCGATTAATCGCAGGATGGATACAGATTAATCCGATTATTTAGAGGATGGATACAGATTAATGTGGTTAATCGCAGGATGGATACAGATTAATCCGATTATTTAGAGGATGGATACAGATAAATCCGATTATTTAGAGGATGGATACAGATTAATCCGATTGTTTAGAGGATGGATACAGATTAATGTTGTTAATCGCAGGATGGATACAGATTAATCCGATTATTTAGAGGATGGATACAATTAATGTGGTTAATCACAAGGAAGGACACAGATTTATCCGATTTATCGCAGGATGGATACAAATAAATCTGATTTTTCGCAGGATGGATACAGATTAATCCGATTAATCGCAGGATGGATACAGATTAATCCGATTAATCGCAGGATGGATACAGATTATTCCGATTAATCGCAGGATGGATACAAATAAATCTGATTAATCGCAGGATGGATACTGATTAATCCGATTAATCGCAGGATGGATACAGATTATTCCGATTAATCGCAGGATGGATACAGATTAATCCGATTAATCGCAGGATGGATACAGATTAATCCGATTATTTAGAGGATGGATACAGATTAATCCGATTAATCGCAGGATTGATACAGATTAATCTGATTATTTAGGGGATGGATACAGATTAATGTGGTTTATCGCAGGATGGATACAGATTAATCCGAATAATCGCAGGATGGATACAGATTAATGTGGTTAATCGCAGGATGGATACAGATTAATCTGATTATTTAGAGGATGGATACAGATTAATGTGGTTAATCTCAGGATGGATACAGATTAATAAGATTAATCGGAGGATAGATACAGATTAATCCGATTAATCGCAGGATGGATACAGATTAATCCGATTATTTAGAGGATGGATACAGATTAATCGGATTAATCGCAGGATGGATACAGATTAATGTGGTTAATCTCAGGATGGATACAGATTAATAAGATTAATCGGAGGATAGATACAGATTAATCCGATTAATCGCAGGATGGACACAGATTAATCCGATTATTTAGAGGATGGATACAGATTAATGTGGTTAATCTCAGGATGGATACAGATTAATAAAATTAATCGGAGGATAGATACAGATTAATCCGATTAATCGCAGGATGGATACAGATTAATCCGATTATTTAGAGGATGGATACAGATTAATGTGGTTAATCGCAGGATGGATACAGATTAATCCGATTATTTAGAGGATGGATACAGATAAATCCGATTATTTAGAGGATGGATACAGATTAATCCGATTGTTTAGAGGATGGATACAGATTAATGTTGTTAATCGCAGGATGGATACAGATTAATCCGATTATTTAGAGGATGGATACAATTAATGTGGTTAATCACAAGGAAGGACACAGATTTATCCGATTTATCGCAGGATGGATACAAATAAATCTGATTTTTCGCAGGATGGATACAGATTAATCCGATTAATCGCAGGATGGATACAGATTAATCCGATTAATCGCAGGATGGATACAGATTATTCCGATTAATCGCAGGATGGATACAAATAAATCTGATTAATCGCAGGATGGATACTGATTAATCCGATTAATCGCAGGATGGATACAGATTAATCCGATTAATCGCACGATTGATACAGATAATACTGATTAATCGCAGGATGGATAGAGATTAATCCGAGTAATTGCAGGATGGATACAGATTAATCCGATTAATCGCAGGATGGATACAGATTAATCTGGTTAATCGCAGGATGGAGACAGCTTAATCCGATGAATCGCAGGATGGATACAGATTAATCAGATTAATCGCAGGATGGATACAGATTAATCCGATTAATCGCAGGATGGCTATAGATTAATCCGATTATTTAGAGGATGGATACAGATTAATCCGATTAATCGCAGGATGGATACAAATTAATCTGGTTAATCGCAGGGTGGATACAGATTATTCCGATTAATCGCAGGATGGATACAGATTAATCCGATTAATCGCAGGATGGATACAGATTAATCCGATTATTTAGAGGATGGATACAGATTAATCCGATTAATCGCAGGATTGATACAGATTAATCTGATTATTTAGGGGATGGATACAGATTAATGTGGTTTATCGCAGGATGGATACAGATTAATCCGAATAATCGCAGGATGGATACAGATTAATGTGGTTAATCGCAGGATGGATACAGATTAATCTGATTATTTAGAGGATGGATACAGATTAATGTGGTTAATCTCAGGATGGATACAGATTAATAAGATTAATCGGAGGATAGATACAGATTAATCCGATTAATCGCAGGATGGATACAGATTAATCCGATTATTTAGAGGATGGATACAGATTAATCGGATTAATCGCAGGATGGATACAGATTAATGTGGTTAATCTCAGGATGGATACAGATTAATAAGATTAATCGGAGGATAGATACAGATTAATCCGATTAATCGCAGGATGGACACAGATTAATCCGATTATTTAGAGGATGGATACAGATTAATGTGGTTAATCTCAGGATGGATACAGATTAATAAAATTAATCGGAGGATAGATACAGATTAATCCGATTAATCGCAGGATGGATACAGATTAATCCGATTATTTAGAGGATGGATACAGATTAATGTGGTTAATCGCAGGATGGATACAGATTAATCCGATTATTTAGAGGATGGATACAGATAAATCCGATTATTTAGAGGATGGATACAGATTAATCCGATTGTTTAGAGGATGGATACAGATTAATGTTGTTAATCGCAGGATGGATACAGATTAATCTGATTATTTAGAGGATGGATACAGATAAATCCGATTATTTAGAGGATGGATACAATTAATGTGGTTAATCACAAGGAAGGACACAGATTTATCCGATTTATCGCAGGATGGATACAAATAAATCTGATTTTTCGCAGGATGGATACAGATTAATCCGATTAATCGCAGGATGGATACAGATTAATCCGATTAATCGCAGGATGGATACAGATTATTCCGATTAATCGCAGGATGGATACAAATAAATCTGATTAATCGCAGGATGGATACTGATTAATCCGATTAATCGCAGGATGGATACAGATTAATCCGATTAATCGCACGATTGATACAGATAATACTGATTAATCGCAGGATGGATAGAGATTAATCCGAGTAATTGCAGGATGGATACAGATTAATCCGATTAATCGCAGGATGGATACAGATTAATCTGGTTAATCGCAGGATGGAGACAGCTTAATCCGATGAATCGCAGGATGGATACAGATTAATCCGATTTATTGCAGGATGGATACAGATTAATCAGATTAATCGCAGGATGGATACAGATTAATCCGATTAATCGCAGGATGGCTATAGATTAATCCGATTATTTAGAGGATGGATACAGATTAATGTGGTTAAACACATGATGGAAACAGATTTATCGGATTAATCGCAGGATGGATACAGATTAATCCGATTATTCAGAGGATGGATACAGATTCATCTGGTTAATCGCAGGATTGATACAGATTAATCCGATTAATCGCAGGATGGATACAGATTATTCCGATTAATCTCACGATTGATACAGATAATTCTGATTAATCGCAGGATGGATAGAGATTAATCCGATTAATCGCAGGATGGATACAGATTGATCTGATTAATCACAGGCTGGATACAGATTAATCCGATTATTTAGAGGATGGATACAGATTAATGTGGTTAATCGCAGGATGGATACAGATTAATCCGATTATTTAGAGGATGGATACAGATGAATCCGATTCTTTAGAGGATGGATACAGATTAATCCGATTAATTGCAGGATGGATACAGATTAATCCGATTAATCGCAGGATGGATACAAATAAATCTGACTAATCGCAGGATGGATAGAGATTAATCCGATTAATCGCAGGATGTATACAAATTAATCTGATTAATCGCAGGATGGATATAGATTAATCCGATTAATCATAGGATGGATACAGATTAATCCGATTATTTAGAGGATGGATACAGATTAATGTGGTTAATCGCAGGATGGATACAGATTAATCTGATTATTTAGAGGATGGATACAGATAAATCCGATTATTTAGAGGATGGATACAATTAATGTGGTTAATCACAAGGAAGGACACAGATTTATCCGATTTATCGCAGGATGGATACAAATAAATCTGATTTTTCGCAGGATGGATACAGATTAATCCGATTAATCGCAGGATGGATACAGATTAATCCGATTAATCGCAGGATGGATACAGATTATTCCGATTAATCGCAGGATGTATACAAATAAATCTGATTAATCGCAGGATGGATACTGATTAATCCGATTAATCGCAGGATGGATACAGATTAATCCGATTAATCGCACGATTGATACAGATAATACTGATTAATCGCAGGATGGATAGAGATTAATCCTAGTAATTGCAGGATGGATACAGATTAATGTGATTAATCGCAGGATGGATACAGATTAATCCGATTAATCGCAGGATGGATACAAATAAATCTGTCTAATCGCAGGATGGAAAGAGATTAATCCGATTAATCGCAGGATGGATACAAATTAATCTGGTTAATCGCAGGGTGGATACAGATTATTCCGATTAATCGCAGGATGGATACAGATTAATCCGATTAATCGCAGGATGGATACAGATTAATCCGATTATTTAGAGGATGGATACAGATTAATCCGATTAATCGCAGGATTGATACAGATTAATCTGATTATTTAGGGGATGGATACAGATTAATGTGGTTTATCGCAGGATGGATACAGATTAATCCGAATAATCGCAGGATGGATACAGATTAATGTGGTTAATCGCAGGATGGATACAGATTAATCTGATTATTTAGAGGATGGATACAGATTAATGTGGTTAATCTCAGGATGGATACAGATTAATAAGATTAATCGGAGGATAGATACAGATTAATCCGATTAATCGCAGGATGGATACAGATTAATCCGATTATTTAGAGGATGGATACAGATTAATCGGATTAATCGCAGGATGGATACAGATTAATGTGGTTAATCTCAGGATGGATACAGATTAATAAGATTAATCGGAGGATAGATACAGATTAATCCGATTAATCGCAGGATGGACACAGATTAATCCGATTATTTAGAGGATGGATACAGATTAATGTGGTTAATCTCAGGATGGATACAGATTAATAAAATTAATCGGAGGATAGATACAGATTAATCCGATTAATCGCAGGATGGATACAGATTAATCCGATTATTTAGAGGATGGATACAGATTAATGTGGTTAATCGCAGGATGGATACAGATTAATCCGATTATTTAGAGGATGGATACAGATAAATCCGATTATTTAGAGGATGGATACAGATTAATCCGATTGTTTAGAGGATGGATACAGATTAATGTTGTTAATCGCAGGATGGATACAGATTAATCTGATTATTTAGAGGATGGATACAGATAAATCCGATTATTTAGAGGATGGATACAATTAATGTGGTTAATCACAAGGAAGGACACAGATTTATCCGATTTATCGCAGGATGGATACAAATAAATCTGATTTTTCGCAGGATGGATACAGATTAATCCGATTAATCGCAGGATGGATACAGATTAATCCGATTAATCGCAGGATGGATACAGATTATTCCGATTAATCGCAGGATGGATACAAATAAATCTGATTAATCGCAGGATGGATACTGATTAATCCGATTAATCGCAGGATGGATACAGATTAATCCGATTAATCGCACGATTGATACAGATAATACTGATTAATCGCAGGATGGATAGAGATTAATCCGAGTAATTGCAGGATGGATACAGATTAATCCGATTAATCGCAGGATGGATACAGATTAATCTGGTTAATCGCAGGATGGAGACAGCTTAATCCGATGAATCGCAGGATGGATACAGATTAATCCGATTTATTGCAGGATGGATACAGATTAATCAGATTAATCGCAGGATGGATACAGATTAATCCGATTAATCGCAGGATGGCTATAGATTAATCCGATTATTTAGAGGATGGATACAGATTAATGTGGTTAAACACATGATGGAAACAGATTTATCGGATTAATCGCACGATGGATACAGATTAATCCGATTATTCAGAGGATGGATACAGATTAATCTGGTTAATCGCAGGATTGATACAGATTAATCCGATTAATCGCAGGATGGATACAGATTAATCCGATTAATCGCACGATTGATACAGATAATTCTGATTAATCGCAGGATGGATAGAGATTAATCCGATTAATCGCAGGATGGATACAGATTGATCCGATTAATCACAGGCTGGATACAGATTAATCCGATTATTTAGAGGATGGATACAGATTAATGTGGTTAATCGCAGGATGGATACAGATTAATCCGATTATTTAGAGGATGGATACAGATGAATCCGATTCTTTAGAGGATGGATACAGATTATTCCGATTAATCGCAGGATGGATACAGATTAATCCCATTAATCGCAGGATGGATACAAATAAATCTGACTAATCGCAGGATGGATAGAGATTAATCCGATTAATCGCAGGATGGATACAAATTAATCTGATTAATCGCAGGATGGATATAGATTAATCCGATTAATCATAGGATGGATACAGATTAATCCGATTATTTAGAGGATGGATACAGATTAATGTGGTTAATCGCAGGATGGATACAGATTAATCTGATTATTTACTGGATCGATCCAGATTAATCCGATTATTTAGAGGATGGATACAGATTAATCCGATTAATAGCAGGATGGATACAGATTAATCTGATTATTTAGAGGATGGATACAGATAAATTTGGTTTATCGCAGGTTGGATACAGATTAATCCGATAAATCGCAGGATGGATACAGATTAATCCGATTAATCGCAGGATGGATATAGATTTATCCGAATATTTAGAGGATGGATACAGATTAATATGGTTCATTGCAGCATGGATACAGATTAATGTGATTAATCGCAGGATGGATACAGATTAATCCGATTAATTGCAGGATGGATAAAAATAAATCTGTCTAATCGCAGGATGGAAAGAGATTAATCCGATTAATCGCAGGATGGATACAAATTAATCTGGTTAATCGCAGGGTGGATACAGATTATTCCGATTAATCGCAGGATGGATACAGATTAATCCGATTAATCGCAGGATGGATACAGATTAATCCGATTATTTAGAGGATGGATACAGATTAATCCGATTAATCGCAGGATGGATACAGATTAATCTGATTATTTAGGGGATGGATACAGATTAATGTGGTTTATCGCAGGATGGATACAGATTAATCCGAATAATCGCAGGATGGATACAGATTAATGTGGTTAATCGCAGGATGGATACAGATTAATCTGATTATTTAGAGGATGGATACAGATTAATGTGGTTAATCTCAGGATGGATACAGATTAATGAGATTAATCGGAGGATAGATACAGATTAATCCGATTAATCGCAGGATGGATACAGATTAATCCGATTATTTAGAGGATGGATACAGATTAATCGGATTAATCGCAGGATGGATACAGATTAATGTGGTTAATCTCAGGATGGATACAGATTAATAAGATTAATCGGAGGATAGATACAGATTAATCCGATTAATCGCAGGATGGACACAGATTAATCCGATTATTTAGAGGATGGATACAGATTAATGTGGTTAATCTCAGGATGGATACAGATTAATAAGATTAATCGGAGGATAGATACAGATTAATCCGATTAATCGCAGGATGGATACAGATTAATCCGATTATTTAGAGGATGGATACAGATTAATGTGGTTAATCGCAGGATGGATACAGATTAATCCGATTATTTAGAGGATGGATACAGATAAATCCGATTATTTAGAGGATGGATACAATTAATGTGGTTAATTACAAGGAAGGAAACAGATTTATCCGATTTATCGCAGGATGGATACAAATAAATCTGATTTTTCGCAGGATGGATACAGATTAATCCGATTAATCGCAGGACGGATACAGATTAATCCGATTAATCGCAGGATGGATACAGATTATTACGATTAATCGCAGGATGGATACAAATAAATCTGATTAATCGCAGGATGGATACTGATTAATCCGATTAATCGCAGGATGGATACAGATTAATCCGATTAATCGCACGATTGATACAGATAATACTGATTAATCGCAGGATGGATAGAGATTAATCCGAGTAATTGCAGGATGGATACAGATTAATCCGATAAATCGCAGGATGGATACAGATTAATCCGATTAATCGCAGGATGGATATAGATTTATCCGAATATTTAGAGGATGGATACAGATTAATATGGTTCATTGCAGCATGGATACAGATTAATGTGATTAATCGCAGGATGGATACAGATAAATCCGATTAATCGCAGGATGGATACAAATAAATCTGTCTAATCGCAGGATGGAAAGAGATTAATCCGATTAATCGCAGGATGGATACAAATTAATCTGGTTAATCGCAGGGTGGATACAGATTATTCCGATTAATCGCAGGATGGATACAGATTAATCCGATTAATCGCAGGATGGATACAGATTAATCCGATTATTTAGAGGATGGATACAGATTAATCCGATTAATCGCAGGATTGATACAGATTAATCTGATTATTTAGGGGATGGATACAGATTAATGTGGTTTATCGCAGGATGGATACAGATTAATCCGAATAATCGCAGGATGGATACAGATTAATGTGGTTAATCGCAGGATGGATACAGATTAATCTGATTATTTAGAGGATGGATACAGATTAATGTGGTTAATCTCAGGATGGATACAGATTAATAAGATTAATCGGAGGATAGATACAGATTAATCCGATTAATCGCAGGATGGATACAGATTAATCCGATTATTTAGAGGATGGATACAGATTAATCGGATTAATTGCAGGATGGATACAGATTAATGTGGTTAATCTCAGGATGGATACAGATTAATAAAATTAATCGGAGGATAGATACAGATTAATCCGATTAATCGCAGGATGGACACAGATTAATCCGATTATTTAGAGGATGGATACAGATTAATGTGGTTAATCTCAGGATGGATACAGATTAATAAAATTAATCGGAGGATAGATACAGATTAATCCGATTAATAGCAGGATGGATACAGATTAATCCGATTATTTAGAGGATGGATACAGATTAATCCCATTAATCGCAGGATGGATACAGATTAATCTGATTATTTAGAGGATGGATACAGATTAATTTGGTTTATCGCAGGTTGGATACAGATTAATCCGATAAATCGCAGGATGGATACAGATTAATCCGATTTATCGCAGGATGGATATAGATTTATCCGAATATTTAGAGGATGGATACAGATTAATATGGTTAATTGCAGCATGGATACAGATTAATGTGATTAATCGCAGGATGGATACAGATTAATCCGATTAATTGCAGGATGGATACAAATAAATCTGTCTAATCGCAGGATGGAAAGAGATTAATCCGATTAATCGCAGGATGGATACAAATTAATCTGGTTAATCGCAGGGTGGATACAGATTATTCCGATTAATCGCAGGATGGATACAGATTAATCCGATTAATCGCAGGATGGATACAGATTAATCCGATTATTTAGAGGATGGATACAGATTAATCCGATTAATCGCACGATTGATACAGATAATACTGATTAATCGCAGGATGGATAGAGATTAATCCGAGTAATTGCAGGATGGATACAGATTAATCCGATAAATCGCAGGATGGATACAGATTAATCCGATTAATCGCAGGATGGATATAGATTTATCCGAATATTTAGAGGATGGATACAGATTAATATGGTTCATGACAGCATGGATACAGATTAATGTGATTAATCGCAGGATGGATACAGATTAATCCGATTAATCGCAGGATGGATACAAATAAATCTGTCTAATCGCAGGATGGAAAGAGATTAATCCGATTAATCGCAGGATGGATACAAATTAATCTGGTTAATCGCAGGGTGGATACAGATTATTCCGATTAATCGCAGGATGGATACAGATTAATCCGATTAATCGCAGGATGGATACAGATTAATCCGATTATTTAGAGGATGGATACAGATTAATCCGATTAATCGCAGGATTGATACAGATTAATCTGATTATTTAGGGGATGGATACAGATTAATGTGGTTTATCGCAGGATGGATACAGATTAATCCGAATAATCGCAGGATGGATACAGATTAATGTGGTTAATCGCAGGATGGATACATATTAATCTGATTATTTAGAGGATGGATACAGATTAATGTGGTTAATCTCAGGATGGATACAGATTAATAAGATTAATCGGAGGATAGATACAGATTAATCCGATTAATCGCAGGATGGACACAGATTAATCTGATTATTTAGAGGATGGATACAGATTAATCGGATTAATCGCAGGATGGATACAGATTAATGTGGTTAATCTCAGGATGGATACAGATTAATAAGATTAATCGGAGGATAGATACAGATTAATCCGATTAATCGCAGGATGGACACAGATTAATCCGATTATTTAGAGGATGGATACAGATTAATGTGGTTAATCTCAGGATGGATACAGATTAATAAAATTAATCGGAGGATAGATACAGATTAATCCGATTAATCGCAGGATGGATACAGATTATTCCGATTAATCGCAGGATGGATACAGATTAATCCCATTAATCGCAGGATGGATACAAATAAATCTGACTAATCGCAGGATGGATAGAGATTAATCCGATTAATCGCAGGATGGATACAAATTAATCTGATTAATCGCAGGATGGATATAGATTAATCCGATTAATCATAGGATGGATACAGATTAATCCGATTATTTAGAGGATGGATACAGATTAATGTGGTTAATCGCAGGATGGATACAGATTAATCTGATTATTTACTGGATCGATCCAGATTAATCCGATTATTTAGAGGATGGATACAGATTAATCCGATTAATAGCAGGATGGATACAGATTAATCTGATTATTTAGAGGATGGATACAGATAAATTTGGTTTATCGCAGGTTGGATACAGATTAATCCGATAAATCGCAGGATGGATACAGATTAATCCGATTAATCGCAGGATGGATATAGATTTATCCGAATATTTAGAGGATGGATACAGATTAATATGGTTCATTGCAGCATGGATACAGATTAATGTGATTAATCGCAGGATGGATACAGATTAATCCGATTAATTGCAGGATGGATAAAAATAAATCTGTCTAATCGCAGGATGGAAAGAGATTAATCCGATTAATCGCAGGATGGATACAAATTAATCTGGTTAATCGCAGGGTGGATACAGATTATTCCGATTAATCGCAGGATGGATACAGATTAATCCGATTAATCGCAGGATGGATACAGATTAATCCGATTATTTAGAGGATGGATACAGATTAATCCGATTAATCGCAGGATGGATACAGATTAATCTGATTATTTAGGGGATGGATACAGATTAATGTGGTTTATCGCAGGATGGATACAGATTAATCCGAATAATCGCAGGATGGATACAGATTAATGTGGTTAATCGCAGGATGGATACAGATTAATCTGATTATTTAGAGGATGGATACAGATTAATGTGGTTAATCTCAGGATGGATACAGATTAATGAGATTAATCGGAGGATAGATACAGATTAATCCGATTAATCGCAGGATGGATACAGATTAATCCGATTATTTAGAGGATGGATACAGATTAATCGGATTAATCGCAGGATGGATACAGATTAATGTGGTTAATCTCAGGATGGATACAGATTAATAAGATTAATCGGAGGATAGATACAGATTAATCCGATTAATCGCAGGATGGACACAGATTAATCCGATTATTTAGAGGATGGATACAGATTAATGTGGTTAATCTCAGGATGGATACAGATTAATAAGATTAATCGGAGGATAGATACAGATTAATCCGATTAATCGCAGGATGGATACAGATTAATCCGATTATTTAGAGGATGGATACAGATTAATGTGGTTAATCGCAGGATGGATACAGATTAATCCGATTATTTAGAGGATGGATACAGATAAATCCGATTATTTAGAGGATGGATACAATTAATGTGGTTAATTACAAGGAAGGAAACAGATTTATCCGATTTATCGCAGGATGGATACAAATAAATCTGATTTTTCGCAGGATGGATACAGATTAATCCGATTAATCGCAGGACGGATACAGATTAATCCGATTAATCGCAGGATGGATACAGATTATTACGATTAATCGCAGGATGGATACAAATAAATCTGATTAATCGCAGGATGGATACTGATTAATCCGATTAATCGCAGGATGGATACAGATTAATCCGATTAATCGCACGATTGATACAGATAATACTGATTAATCGCAGGATGGATAGAGATTAATCCGAGTAATTGCAGGATGGATACAGATTAATCCGATAAATCGCAGGATGGATACAGATTAATCCGATTAATCGCAGGATGGATATAGATTTATCCGAATATTTAGAGGATGGATACAGATTAATATGGTTCATTGCAGCATGGATACAGATTAATGTGATTAATCGCAGGATGGATACAGATAAATCCGATTAATCGCAGGATGGATACAAATAAATCTGTCTAATCGCAGGATGGAAAGAGATTAATCCGATTAATCGCAGGATGGATACAAATTAATCTGGTTAATCGCAGGGTGGATACAGATTATTCCGATTAATCGCAGGATGGATACAGATTAATCCGATTAATCGCAGGATGGATACAGATTAATCCGATTATTTAGAGGATGGATACAGATTAATCCGATTAATCGCAGGATTGATACAGATTAATCTGATTATTTAGGGGATGGATACAGATTAATGTGGTTTATCGCAGGATGGATACAGATTAATCCGAATAATCGCAGGATGGATACAGATTAATGTGGTTAATCGCAGGATGGATACAGATTAATCTGATTATTTAGAGGATGGATACAGATTAATGTGGTTAATCTCAGGATGGATACAGATTAATAAGATTAATCGGAGGATAGATACAGATTAATCCGATTAATCGCAGGATGGATACAGATTAATCCGATTATTTAGAGGATGGATACAGATTAATCGGATTAATTGCAGGATGGATACAGATTAATGTGGTTAATCTCAGGATGGATACAGATTAATAAAATTAATCGGAGGATAGATACAGATTAATCCGATTAATCGCAGGATGGACACAGATTAATCCGATTATTTAGAGGATGGATACAGATTAATGTGGTTAATCTCAGGATGGATACAGATTAATAAAATTAATCGGAGGATAGATACAGATTAATCCGATTAATAGCAGGATGGATACAGATTAATCCGATTATTTAGAGGATGGATACAGATTAATCCCATTAATCGCAGGATGGATACAGATTAATCTGATTATTTAGAGGATGGATACAGATTAATTTGGTTTATCGCAGGTTGGATACAGATTAATCCGATAAATCGCAGGATGGATACAGATTAATCCGATTTATCGCAGGATGGATATAGATTTATCCGAATATTTAGAGGATGGATACAGATTAATATGGTTAATTGCAGCATGGATACAGATTAATGTGATTAATCGCAGGATGGATACAGATTAATCCGATTAATTGCAGGATGGATACAAATGAATCTGTCTAATCGCAGGATGGAAAGAGATTAATCCGATTAATCGCAGGATGGATACAAATTAATCTGGTTAATCGCAGGGTGGATACAGATTATTCCGATTAATCGCAGGATGGATACAGATTAATCCGATTAATCGCAGGATGGATACAGATTAATCCGATTATTTAGAGGATGGATACAGATTAATCCGATTAATCGCACGATTGATACAGATAATACTGATTAATCGCAGGATGGATAGAGATTAATCCGAGTAATTGCAGGATGGATACAGATTAATCCGATAAATCGCAGGATGGATACAGATTAATCCGATTAATCGCAGGATGGATATAGATTTATCCGAATATTTAGAGGATGGATACAGATTAATATGGTTCATGACAGCATGGATACAGATTAATGTGATTAATCGCAGGATGGATACAGATTAATCCGATTAATCGCAGGATGGATACAAATAAATCTGTCTAATCGCAGGATGGAAAGAGATTAATCCGATTAATCGCAGGATGGATACAAATTAATCTGGTTAATCGCAGGGTGGATACAGATTATTCCGATTAATCGCAGGATGGATACAGATTAATCCGATTAATCGCAGGATGGATACAGATTAATCCGATTATTTAGAGGATGGATACAGATTAATCCGATTAATCGCAGGATTGATACAGATTAATCTGATTATTTAGGGGATGGATACAGATTAATGTGGTTTATCGCAGGATGGATACAGATTAATCCGAATAATCGCAGGATGGATACAGATTAATGTGGTTAATCGCAGGATGGATACATATTAATCTGATTATTTAGAGGATGGATACAGATTAATGTGGTTAATCTCAGGATGGATACAGATTAATAAGATTAATCGGAGGATAGATACAGATTAATCCGATTAATCGCAGGATGGACACAGATTAATCTGATTATTTAGAGGATGGATACAGATTAATCGGATTAATCGCAGGATGGATACAGATTAATGTGGTTAATCTCAGGATGGATACAGATTAATAAGATTAATCGGAGGATAGATACAGATTAATCCGATTAATCGCAGGATGGACACAGATTAATCCGATTATTTAGAGGATGGATACAGATTAATGTGGTTAATCTCAGGATGGATACAGATTAATAAAATTAATCGGAGGATAGATACAGATTAATCCGATTAATCGCAGGATGGATACAGATTAATCCGATTATTTAGAGGATGGATACAGATTAATGTGGTTAATCGCAGGATGGATACAGATTAATCCGATTATTTAGAGGATGGATACAGATAAATCCGATTATTTAGAGGATGGATACAGATTAATCCGATTGTTTAGAGGATGGATACAGATTAATGTTGTTAATCGCAGGATGGATACAGATTAATCTGATTATTTAGAGGATGGATACAGATAAATCCGATTATTTAGAGGATGGATACAATTAATGTGGTTAATCACAAGGAAGGACACAGATTTATCCGATTTATCGCAGGATGGATACAAATAAATCTGATTTTTCGCAGGATGGATACAGATTAATCCGATTAATCGCAGGATGGATACAGATTAATCCGATTAATCGCAGGATGGATACAGATTATTCCGATTAATCGCAGGATGGATACAAATAAATCTGATTAATCGCAGGATGGATACTGATTAATCCGATTAATCGCAGGATGGATACAGATTAATCCGATTAATCGCACGATTGATACAGATAATACTGATTAATCGCAGGATGGATAGAGATTAATCCGAGTAATCGCAGGATGGAGACAGCTTAATCCGATGAATCGCAGGATGGATACAGATTAATCCGATTTATTGCAGGATGGATACAGATTAATCAGATTAATCGCAGGATGGATACAGATTAATCCGATTAATCGCAGGATGGCTATAGATTAATCCGATTATTTAGAGGATGGATACAGATTAATGTGGTTAAACACATGATGGAAACAGATTTATCGGATTAATCGCAGGATGGATACAGATTAATCCGATTATTCAGAGGATGGATACAGATTAATCTGGTTAATCGCAGGATTGATACAGATTAATCAGATTAATAGCGGTATGGATACAAATTAATCCGATTATTTAGAGGATGGATACAGATTAATGTGGTTAATCGCAGGATGGATACAGATTAATCCGATTAATCGCAGGATGGATACAGATTAATCTGATTAATCGCAGGATGGATACAAATAAATCTGACTAATCGCAGGACGGATAGAGATTAATCCGATTAATCGCAGGATGGATACAAATTAATCTGATTAATCGCAGGATGGATACAGATTATTCCGATTAATCGCAGGGTGGATACAGATTAATCCCATTAATCGCAGGATGGATATAGATTAATCCGATTAATCATAGGATGGATACAGATTAATCCGATAATTTAGAGGATGGATACAGATTAATGTGGTTAATCGGAGGATGGATACAGATTAATGTGGTTAATCACAGGATGGATACAGATTAATCTGATTATTTAGAGGATGGATACAGATTAATTTGGTTTATCGCAGGATGGATACAGATTAATCCGATTATTTAGAGGATGGATACAGATTAATCCGATTAATCGCAGGATGGATACAGATTAATCTGATTATTTAGAGGATGGATACAGATTAATTTGGTTTATCGCAGGATGGATACAGATTAATCCGAATAATTGCAGGATGGATACAGATTAATCCGATTAATCACAGGATGGATACAGATTAATCCGATTAATCGCAGGATGGATATAGATTAATCTGAATGTTTAGAGGATGGATACAGATTAATATGGTTAATTGCAGCATAGATACAGATTAATGTGATTAATCGCAGGATGGATACAAATTGTCTCTGACTAATCGCAGGATGGATAGAGATTAATCCGAGTAATCGCAGGATGGATACAAATTAATCCGAGTAATCGCAGGATGGATACAGATTAATCCGATTAATTGCAGGATGGATACAGATTAATCTGGTTAATCGCAGGATGGAGACAGCTTAATCCGATGAATCGCAGGATGGATACAGATTAATCCGATTTATTGCAGGATGGATACAGATTAATCAGATTAATCGCAGGATGGATACAGATTAATCCGATTAATCGCAGGATGGCTATAGATTAATCCGATTATTTAGAGGATGGATACAGATTAATGTGGTTAAACACATGATGGAAACAGATTTATCGGATTAATCGCAGGATGGATACAGATTAATCCGATTATTCAGAGGATGGATACAGATTAATCTGGTTAATCGCAGGATTGATACAGATTAATCAGATTAATAGCAGTATGGATACAAATTAATCCGATTATTTAGAGGATGGATACAGATTAATGTGGTTAATCGCAGGATGGATACAGATTAATCCGATTAATCGCAGGATGGATACAGATTAATCTGATTAATCGCAGGATGGATACAAATAAATCTGACTAATCGCAGGATGGATAGAGATTAATCCGATTAATGGCAGGATGGATACAAATTAATCTGATTAATCGCAGGATGGATACAGATTATTCCGATTAATCGCAGGGTGGATACAGATTAATCCCATTAATCGCAGGATGGATATAGATTAATCCGATTAATCATAGGATGGATACAGATTAATCCGATAATTTAGAGGATGGATACAGATTAATGTGGTTAATCGGAGGATGGATACAGATTAATGTGGTTAATCACAGGATGGATACAGATTAATCTGATTATTTAGAGGATGGATCCAGATTAATCCGATTATTTAGAGGATGGATACAGATTAATCCGATTAATCGCAGGATGGATACAGATTAATCTGATTATTTAGAGGATGGATACAGATTAATTTGGTTTATCGCAGGATGGATACAGATTAATCCGAATAATTGCAGGATGGATACAGATTAATCCGATTAATCACAGGATGGATACAGATTAATCCGATTAATCGCAGGATGGATATAGATTAATCTGAATGTTTAGAGGATGGATACAGATTAATATGGTTAATTGCAGCATAGATACAGATTAATGTGATTAATCGCAGGATGGATACAGATTAATCTGATTAATCGCAGGATGGATACAAATTGTCTCTGACTAATCGCAGGATGGATAGAGATTAATCCGAGTAATCGCAGGATGGATACAAATTAATCCGAGTAATCGCAGGATGGATACAGATTAATCCGATTAATTGCAGGATGGATACAGATTAATCTGGTTAATCGCAGGATGGAGACAGCTTAATCCGATGAATCGCAGGATGGATACAGATTAATCCGATTTATTGCAGGATGGATACAGATTAATCAGATTAATCGCAGGATGGATACAGATTAATCCGATTAATCGCAGGATGGCTATAGATTAATCCGATTATTTAGAGGATGGATACAGATTAATGTGGTTAAACACATGATGGAAACAGATTTATCGGATTAATCGCAGGATGGATACAGATTAATCTGATTATTCAGAGGATGGATACAGATTAATCTGGTTAATCGCAGGATTGATACAGATTAATCAGATTAATAGCAGTATGGATACAAATTAATCCGATTATTTAGAGGATGGATACAGATCAATGTGGTTAATCGCAGGATGGATACAGATTAATCCGATTAATCGCAGGATGGATACAGATTAATCTGATTAATCGCAGGATGGATACAAATAAATCTGACTAATCGCAGGATGGATAGAGATTAATCCGATTAATCGCAGGATGGATACAAATTAATCCGATTAATCGCAGGATGGATACAGATTATTCCGATTAATCGCAGGGTGGATACAGATTAATCCCATTAATCGCAGGATGGATATAGATTAATCCGATTAATCATAGGATGGATACAGATTAATCCGATAATTTAGAGGATGGATACAGATTAATGTGGTTAATCGCAGGATGGATACAGATTAATGTGGTTAATCACAGGATGGATACAGATTAATCTGATTATTTAGAGGATGGATCCAGATTAATCCGATTATTTAGAGGATGGATACAGATTAATCCGATTAATCGCAGGATGGATACAGATTAATCTGATTATTTAGAGGATGGATACAGATTAATTTGGTTTATCGCAGGATGGATACAGATTAATCCGAATAATTGCAGGATGGATACAGATTAATCCGATTAATCACAGGATGGATACAGATTAATCCGATTAATCGCAGGATGGCTATAGATTAATCCGATTATTTAGAGGATGGATACAGATTAATCTGGTTAATCGCAGGATTGATGCAGATTAATCAGATTAATAGCAGTATGGATACAAATTAATCCGATTATTTAGAGGATGGATACAGATTAATGTGGTTAATCGCAGGATGGATACAGATTAATCCGATTAATCGCAGGATGGATACAGATTAATCTGATTAATCGCAGGATGGATACAAATAAATCTGACTAATCGCAGGATGGATAGAGATTAATCCGATTAATCGCAGGATGGATACAAATTAATCTGATTAATCGCAGGATGGATACAGATTAATCCCATTAATCGCAGGATGGATATAGATTAATCCGATTAATCATAGGATGGATACAGATTAATCCGATAATTTAGAGGATGGATACAGATTAATGTGGTTAATCGCAGGATGGATACAGATTAATGTGGTTAATCACAGGATGGATACAGATTAATCTGATTATTTAGAGGATGGATCCAGATTAATCCGATTATTTAGAGGATGGATACAGATTAATCCGATTAATCGCAGGATGGATACAGATTAATCAGATTATTTAGAGGATGGATACAGATTAATTTGGTTTATCGCAGGATGGATACAGATTAATCCGAATAATTGCAGGATGGATACAGATTAATCCGATTAATCACAGGATGGATACAGATTAATCCGATTAATCGCAGGATGGCTATAGATTAATCCGATTATTTAGAGGATGGATACAGATTAATGTGGTTAAACACATGATGGAAACAGATTTATCGGATTAATCGCAGGATGGATACAGATTAATCCGATTATTCAGAGGATGGATAAAGATTAATCTGGTTAATCGCAGGATTGATACATATTAATCAGATTAATAGCAGTATGGATAGAAATTAATCCGATTATTTAGAGGATGGATACAGATTAATGTGGTTAATCGCAGGATGGATACAGATTAATCCGATTAATCGCAGGATGGACACAGATTAATCTGATTATTTAGAGGATGGATACAGATTAATGTGGTTAATCTCAGGATGGATACAGATTAATAAGATTAATCGGAGGATAGATACAGATTAATCCGATTAATCGCAGGATGGACACAGATTAATCCGATTATTTAGAGGATGGATACAGATTAATGTGGTTAATCGCAGGATGGATACAGATTAATCCGATTAATCGCAGGATGGATACAGATTAATCTGATTAATCGCAGGATGGATACAAATAAATCTTACTAATCGCAGGATGGATAGAGATTAATCCGATTAATCGCAGGATGGATACAAATTAATCTGATTAATCGCAGGATGGATACAGATTATTCCGATTAATCACAGGGTGGATACAGATTAATCCCATTAATCGCAGGATGGATATAGATTAATCCGATTAATCATAGGATGGATACAGATTAATCCGATAATTTAGAGGTTGGATACAGATTAATGTGGTTAATCGCAGGATGGATACAGATTAATGTGGTTAATCACAGGATGGATACAGATTAATATGATTATTTAGAGGATAGATCCAGATTAATCCGATTATTTAGAGGATGGATACAGATTAATCCGATTAATTGCAGGATGGATACAGATTAATCTGATTATTTAGAGGATGGATACAGATTAATTTGGTTCATCGCAGGATGGATACAGATTAATCCGAATATTTGCAGGATGGATACAGATTAATCCGATTAATCACAGGATGGATACAGATTAATCCGATTAATCGCAGGATGGATATAGATTAATCTGAATGTTTAGAGGATGGATACAGATTAATATGGTTAATTGCAGCATAGATACAGATTAATGTGATTAATCGCAGGATGGATACAAATAAATCTGATTTTTCGCAGGATGGATACAGATTAATCCGATTAATTGCAGGATGGATACAGATTAATCCGATTAATCGCAGGATGGATACAGATTAATCCGATTAATCGCAGGATGGATACAGATTAATCCGATTTTTTCAGAGGATGGATACAAATGAATCTGGTTAATCGCAGGATTGATACAGATTAATCAGATTAATAGCAGTATGGATACAAATTAATCCGATTATTTAGAGGATGGATACAGATTAATCCGATTAATCGCAGGATGGATACAGATTAATCCGATTAATCGCAGGATGGATACAGATTAATCAGATTAATCGCAGGATGGACACAGATTAATCTGATTATTTAGAGGATGGATACAGATTAATGTGGTTTATCGCAGGATGGATACAGATTAATCCGAATATTTGCAGGATGGATACAGATTAATCCGATTAATCACAGGATGGATACAGATTAATCCGATTAATCGCAGGATGGATATAGATTAATCTGAATGTTTAGAGGATGGATAGAGATTAATATGGTTAATTGCAGCATAGATACAGATTAATGTGATTAATCGCAGGATGTATACAAATAAATCTGATTTTTCGCAGGATGGATACAGATTAATTCGATTAATCGCAGGATGGATACAGATTAATCCGATTAATCGCAGGATGGATACAGATTAATCCGATTAATCGCAGGATGGATACAGATTAATCCGATTTTTTCAGAGGATGGATACAAATGAATCTGGTTAATCGCAGGATTGATACAGATTAATCAGATTAATAGCAGAATGGATACAAATTAATCCGATTATTTAGAGGATGGATACAGATTATTCCGATTAATCGCAGGATGGATACAGATTAATCCGATTAATCGCAGGATGGACACAGATTAATCTGATTATTTAGAGGATGGATACAGATTAATAAGATTAATCGCAGGATGGATACAGATTAATGTGTTTAATCGCAGGATGGATACAGATTAATCCGATTATTTAGAGGATGGATACAGATTAATCCGATTATTTAGAGGATGGATACAGATTAATGTTGTTAATCGCAGGATGGATACAGATTAATCTGATTATTTAGAGGATGGATACAGATAAATCCGATTATTTAGAGGATGGATACAGATTAATGTGGTTAATCACAAGGAAGGACACAGATTTATCCGATTAATCGCAGGATGGATACAAATAAATCTGATTTTTCGCAGGATGGATACAAATAAATCTGATTTTTCGCAGGATGGATACAGATTAATCCGATTAATCGCAGGATGGATACAGATTAATCCGATTAATCGCAGGATGGATACAGATTATTCCGATTAATCGCAGGATGGATACAAATAAATCTGATTAATCGCAGGATGGATACAGATTAAGCCGATTAATCGCAGGATGGATACTGATTAATCCAATTAATCGCAGGATGGATACAAATAAATTTGATTAATCAAAGGATGGATACAGATTACTCCGATTAATCGCAGGATGGATAGAGATTAATCCGATTAATCGCAGGATGGATACAGATTGATCCGATTAATCACAGGCTGGATACAGATTAATCCGATTATTTAGAGGATGGATACAGATTAATGTGGTTAATCGCAGGATGGATACAAATTAATCCGATTATTTAGAGGATGGATACAGATTAATCCGATTCTTTAGAGGATGGATACAGATTAATCCGATTAATCGCAGGATGAATACAGATTAATCCCATTAATCGCAGGATGGATACAAATAAATCTGACTAATCGCAGGATGGATAGAGATTAATCCGATTAATCGCAGGATGGATACAAATTAATCTGATTAATCGCAGGATGGATATAGATTAATCCGATTAATCATAGGATGGATACAGATTAATCCCATTATTTAGAGGATGGATACAGATTAATGTGGTTAATCGCAGGATGGATACAGATTAATGTGGTTTATCGCAGGATGGATACAGATTAATCTGATTATTTAGTGGATCGATCCAGATTAATCCGATTATTTAGAGGATGGATACAGATTAATCTGATTAATAGCAGGATGGATACAGATTAATCTGATTATTTAGAGGATGGATACAGATTAATTTGGTTTATCGCAGGTTGGATACAGATTAATCCGATAAATCGCAGGATGGATACAGATTAATCCGATTAATCGCAGGATGGATATAGATTTATCCGAATATTTAGAGGATGGATACAGATTAATATGGTTCATTGCAGCATGGATACAGATTAATCCGATTAATCGCAGGATGGATACAGATTAATCCGATTAATCGCAGGATGGATACAAATAAATCTGTCTAATCGCAGGATGGAAAGAGATTAATCCGATTAATCGCAGGATGCATACAAATTAATCTGGTTAATCGCAGGGTGGATACAGATTATTCCGATTAATCGCAGGATGGATACAGATTAATCCGATTAATCGCAGGATGGATAGAGATTAATCCGATTATTTAGAGGATGGATACAGATTAATCCGATTAATCGCAGGATGGATACAGATTAATCTGATTATTTAGGGGATGGATACAGATTAATGTGGTTTATCGCAGGATGGATACAGATTAATCCGAATAATCGCAGGATGGATACAGATTAATGTGGTTAATCGCAGTATGGATACAGATTAATGTGATTAATTGCAGGATGGATACAGATTAATCTGATTATTTAGAGGATGGATACAGATTAATGTGGTTAATCTCAGGATGGATACAGATTAATAAGATTAATCGGAGGATAGATACAGATTAATCCGATTAATCACAGGATGGATACAGATTAATCCGATTATTTAGAGGATGGATACAGATTAATCGGATTAATCGCAGGATGGATACAGATTAATGTGGTTAATCTCAGGATGGATACAGATTAATAAGATTAATCGGAGGATAGATACAGATTAATCCGATTAATCGCAGGATGGACACAGATTAATCCGATTATTTAGAGGATGGATACAGATTAATGTGGTTAATCTCAGGATGGATACAGATTAATAAGATTAATCGGAGGATAGATACAGATTAATCCGATTAATCGCAGGATGGATACAGATTAATCCGATTATTTAGAGGATGGATACAGATTAATGTGGTTAATCGCAGGATGGATACAGATTAATCCGATTATTTAGAGGATGGATACAGATAAATCCGATTATTTAGAGGATGGATACAGATTAATCCGATTATTTAGAGGATGGATACAGATTAATGTTGTTAATCGCAGGATGGATACAGATTAATCTGATTATTTAGAGGATGGATACAGATAAATCCGATTATTTAGAGGATGGATACAGATTAATCTGATTAATAGCAGGATGGATACAGATTAATCTGATTATTTAGAGGATGGATACAGATTAATTTGGTTTATCGCAGGTTGGATACAGATTAATCCGATAAATCGCAGGATGGATACAGATTAATCCGATTAATCGCAGGATGGATATAGATTTATCCGAATATTTAGAGGATGGATACAGATTAATATGGTTCATTGCAGCATGGATACAGATTAATCCGATTAATCGCAGGATGGATACAGATTAATCCGATTAATCGCAGGATGGATACAAATAAATCTGTCTAATCGCAGGATGGAAAGAGATTAATCCGATTAATCGCAGGATGGATACAAATTAATCTGGTTAATCGCAGGGTGGATACAGATTATTCCGATTAATCGCAGGATGGATACAGATTAATCCGATTAATCGCAGGATGGATAGAGATTAATCCGATTATTTAGAGGATGGATACAGATTAATCCAATTAATCGCAGGATGGATACAGATTAATCTGATTATTTAGGGGATGGATACAGATTAATGTGGTTTATCGCAGGATGGATACAGATTAATCCGAATAATCGCAGGATGGATACAGATTAATGTGGTTAATCGCAGTATGGATACAGATTAATCTGATTATTTAGAGGATGGATACAGATTAATGTGATTAATTGCAGGATGGATACAGATTAATCTGATTATTTAGAGGATGGATACAGATTAATGTGGTTAATCTCAGGATGGATACAGATTAATAAGATTAATCGGAGGATAGATACAGATTAATCCGATTAATCACAGGATGGATACAGATTAATCCGATTATTTAGAGGATGGATACAGATTAATCGGATTAATCGCAGGATGGATACAGATTAATGTGGTTAATCTCAGGATGGATACAGATTAATAAGATTAATCGGAGGATAGATACAGATTAATCCGATTAATCGCAGGATGGATACAGATTAATCCGATTATTTAGAGGATGGATACAGATTAATCGGATTAATCGCAGGCAGGATACAGATTAATGTGGTTAATCTCAGGATGGATACAGATTAATAAGATTAATCGGAGGATAGATACAGATTAATCCGATTAATCGCAGGATGGACACAGATTAATCCGATTATTTAGAGGATGGATACAGATTAATGTGGTTAATCTCAGGATGGATACAGATTAATAAGATTAATCGGAGGATAGATACAGCTTAATCCGATTAATCGCAGGATGGATACAGATTAATCCGATCATTTAGAGGATGGATACAGATTAATGTGGTTAATCGCAGGATGGATACAGATTAATCCGATTATTTAGAGGATGGATACAGATAAATCCGATTATTTAGAGGATGGATACAGATTAATCCGATTATTTAGAGGATGGATACAGATTAATGTTGTTAATCGCAGGATGGATACAGATTAATCTGATTATTTAGAGGATGGATACAGATAAATCCGATTATTTAGAGGATGGATACAATTAATGTGGTTAATCACAAGGAAGGACACAGATTTATCCGATTTATCGCAGGATGGATACAAATAAATCTGATTTTTCGCAGGATGGATACAGATTAATCCGATTAATCGCAGGATGGATACAGATTAATCCGATTAATCGCAGGATGGTTACAGATTATTCCGATTAATCGCAGGATGGATACAAATAAATCTGATTAATCGCAGGATGGATACTGATTAATCCAATTAATCGCAGGATGGATACAGATTAATCCGATTAATCGCAGGATGGATACAGATTAATCCGATTAATCGCACGATTGATACAGATAATACTGATTAATCGCAGGATGGATAGAGATTAATCCGATTAATCGCAGGATGGATACAGATTAATCCGATTAATCACAGGATGGATACAGATTAATCCGATTATTTAGAGGATGGATACAGATTAATGTGGTTAATCGCAGGATGGATACAGATTAATCCGATTATTTAGAGGATGGATACAGATGAATCCGATTCTTTAGAGGATGGATACAGATTAATCCGATTAATCGCAGGATGGATACAGATTAATCCGATTAATCGCAGGATGGATACAGATTACTCCGATTATTTAGAGGATGGATACAGATTAATGTGGTTAATCGCAGGATGGATACAGATTAATGTGGTTAATCGCAGGATGGATACAGATTAATCTGATTATTTAGAGGATTGATATAGATTAATCTGATTATTCGCAGGATGGATACAAATAAATCTGATTAATCGCAGGATGGATACAGATTAATCCGATTAATCGCAGGATGGATACAGATTAATCCGATAATCACAGGATGGATACAGATTAATTCAATTAATAGCAGGATGGATACAGATTAATCCGATTTATTGCAGGATGGATACAAATAAATCTGATTAATCGCAGGATGGATACAAATAAATCTGATTAATCGCCGGATGGATACAGATTAATCCGATTAATCGCAGGATGGATACAGATTAATGTGGTTAATCGCAGAATGGATACAGATTAATGTGGTTAATCGCAGGATGGATACAGATTAATGTGGTTAATCGCAGGATGGATACAGATTAATCTGATTATTTAGAGGATTGATATAGATTAATCTGATTATTCGCAGGATGGATACAGATTAATCCGATTTATTGCAGGATGGATACAGATTAATCATCTTAATCGCAGGATGGATACAGATTAATCCGATTAATTGCAGGATGGCTACAGATTAATTCGATAATCTTAGGATGGATACATATTAATCCCATTAATCGCAGGATGGATACAGATTAATCTGATTATTTAGAGGATGGATACAAATAAATCTGATTAATCGCAGGATGGATACAGAGTAATCCGATTAATCGCAGGATGGATACAGATTAATCCGATAATCACAGGATGGATACAGATTAATTCAATTAATAGCAGGATGGATACAGATTAATCTGATTAATTGCAGGATGGATACAGATTATTCCGATTAATCGCAGGATGGATACAGATTAATCCGATAATCGCAGGATGGATACAGATTAATCCGATTAATCGCAGGATGGATACAGATTAATGTGGTTAATCGCAGGATGGATACAGATTAATGTGGTTAATCGCAGGATGGATACAGATTAATCCGATTAATCGCAGGATGGATACAGCATAATCCGATAATCACAGGATGGATACAGATTAATTCAATTAATTGCAGGATGGATACAGATTAATCTGATTAATTGCAGGATGGATACAGATTATTCCGATTAATCGCAGGATGGATACAGATTAATACGATAATCGCAGGATGGATACAGATTAATCCGATTAATCGCAGGATGGATACAGATTAATGTGGTTAATCGCAGGATGGATACAGATTAATGTGGTTAATCGCAGGATGGATACAGATTAATCTGATTATTTAGAGGATGGATATAGATTAATCTGATTATTCGCAGGATGGATACAGATTAATCCGATTTATTGCAGGATGGATACAGATTAATCAGCTTAATCGCAGGATGGATACAGATTAATCCGATTAATTGCAGGATGGCTACAGATTAATTCGATAATCGCAGGATGGATACAGATGAATCCGATTCTTTAGAGGATGGATACAGATTAATCCGATTAATCGCAGGATGGATACAGATTAATCCGATTAATCGCAGGATGGATACAGATTACTCCGATTATTTAGAGGATGGATACAGATTAATGTGGTTAATCGCAGGATGGATACAGATTAATGTGGTTAATCGCAGGATGGATACAGATTAATGTGGTTAATCGCAGGATGGATACAGATTAATCTGATTATTTAGAGGATTGATATAGAATAATCTGATTATTCGCAGGATGGATACAAATAAATCTGATTAATCGCAGGATGGATACAGATTAATCCGATTAATCGCAGGATGGATACAGATTAATCCGATTAATCGCAGGATGGATACAGATTAATCCGATTAATCGCAGGATGGATACAGATTAATTCGATTTATTGCAGGATGGATACAAATAAATCTGATTAATCGCAGGATGGATACAAATAAATCTGATTAATCGCCGGATGGATACAGATTAATCCGATTAATCGCAGGATGGATACAGATTACTCCAATTATTTAGAGGATGGATACAGATTAATGTGGTTAATCGCAGGATGGATACAGATTAATGTGGTTAATCGCAGGATGGATACAGATTAATGTGGTTAATCGCAGGATGGATACAGATTAATCTGATTATTTAGAGGATTGATATAGATTAATCTGATTATTCGCAGGATGGATACAGATTAATCCGATTTATTGCAGGATGGATACAGATTAATCATCTTAATCGCAGGATGGATACAGATTAATCCGATTAATTGCAGGATGGCTACAGATTAATTCGATAATCTTAGGATGGATACAGATTAATCCCATTAATCGCAGGATGGATACAGATTAATCTGATTATTTAGAGGATGGATACAAATAAATCTGATTAATCGCAGGATGGATACAGATTAATCCGATTAATCGCAGGATGGATACAGATTAATCCGATAATCACAGGATGGATACAGATTAATTCAATTAATAGCAGGATGGATACAGATTAATCTGATTAATTGCAGGATGGATACAGATTATTCCGATTAATCGCAGGATGGATACAGATTAATACGATAATCGCAGGATGGATACAGATTAATCCGATTAATCGCAGGATGGATACAGATTAATGTGGTTAATCGCAGGATGGATACAGATTAATGTGGTTAATCGCAGGATGGATACAGATTAATCCGATTAATCGCAGGATGGATACAGATTAATCCGATAATCACAGGATGGATACAGATTAATTCAATTAATAGCAGGATGGATACAGATTAATCTGATTAATTGCAGGATGGATACAGATTATTCCGATTAATCGCAGGATGGATACAGATTAATACGATAATCGCAGGATGGATACAGATTAATCCGATTAATCGCAGGATGGATACAGATTAATGTGGTTAATCGCAGGATGGATACAGATTAATGTGGTTAATCGCAGGATGGATACAGATTAATCTGATTATTTAGAGGATGGATATAGATTAATCTGATTATTCGCAGGATGGATACAGATTAATCCGATTTATTGCAGGATGGATACAGATTAATCAGTTTAATCGCAGGATGGATACAGATTAATCCGATTAATTGCAGGATGGCTACAGATTAATTCGATAATCGCAGGATGGATACAGATTAATCCGATTAATCGCAGGATGGATACAGATTAATCTGATTATTTAGAGGATGGATACAAATAAATCTGATTAATCGCAGGATGGATACAGATTAATCCGATTAATCGCAGGATGGATACAGATTAATCCGATTAATCGCAGGATGGATACAGATTAATCCGATTAATCGCAGGATGGATACAGATTATTCCGATTAATCGCAGGATGGATACAAATAAATCTGATTAATCGCAGGATGGATACTGATTAATCCAATTAATCGCAGGATGGATACAAATAAATTTGATTAATCAAAGGATGGATACAGATTACTCCGATTAATCGCAGGATGGATACAGATTAATCCGATTAATCGCAGGATGGATACAGATTAATCCGATTAATCGCACGATTGATACAGATAATACTGATTAATCGCAGGATGGATAGAGATTAATCCGATTAATCGCAGGATGGATACAGATTAATCCGATTAATCGCAGGATGGATACAGATTAATGTGGTTAATCGCAGGATGGATACAGATTAATGTGGTTAATCGCAGGATGGATACAGATTAATCTGATTATTTAGAGGATGGATATAGATTAATCTGATTATTCGCAGGATGGATACAGATTAATCCGATTTATTGCAGGATGGATACAGATTAATCAGCTTAATCGCAGGATGGATACAGATTAATCCGATTAATTGCAGGATGGCTACAGATTAATTCGATAATCGCAGGATGGATACAGATGAATCCGATTCTTTAGAGGATGGATACAGATTAATCCGATTAATCGCAGGATGGATACAGATTAATCCGATTAATCGCAGGATGGATACAGATTACTCCGATTATTTAGAGGATGGATACAGATTAATGTGGTTAATCGCAGGATGGATACAGATTAATGTGGTTAATCGCAGGATGGATACAGATTAATGTGGTTAATCGCAGGATGGATACAGATTAATCTGATTATTTAGAGGATTGATATAGAATAATCTGATTATTCGCAGGATGGATACAAATAAATCTGATTAATCGCAGGATGGATACAGATTAATCCGATTAATCGCAGGATGGATACAGATTAATCCGATTAATCGCAGGATGGATACAGATTAATCCGATTAATCGCAGGATGGATACAGATTAATTCGATTTATTGCAGGATGGATACAAATAAATCTGATTAATCGCAGGATGGATACAAATAAATCTGATTAATCGCCGGATGGATACAGATTAATCCGATTAATCGCAGGATGGATACAGATTACTCCAATTATTTAGAGGATGGATACAGATTAATGTGGTTAATCGCAGGATGGATACAGATTAATGTGGTTAATCGCAGGATGGATACAGATTAATGTGGTTAATCGCAGGATGGATACAGATTAATCTGATTATTTAGAGGATTGATATAGAATAATCTGATTATTCGCAGGATGGATACAAATAAATCTGATTAATCGCAGGATGGATACAGATTAATCCGATTAATCGCAGGATGGATACAGATTAATCCGATTAATCGCAGGATGGATACAGATTAATCCGATTAATCGCAGGATGGATACAGATTAATTCGATTTATTGCAGGATGGATACAAATAAATCTGATTAATCGCAGGATGGATACAAATAAATCTGATTAATCGCCGGATGGATACAGATTAATCCGATTAATCGCAGGATGGATACAGATTACTCCAATTATTTAGAGGATGGATACAGATTAATGTGGTTAATCGCAGGATGGATACAGATTAATGTGGTTAATCGCAGGATGGATACAGATTAATGTGGTTAATCGCAGGATGGATACAGATTAATCTGATTATTTAGAGGATTGATATAGATTAATCTGATTATTCGCAGGATGGATACAGATTAATCCGATTTATTGCAGGATGGATACAGATTAATCATCTTAATCGCAGGATGGATACAGATTAATCCGATTAATTGCAGGATGGCTACAGATTAATTCGATAATCTTAGGATGGATACAGATTAATCCCATTAATCGCAGGGTGGATACAGATTAATCCCATTAATCGCAGGATGGATATAGATTAATCCGATTAATCATAGGATGGATACAGATTAATCCGATAATTTAGAGGATGGATACAGATTAATGTGGTTAATCGGAGGATGGATACAGATTAATGTGGTTAATCACAGGATGGATACAGATTAATCTGATTATTTAGAGGATGGATACAGATTAATTTGGTTTATCGCAGGATGGATACAGATTAATCCGATTATTTAGAGGATGGATACAGATTAATCCGATTAATCGCAGGATGGATACAGATTAATCCGATTAATCGCAGGATGGATACAGATTACTCCGATTATTTAGAGGATGGATACAGATTAATGTGGTTAATCGCAGGATGGATACAGATTAATGTGGTTAATCGCAGGATGGATACAGATTAATCTGATTATTTAGAGGATTGATATAGAATAATCTGATTATTCGCAGGATGGATACAAATAAATCTGATTAATCGCAGGATGGATACAGATTAATCCGATTAATCGCAGGATGGATACAGATTAATCCGATTAATCGCAGGATGGATACAGATTAATCCGATTAATCGCAGGATGGATACAGATTAATTCGATTTATTGCAGGATGGATACAAATAAATCTGATTAATCGCAGGATGGATACAAATAAATCTGATTAATCGCCGGATGGATACAGATTAATCCGATTAATCGCAGGATGGATACAGATTACTCCAATTATTTAGAGGATGGATACAGATTAATGTGGTTAATCGCAGGATGGATACAGATTAATGTGGTTAATCGCAGGATGGATACAGATTAATCTGATTATTTAGAGGATTGATATAGATTAATCTGATTATTCGCAGGATGGATACAGATTAATCCGATTTATTGCAGGATGGATACAGATTAATCATCTTAATCGCAGGATGGATACAGATTAATCCGATTAATTGCAGGATGGCTACAGATTAATTCGATAATCTTAGGATGGATACAGATTAATCCCATTAATCGCAGGATGGATACAGATTAATCTGATTATTTAGAGGATGGATACAAATAAATCTGATTAATCGCAGGATGGATACAGATTAATCCGATTAATCGCAGGATGGATACAGATTAATCCGATAATCACAGGATGGATACAGATTAATTCAATTAATAGCAGGATGGATACAGATTAATCTGATTAATTGCAGGATGGATACAGATTATTCCGATTAATCGCAGGATGGATACAGATTAATACGATAATCGCAGGATGGATACAGATTAATCCGATTAATCGCAGGATGGATACAGATTAATGTGGTTAATCGCAGGATGGATACAGATTAATGTGGTTAATCGCAGGATGGATACAGATTAATCCGATTAATCGCAGGATGGATACAGATTAATCCGATAATCACAGGATGGATACAGATTAATTCAATTAATAGCAGGATGGATACAGATTAATCTGATTAATTGCAGGATGGATACAGATTATTCCGATTAATCGCAGGATGGATACAGATTAATACGATAATCGCAGGATGGATACAGATTAATCCGATTAATCGCAGGATGGATACAGATTAATGTGGTTAATCGCAGGATGGATACAGATTAATGTGGTTAATCGCAGGATGGATACAGATTAATCTGATTATTTAGAGGATGGATATAGATTAATCTGATTATTCGCAGGATGGATACAGATTAATCCGATTTATTGCAGGATGGATACAGATTAATCAGTTTAATCGCAGGATGGATACAGATTAATCCGATTAATTGCAGGATGGCTACAGATTAATTCGATAATCGCAGGATGGATACAGATTAATCCGATTAATCGCAGGATGGATACAGATTAATCTGATTATTTAGAGGATGGATACAAATAAATCTGATTAATCGCAGGATGGATACAGATTAATCCGATTAATCGCAGGATGGATACAGATTAATCCGATTAATCGCAGGATGGATACAGATTAATCCGATTAATCGCAGGATGGATACAGATTATTCCGATTAATCGCAGGATGGATACAAATAAATCTGATTAATCGCAGGATGGATACTGATTAATCCAATTAATCGCAGGATGGATACAAATAAATTTGATTAATCAAAGGATGGATACAGATTACTCCGATTAATCGCAGGATGGATACAGATTAATCCGATTAATCGCACGATTGATACAGATAATACTGATTAATCGCAGGATGGATAGAGATTAATCCGATTAATCGCAGGATGGATACAGATTAATCCGATTAATCACAGGATGGATACAGATTAATCCGATTATTTAGAGGATGGATACAGATTAATGTGGTTAATCGCAGGATGGATACAGATTAATCCGATTATTTAGAGGATGGATACAGATGAATCCGATTCTTTAGAGGATGGATACAGATTAATCCGATTAATCGCAGGATGGATACAGATTAATCCGATTAATCGCAGGATGGATACAGATTAATCTGATTATTTAGAGGATTGATATAGATTAATCTGATTATTCGCAGGATGGATACAGATTAATCCGATTTATTGCAGGATGGATACAGATTAATCTGATTAATTGCAGGATGGATACAGATTATTCCGATTAATCGCAGGATGGATACAGATTAATACGATAATCGCAGGATGGATACAGATTAATCCGATTAATCGCAGGATGGATTCAGATTAATGTGGTTAATCGCAGGATGGATACAGATTAATGTGGTTAATCGCAGGATGGATACAGATTAATCTGATTATTTAGAGGATGGATATAGATTAATCTGATTATTCGCAGGATGGATACAGATTAATCCGATTTATTGCAGGATGGATACAGATTAATCAGTTTAATCGCAGGATGGATACAGATTAATCCGATTAATTGCAGGATGGCTACAGATTAATTCGATAATCGCAGGATGGATACAGATTAATCCGATTAATCGCAGGATGGATACAGATTAATCTGATTATTTAGAGGATGGATACAAATAAATCTGATTAATCGCAGGATGGATACAGATTAATCCGATTAATGGCAGGATGGATACAGATTAATCCGATTAATCGCAGGATGGATACAGATTAATCCGATTAATCGCAGGATGGATACAGATTATTCCGATTAATCGCAGGATGGATACAAATAAATCTGATTAATCGCAGGATGGATACTGATTAATCCAATTAATCGCAGGATGGATACAAATAAATTTGATTAATCAAAGGATGGATACAGATTACTCCGATTAATCGCAGGATGGATACAGATTAATCCGATTAATCGCAGGATGGATACAGATTAATCCGATTAATCGCACGATTGATACAGATAATACTGATTAATCGCAGGATGGATAGAGATTAATCCGATTAATCGCAGGATGGATACAGATTAATCCGATTAATCACAGGATGGATACAGATTAATCCGATTATTTAGAGGATGGATACAGATTAATGTGGTTAATCGCAGGATGGATACAGATTAATCCGATTATTTAGAGGATGGATACAGATGAATCCGATTCTTTAGAGGATGGATACAGATTAATCCGATTAATCGCAGGATGGATACAGATTAATCCGATTAATCGCAGGATGGATACAGATTAATCTGATTATTTAGAGGATTGATATAGATTAATCTGATTATTCGCAGGATGGATACAGATTAATCCGATTTATTGCAGGATGGATACAGATTAATCTGATTAATTGCAGGATGGATACAGATTATTCCGATTAATCGCAGGATGGATACAGATTAATACGATAATCGCAGGATGGATACAGATTAATCCGATTAATCGCAGGATGGATTCAGATTAATGTGGTTAATCGCAGGATGGATACAGATTAATGTGGTTAATCGCAGGATGGATACAGATTAATCTGATTATTTAGAGGATGGATATAGATTAATCTGATTATTCGCAGGATGGATACAGATTAATCCGATTTATTGCAGGATGGATACAGATTAATCAGTTTAATCGCAGGATGGATACAGATTAATCCGATTAATTGCAGGATGGCTACAGATTAATTCGATAATCGCAGGATGGATACAGATTAATCCGATTAATCGCAGGATGGATACAGATTAATCTGATTATTTAGAGGATGGATACAAATAAATCTGATTAATCGCAGGATGGATACAGATTAATCCGATTAATGGCAGGATGGATACAGATTAATCCGATTAATCGCAGGATGGATACAGATTAATCCGATTAATCGCAGGATGGATACAGATTATTCCGATTAATCGCAGGATGGATACAAATAAATCTGATTAATCGCAGGATGGATACTGATTAATCCAATTAATCGCAGGATGGATACAAATAAATTTGATTAATCAAAGGATGGATACAGATTACTCCGATTAATCGCAGGATGGATACAGATTAATCCGATTAATCGCAGGATGGATACAGATTAATCCGATTAATCGCACGATTGATACAGATAATACTGATTAATCGCAGGATGGATAGAGATTAATCCGATTAATCGCAGGATGGATACAGATTAATCCGATTAATCACAGGATGGATACAGATTAATCCGATTATTTAGAGGATGGATACAGATTAATGTGGTTAATCGCAGGATGGATACAGATTAATCCGATTAATCACAGGATGGATACAGATGAATCCGATTCTTTAGAGGATGGATACAGATTAATCCGATTAATCGCAGGATGGATACAGATTAATCCGATTAATCGCAGGATGGATACAGATTAATCTGATTATTTAGAGGATTGATATAGATTAATCTGATTATTCGCAGGATGGATACAGATTAATCCGATTTATTGCAGGATGGATACAGATTAATCTGATTAATTGCAGGATGGATACAGATTATTCCGATTAATCGCAGGATGGATACAGATTAATACGATAATCGCAGGATGGATACAGATTAATCCGATTAATCGCAGGATGGATTCAGATTAATGTGGTTAATCGCAGGATGGATACAGATTAATGTGGTTAATCGCAGGATGGATACAGATTAATCTGATTATTTAGAGGATGGATATAGATTAATCTGATTATTCGCAGGATGGATACAGATTAATCCGATTTATTGCAGGATGGATACAGATTAATCAGCTTAATCGCAGGATGGATACAGATTAATCCGATTAATTGCAGGATGGCTACAGATTAATTCGATAATCGCAGGATGGATACAGATTAATCCGATTAATCGCAGGATGGATACAGATTAATCTGATTATTTAGAGGATGGATACAAATAAATCTGATTAATCGCAGGATGGATACAGATTAATCCGATTAATCGCAGGATGGATACAGATTAATCCGATTAATCGCAGGATGGATACAGATTAATCCGATTAATCGCAGGATGGATACAGATTAATCCGATTAATCGCAGGATGGATACAGATTATTCCGATTAATCGCAGGATGGATACAAATAAATCTGATTAATCGCAGGATGGATACTGATTAATCCAATTAATCGCAGGATGGATACAAATAAATTTGATTAATCAAAGGATGGATACAGATTACTCCGATTAATCGCAGGATGGATACAGATTAATCCGATAATCACAGGATGGATACAGATTAATTCAATTAATAGCAGGATGGATACAGATTAATCTGATTAATTGCAGGATGGATACAGATTATTCCGATTAATCGCAGCATGGATACAGATTAATACGATAATCGCAGGATGGATACAGATTAATCCGATTAATCGCAGGATGGATACAGATTATTCCGATTAATCGCAGGATGGATACAGATTAATACGATAATCGCAGGATGGATACAGATTAAGCCGATTAATCGCAGGATGGATACTGATTAATCCAATTAATCGCAGGATGGATACAAATAAATTTGATTAATCAAAGGATGGATACAGATTACTCCGATTAATCGCCGGATGGATACAGATTAATCCGATTAATCGCAGGATGGATACAGATTAATCCGATTAATCGCACGATTGATACAGATAATTCTGATTAATCGCAGGATGGATAGAGATTAATCCGATTAATCGCAGGATGGATACAGATTGATCCGATTAATCACAGGCTGGATACAGATTAATCCGATTATTTAGAGGATGGATACAGATTAATGTGGTTAATCGCAGGATGGATACAAATTAATCCGATTATTTAGAGGATGGATACAGATTAATCCGATTCTTTAGAGGATGGATACAGATTAATCCGATTAATCGCAGGATGGATACAGATTAATCCCATTAATCGCAGGATGGATACAAATAAATCTGACTAATCGCAGGATGGATAGAGATTAATCCGATTAATCGCAGGATGGATACAAATTAATCTGATTAATCGCAGGATGGATATAGATTAATCCGATTAATCATAGGATGGATACAGATTAATCCGATTATTTAGAGGATGGATACAGATTAATGTGGTTAATCGCAGGATGGATACAGATTAATGTGGTTTATCGCAGGATGGATACAGATTAATCTGATTATTTAGTGGATCGATCCAGATTAATCCGATTATTTAGGGGATGGATACAGATTAATCTGATTAATAGCAGGATGGATACAGATTAATCTGATTATTTAGAGGATGGATACAGATTAATTTGGTTTATCGCAGGTTGGATACAGATTAATCCGATAAATCGCAGGATGGATACAGATTAATCCGATTAATCGCAGGATGGATACAAATTAATCTGGTTAATCGCAGGGTGGATACAGATTATTCCGATTAATCGCAGGATGGATACAGATTAATCCGATTAATCGCAGGATGGATAGAGATTAATCCGATTATTTAGAGGATGGATACAGATTAATCCGATTAATCGCAGGATGGATACAGATTAATCTGATTATTTAGGGGATGGATACAGATTAATGTGGTTTATCGCAGGTTGGATACAGATTAATCCGATAAATCGCAGGATGGATACAGATTAATCCGATTAATCGCAGGATGGATACAAATAAATCTGTCTAATCGCAGGATGGAAAGAGATTAATCCGATTAATCGCAGGATGGATACAAATTAATCTGGTTAATCGCAGGGTGGATACAGATTATTCCGATTAATCGCAGGATGGATACAGATTAATCCGATTAATCGCAGGATGGATAGAGATTAATCCGATAATTTAGAGGATGGATACAGATTAATCCGATTAATCGCAGGATGGATACAGATTAATCTGATTATTTAGGGGATGGATACAGATTAATGTGGTTTATCGCAGGATGGATACAGATTAATCCGAATAATCGCAGGATGGATACAGATTAATGTGGTTAATCGCAGTATGGATACAGATTAATCTGATTATTTAGAGGATGGATACAGATTAATGTGATTAATTGCAGGATGGATACAGATTAATCTGATTATTTAGAGGATGGATACAGATTAATGTGGTTAATCTCAGGATGGATACAGATTAATAAGATTAATCGGAGGATAGATACAGATTAATCCGATTAATCGCAGGATGGATACAGATTAATCCGATTATTTAGAGGATGGATACAGATTAATCGGATTAATCGCAGGATGGATACAGATTAATGTGGTTAATCTCAGGATGGATACAGATTAATAAGATTAATCGGAGGATAGATACAGATTAATCCGATTAATCGCAGGATGGACACAGATTAATCCGATTATTTAGAGGATGGATACAGATTAATGTGGTTAATCTCAGGATGGATACAGATTAATAAGATTAATCGGAGGATAGATACAGATTAATCCGATTAATCGCAGGATGGATACAGATTAATCCGATTATTTAGAGGATGGATACAGATTAATGTGGTTAATCGCAGGATGGATACAGATTAATGTGGTTAATCGCAGGATGGATACAGATTAATCTGATTATTTAGAGGATTGATATAGATTAATCTGATTATTCGCAGGATGGATACAAATAAATCTGATTAATCGCAGGATGGATACAGATTAATCCGATTAATCGCAGGATGGATACAGATTAATCCGATAATCACAGGATGGATACAGATTAATTCAATTAATAGCAGGATGGATACAGATTAATCCGATTAATTGCAGGATGGATACAAATGAATCTGATTAATCGCAGGATGGATACAAATAAATCTGATTAATCGCCGGATGGATACAGATTAATACGATTAATCGCAGGATGGATACAGATTAATGTGGTTAATCGCAGGATGGATACAGATTAATGTGGTTAATCGCAGGATGGATACAGATTAATGTGGTTAATCGCAGGATGGATACAGATTAATGTGGTTAATCGCAGGATGGATACAGATTAATCCGATTAATCGCAGGATGGATACAGATTAATCCGATTAATCGCAGGATGGATACAGATTAATCCGATTAATCGCAGGATGGATACAGATTATTCCGATTAATCGCAGGATGGATACAAATAAATCTGATTAATCGCAGGATGGATACTGATTAATCCAATTAATCGCAGGATGGATACAGATTAATCCGATTAATCGCAGGATGGATACAGATTAATCCGATTAATCGCACGATTGATACAGATAATACTGATTAATCGCAGGATGGATAGAGATTAATCCGATTAATCGCAGGATGGATACAGATTAATCCGATTAATCACAGGATGGATACAGATTAATCCGATTATTTAGAGGATGGATACAGATTAATGTGGTTAATCGCAGGATGGATACAGATTAATCCGATTATTTAGAGGATGGATACAGATGAATCCGATTCTTTAGAGGATGGATACAGATTAATCCGATTAATCGCAGGATGGATACAGATTAATCCGATTAATCGCAGGATGGATACAGATTAATCCGATTATTTAGAGGATGGATACAGATGAATCCGATTCTTTAGAGGATGGATACAGATTAATCCGATTAATCGCAGGATGGATACAGATTACTCCGATTAATCGCAGGATGGATACAGATTAATCCGATTAATCGCAGGATGGATACAGATTAATCCGATTAATCGCACGATTGATACAGATAATACTGATTAATCGCAGGATGGATAGAGATTAATCCGATTAATCGCAGGATGGATACAGATTAATCCGATTAATCACAGGATGGATACAGATTAATCCGATTATTTAGAGGATGGATACAGATGAATCCGATTCTTTAGAGGATGGATACAGATTAATCCGATTAATCGCAGGATGGATACAGATTAATCCGATTAATCGCAGGATGGATACAGATTAATCTGATTATTTAGAGGATTGATATAGATTAATCTGATTATTCGCAGGATGGATACAGATTAATCCGATTTATTGCAGGATGGATACAGATTAATCTGATTAATTGCAGGATGGATACAGATTATTCCGATTAATCGCAGGATGGATACAGATTAATCCGATTAATCGCAGGCTGGATACAGATTAATTCGATTATTTAGAGGATGGATACAGATTAATGTGGTTAATCGCAGGATGGATACAGATTAACCCGATTATTTAGAGGATGGATACAGATGAATCCGATTCTTTAGAGGATGGATACAGATTAATCCGATTAATCGCAGGATGGATACAGATTAATCCCATTAATCGCAGGATGGATACAAATAAATCTGACTAATCGCAGGATGGATAGAGATTAATCCGATTAATCGCAGGATGGATACAAATTAATCTGATTAATCGCAGGATGGATATAGATTAATCCGATTAATCATAGGATGGATACAGATTAATCCGATTATTTACAGGATGGATACAGATTAATGTGGTTAATCGCAGGATGGATACAGATTAATGTGGTTAATCGCAGGATGGATACAGATTAATGTGGTTAATCGCAGGATGGATACAGATTAATCTGATTATTTAGAGGATTGATATAGATTAATCTGATTATTCGCAGGATGGATACAAATAAATCTGATTAATCGCAGGATGGATACAGATTAATCCGATTGATCGCAGGATGGATACAGATTAATCCGATAATCACAGGATGGATACAGATTAATTCAATTAATAGCAGGATGGATACAGATTAATCCGATTAATTGCAGGATGGATACAAATGAATCTGATTAATCGCAGGATGGATACAAATAAATCTGATTAATCGCCGGATGGATACAGATTAATCCGATTAATCGCAGGATGGATACAGATTAATGTGGTTAATCGCAGGATGGATACAGATTAATGTGGTTAATCGCAGGATGGATACAGATTAATGTGGTTAATCGCAGGATGGATACAGATTAATGTGGTTAATCGCAGGATGGATACAGATTAATCCGATTAATCGCAGGATGGATACAGATTAATCCGATTAATCGCAGGATGGATACAGATTAATCCGATTAATCGCAGGATGGATACAGATTATTCCGATTAATCGCAGGATGGATACAAATAAATCTGATTAATCGCAGGATGGATACTGATTAATCCAATTAATCGCAGGATGGATACAGATTAATCCGATTAATCGCAGGATGGATACAGATTAATCCGATTAATCGCACGATTGATACAGATAATACTGATTAATCGCAGGATGGATAGAGATTAATCCGATTAATCGCAGGATGGATACAGATTAATCCGATTAATCACAGGATGGATACAGATTAATCCGATTATTTAGAGGATGGATACAGATTAATGTGGTTAATCGCAGGATGGATACAGATTAATCCGATTATTTAGAGGATGGATACAGATGAATCCGATTCTTTAGAGGATGGATACAGATTAATCCGATTAATCGCAGGATGGATACAGATTAATCCGATTAATCGCAGGATGGATACAGATTAATCCGATTATTTAGAGGATGGATACAGATGAATCCGATTCTTTAGAGGATGGATACAGATTAATCCGATTAATCGCAGGATGGATACAGATTACTCCGATTAATCGCAGGATGGATACAGATTAATCCGATTAATCGCAGGATGGATACAGATTAATCCGATTAATCGCACGATTGATACAGATAATACTGATTAATCGCAGGATGGATAGAGATTAATCCGATTAATCGCAGGATGGATACAGATTAATCCGATTAATCACAGGATGGATACAGATTAATCCGATTATTTAGAGGATGGATACAGATTAATGTGGTTAATCGCAGGATGGATACAGATTAATCCGATTATTTAGAGGATGGATACAGATGAATCCGATTCTTTAGAGGATGGATACAGATTAATCCGATTAATCGCAGGATGGATACAGATTAATCCGATTAATCGCAGGATGGATACAGATTAATCTGATTATTTAGAGGATTGATATAGATTAATCGGATTATTCGCAGGATGGATACAGATTAATCCGATTTATTGCAGGATGGATACAGATTAATCTGATTAATTGCAGGATGGATACAGATTATTCCGATTAATCGCAGGATGGATACAGATTAATCCGATTAATCGCAGGATGGATACAGATTAATCCGATTAATCGCAGGATGGATACAGATTATTCCGATTAATCGCAGGATGGATACAAATAAATCTGATTAATCGCAGGATGGATACTGATTAATCCAATTAATCGCAGGATGGATACAAATAAATTTGATTAATCAAAGGATGGATACAGATTACTCCGATTAATCGCAGGATGGATACAGATTAATCCGATTAATCGCAGGATGGATACAGATTAATCCGATTAATCGCACGATTGATACAGATAATACTGATTAATCGCAGGATGGATAGAGATTAATCCGATTAATCGCAGGATGGATACAGATTAATCCGATTAATCACAGGATGGATACAGATTAATCCGATTATTTAGAGGATGGATACAGATTAATGTGGTTAATCGCAGGATGGATACAGATTAATCCGATTAATCACAGGATGGATACAGATGAATCCGATTCTTTAGAGGATGGATACAGATTAATCCGATTAATCGCAGGATGGATACAGATTAATCCGATTAATCGCAGGATGGATACAGATTAATCTGATTATTTAGAGGATTGATATAGATTAATCTGATTATTCGCAGGATGGATACAGATTAATCCGATTTATTGCAGGATGGATACAGATTAATCTGATTAATTGCAGGATGGATACAGATTATTCCGATTAATCGCAGGATGGATACAGATTAATACGATAATCGCAGGATGGATACAGATTAATCCGATTAATCGCAGGATGGATTCAGATTAATGTGGTTAATCGCAGGATGGATACAGATTAATGTGGTTAATCGCAGGATGGATACAGATTAATCTGATTATTTAGAGGATGGATATAGATTAATCTGATTATTCGCAGGATGGATACAGATTAATCCGATTTATTGCAGGATGGATACAAATTAATCAGCTTAATCGCAGGATGGATACAGATTAATCCGATTAATTGCAGGATGGCTACAGATTAATTCGATAATCGCAGGATGGATACAGATTAATCCGATTAATCGCAGGATGGATACAGATTAATCTGATTATTTAGAGGATGGATACAAATAAATCTGATTAATCGCAGGATGGATACAGATTAATCCGATTAATCGCAGGATGGATACAGATTAATCCGATTAATCGCAGGATGGATACAGATTAATCCGATTAATCGCAGGATGGATACAGATTAATCCGATTAATCGCAGGATGGATACAGATTATTCCGATTAATCGCAGGATGGATACAAATAAAACTGATTAATCGCAGGATGGATACTGATTAATCCAATTAATCGCAGGATGGATACAAATAAATTTGATTAATCAAAGGATGGATACAGATTACTCCGATTAATCGCAGGATGGATACAGATTAATCCGATAATCACAGGATGGATACAGATTAATTCAATTAATAGCAGGATGGATACAGATTAATCTGATTAATTGCAGGATGGATACAGATTATTCCGATTAATCGCAGGATGGATACAGATTAATACGATAATCGCAGGATGGATACAGATTAATCCGATTAATCGCAGGATGGATACAGATTATTCCGATTAATCGCAGGATGGATACAGATTAATACGATAATCGCAGGATGGATACAGATTAAGCCGATTAATCGCAGGATGGATACTGATTAATCCAATTAATCGCAGGATGGATACAAATAAATTTGATTAATCAAAGGATGGATACAGATTACTCCGATTAATCGCCGGATGGATACAGATTAATCCGATTAATCGCAGGATGGATACAGATTAATCCGATTAATCGCACGATTGATACAGATAATTCTGATTAATCGCAGGATGGATAGAGATTAATCCGATTAATCGCAGGATGGATACAGATTGATCCGATTAATCACAGGCTGGATACAGATTAATCCGATTATTTAGAGGATGGATACAGATTAATGTGGTTAATCGCAGGATGGATACAAATTAATCCGATTATTTAGAGGATGGATACAGATTAATCCGATTCTTTAGAGGATGGATACAGATTAATCCGATTAATCGCAGGATGGATACAAATAAATCTGACTAATCGCAGGATGGATAGAGATTAATCCGATTAATCGCAGGATGGATACAAATTAATCTGATTAATCGCAGGATGGATATAGATTAATCCGATTAATCATAGGATGGATACAGATTAATCCGATTATTTAGAGGATGGATACAGATTAATGTGGTTAATCGCAGGATGGATACAGATTAATGTGGTTTATCGCAGGATGGATACAGATTAATCTGATTATTTAGTGGATCGATCCAGATTAATCCGATTATTTAGGGGATGGATACAGATTAATCTGATTAATAGCAGGATGGATACAGATTAATCTGATTATTTAGAGGATGGATACAGATTAATTTGGTTTATCGCAGGTTGGATACAGATTAATCCGATAAATCGCAGGATGGATACAGATTAATCCGATTAATCGCAGGATGGATACAAATTAATCTGGTTAATCGCAGGGTGGATACAGATTATTCCGATTAATCGCAGGATGGATACAGATTAATCCGATTAATCGCAGGATGGATAGAGATTAATCCGATTATTTAGAGGATGGATACAGATTAATCCGATTAATCGCAGGATGGATACAGATTAATCTGATTATTTAGGGGATGGATACAGATTAATGTGGTTTATCGCAGGTTGGATACAGATTAATCCGATAAATCGCAGGATGGATACAGATTAATCCGATTAATCGCAGGATGGATACAAATAAATCTGTCTAATCGCAGGATGGAAAGAGATTAATCCGATTAATCGCAGGATGGATACAAATTAATCTGGTTAATCGCAGGGTGGATACAGATTATTCCGATTAATCGCAGGATGGATACAGATTAATCCGATTAATCGCAGGATGGATAGAGATTAATCCGATAATTTAGAGGATGGATACAGATTAATCCGATTAATCGCAGGATGGATACAGATTAATCTGATTATTTAGGGGATGGATACAGATTAATGTGGTTTATCGCAGGATGGATACAGATTAATCCGAATAATCGCAGGATGGATACAGATTAATGTGGTTAATCGCAGTATGGATACAGATTAATCTGATTATTTAGAGGATGGATACAGATTAATGTGATTAATTGCAGGATGGATACAGATTAATCTGATTATTTAGAGGATGGATACAGATTAATGTGGTTAATCTCAGGATGGATACAGATTAATAAGATTAATCGGAGGATAGATACAGATTAATCCGATTAATCGCAGGATGGATACAGATTAATCCGATTATTTAGAGGATGGATACAGATTAATCGGATTAATCGCAGGATGGATACAGATTAATGTGGTTAATCTCAGGATGGATACAGATTAATAAGATTAATCGGAGGATAGATACAGATTAATCCGATTAATCGCAGGATGGACACAGATTAATCCGATTATTTAGAGGATGGATACAGATTAATGTGGTTAATCTCAGGATGGATACAGATTAATAAGATTAATCGGAGGATAGATACAGATTAATCCGATTAATCGCAGGATGGATACAGATTAATCCGATTATTTAGAGGATGGATACAGATTAATGTGGTTAATCGCAGGATGGATACAGATTAATCCGATTATTTAGAGGATGGATACAGATAAATCCGATTATTTAGAGGATGGATACAGATTAATCCGATTATTTAGAGGATGGATACAGATTAATGTTGTTAATCGCAGGATGGATACAGATTAATCTGATTATTTAGAGGATGGATACAGATAAATCCGATTATTTAGAGGATGGATACAGATTAATGTGGTTAATCACAAGGAAGGACACAGATTTATCCGATTAATCGCAGGATGGATACAAATAAATCTGATTTTTCGCAGGATGGATACAGATTAATCCGATTAATCGCAGGATGGATACAGATTAATCCGATTAATCGCAGGATGGATACAGATTATTCCGATTAATCGCAGGATGGATACAAATAAATCTGATTAATCGCAGGAAGGATACAGATTAAGCCGATTAATCGCAGGATGGATACTGATTAATCCCATTAATCGCAGGATGGATACAAATAAATTTGATTAATCAAAGGATGGATACAGATTACTCCGATTAATCGCAGGATGGATACAGATTAATCCGATTAATCGCAGGATGGATACAGATTAATCCGATTAATCGCACGATTGATACAGATAATTCTGATTAATCGCAGGATGGATAGAGATTAATCCGATTAATCGCAGGATGGATACAGATTGATCCGATTAATCACAGGCTGGATACAGATTAATTCGATTATTTAGAGGATGGATACAGATTAATGTGGTTAATCGCAGGATGGATACAGATTAACCCGATTATTTAGAGGATGGATACAGATGAATCCGATTCTTTAGAGGATGGATACAGATTAATCCGATTAATCGCAGGATGGATACAGATTAATCCCATTAATCGCAGGATGGATACAAATAAATCTGACTAATCGCAGGATGGATAGAGATTAATCCGATTAATCGCAGGATGGATACAAATTAATCTGATTAATCGCAGGATGGATATAGATTAATCCGATTAATCATAGGATGGATACAGATTAATCCGATTATTTACAGGATGGATACAGATTAATGTGGTTAATCGCAGGATGGATACAGATTAATGTGGTTAATCGCAGGATGGATACAGATTAATGTGGTTAATCGCAGGATGGATACAGATTAATCTGATTATTTAGAGGATTGATATAGATTAATCTGATTATTCGCAGGATGGATACAAATAAATCTGATTAATCGCAGGATGGATACAGATTAATCCGATTAATCGCAGGATGGATACAGATTAATCCGATGATCACAGGATGGATACAGATTAATTCAATTAATAGCAGGATGGATACAGATTAATCCGATTAATTGCAGGATGGATACAAATGAATCTGATTAATCGCAGGATGGATACAAATAAATCTGATTAATCGCCGGATGGATACAGATTAATCCGATTAATCGCAGGATGGATACAGATTAATGTGGTTAATCGCAGGATGGATACAGATTAATGTGGTTAATCGCAGGATGGATACAGATTAATGTGGTTAATCGCAGGATGGATACAGATTAATCTGATTATTTAGAGGATTGATATAGATTAATCTGATTATTCGCAGGATGGATACAGATTAATCCGATTTATTGCAGGATGGATACAGATTAATCATCTTAATCGCAGGATGGATACAGATTAATCCGATTAATTGCAGGATGGCTACAGATTAATTCGATAATCTTAGGATGGATACAGATTAATCCCATTAATCGCAGGATGGATACAGATTAATCTGATTATTTAGAGGATGGATACAAATAAATCTGATTAATCGCAGGATGGATACAGATTAATCCGATTAATCGCAGGATGGATACAGATTAATCCGATAATCACAGGATGGATACAGATTAATTCAATTAATAGCAGGATGGATACAGATTAATCTGATTAATTGCAGGATGGATACAGATTATTCTGATTAATCGCAGGATGGATACAGATTAATCCGATAATCGCAGGATGGATACAGATTAATCCGATTAATCGCAGGATGGATACAGATTAATGTGGTTAATCGCAGGATGGATACAGATTAATCCGATTAATCGCAGGATGGATACAGATTAATCCGATTAATCGCAGGATGGATACAGATTAATCCGATTAATCGCAGGATGGATACAGATTATTCCGATTAATCGCAGGATGGATACAAATAAATCTGATTAATCGCAGGATGGATACTGATTAATCCAATTAATCGCAGGATGGATACAGATTAATCCGATTAATCGCAGGATGGATACAGATTAATCCGATTAATCGCACGATTGATACAGATAATACTGATTAATCGCAGGATGGATAGAGATTAATCCGATTAATCGCAGGATGGATACAGATTAATCCGATTAATCACAGGATGGATACAGATTAATCCGATTATTTAGAGGATGGATACAGATTAATGTGGTTAATCGCAGGATGGATACAGATTAATCCGATTATTTAGAGGATGGATACAGATGAATCCGATTCTTTAGAGGATGGATACAGATTAATCCGATTAATCGCAGGATGGATACAGATTAATCCGATTAATCGCAGGATGGATACAGATTACTCCGATTATTTAGAGGATGGATACAGATTAATGTGGTTAATCGCAGGATGGATACAGATTAATGTGGTTAATCGCAGGATGGATACAGATTAATGTGGTTAATCGCAGGATGGATACAGATTAATCTGATTATTTAGAGGATTGATATAGATTAATCTGATTATTCGCAGGATGGATACAAATAAATCTGATTAATCGCAGGATGGATACAGATTAATCCGATTAATAGCAGGATGGATACAGATTAATCCGATAATCACAGGATGGATACAGATTAATTCAATTAATAGCAGGATGGATACAGATTAATCCGATTTATTGCAGGATGGATACAAATAAATCTGATTAATCGCAGGATGGATACAAATAAATCTGATTAATCGCCGGATGGATACAGATTAATCCGATTAATCGCAGGATGGATACAGATTAATGTGGTTAATCGCAGGATGGATACAGATTAATGTGGTTAATCGCAGGATGGATACAGATTAATGTGGTTAATCGCAGGATGGATACAGATTAATCTGATTATTTAGAGGATTGATATAGATTAATCTGATTATTCGCAGGATGGATACAGATTAATCCGATTTATTGCAGGATGGATACAGATTAATCATCTTAATCGCAGGATGGATACAGATTAATCCGATTAATTGCAGGATGGCTACAGATTAATTCGATAATCTTAGGATGGATACAGATTAATCCCATTAATCGCAGGATGGATACAGATTAATCTGATTATTTAGAGGATGGATACAAATAAATCTGATTAATCGCAGGATGGATACAGAGTAATCCGATTAATCGCAGGATGGATACAGATTAATCCGATAATCACAGGATGGATACAGATTAATTCAATTAATAGCAGGATGGATACAGAATAATCTGATTAATTGCAGGATGGATACAGATTATTCCGATTAATCGCAGGATGGATACAGATTAATCCGATAATCGCAGGATGGATACAGATTAATCCGATTAATCGCAGGATGGATACAGATTAATGTGGTTAATCGCAGGATGGATACAGATTAATGTGGTTAATCGCAGGATGGATACAGATTATTCCGATTAATCGCAGGATGGATACAAATAAATCTGATTAATCGCAGGATGGATACTGATTAATCCAATTAATCGCAGGATGGATACAAATAAATTTAATTAATCAAAGGATGGATACAGATTACTCCGATTAATCGCAGGATGGATACAGATTAATCCGATAATCACAGGATGGATACAGATTAATTCAATTAATAGCAGGATGGATACAGATTAATCTGATTAATTGCAGGATGGATACAGATTATTCCGATTAATCGCAGGATGGATACAGATTAATACGATAATCGCAGGATGGATACAGATTAATCCGATTAATCGCAGGATGGATACAGATTATTCCGATTAATCGCAGGATGGATACAGATTAATACGATAATCGCAGGATGGATACAGATTAAGCCGATTAATCGCAGGATGGATACTGATTAATCCAATTAATCGCAGGATGGATACAAATAAATTTGATTAATCAAAGGATGGATACAGATTACTCCGATTAATCGCCGGATGGATACAGATTAATCCGATTAATCGCAGGATGGATACAGATTAATCCGATTAATCGCACGATTGATACAGATAATTCTGATTAATCGCAGGATGGATAGAGATTAATCCGATTAATCGCAGGATGGATACAGATTGATCCGATTAATCACAGGCTGGATACAGATTAATCCGATTATTTAGAGGATGGATACAGATTAATGTGGTTAATCGCAGGATGGATACAAATTAATCCGATTATTTAGAGGATGGATACAGATTAATCCGATTCTTTAGAGGATGGATACAGATTAATCCGATTAATCGCAGGATGGATACAGATTAATCCCATTAATCGCAGGATGGATACAAATAAATCTGACTAATCGCAGGATGGATAGAGATTAATCCGATTAATCGCAGGATGGATACAAATTAATCTGATTAATCGCAGGATGGATATAGATTAATCCGATTAATCATAGGATGGATACAGATTAATCCGATTATTTAGAGGATGGATACAGATTAATGTGGTTAATCGCAGGATGGATACAGATTAATGTGGTTTATCGCAGGATGGATACAGATTAATCTGATTATTTAGTGGATCGATCCAGATTAATCCGATTATTTAGGGGATGGATACAGATTAATCTGATTAATAGCAGGATGGATACAGATTAATCTGATTATTTAGAGGATGGATACAGATTAATTTGGTTTATCGCAGGTTGGATACAGATTAATCCGATAAATCGCAGGATGGATACAGATTAATCCGATTAATCGCAGGATGGATACAAATTAATCTGGTTAATCGCAGGGTGGATACAGATTATTCCGATTAATCGCAGGATGGATACAGATTAATCCGATTAATCGCAGGATGGATAGAGATTAATCCGATTATTTAGAGGATGGATACAGATTAATCCGATTAATCGCAGGATGGATACAGATTAATCTGATTATTTAGGGGATGGATACAGATTAATGTGGTTTATCGCAGGTTGGATACAGATTAATCCGATAAATCGCAGGATGGATACAGATTAATCCGATTAATCGCAGGATGGATACAAATAAATCTGTCTAATCGCAGGATGGAAAGAGATTAATCCGATTAATCGCAGGATGGATACAAATTAATCTGGTTAATCGCAGGGTGGATACAGATTATTCCGATTAATCGCAGGATGGATACAGATTAATCCGATTAATCGCAGGATGGATAGAGATTAATCCGATAATTTAGAGGATGGATACAGATTAATCCGATTAATCGCAGGATGGATACAGATTAATCTGATTATTTAGGGGATGGATACAGATTAATGTGGTTTATCGCAGGATGGATACAGATTAATCCGAATAATCGCAGGATGGATACAGATTAATGTGGTTAATCGCAGTATGGATACAGATTAATCTGATTATTTAGAGGATGGATACAGATTAATGTGATTAATTGCAGGATGGATACAGATTAATCTGATTATTTAGAGGATGGATACAGATTAATGTGGTTAATCTCAGGATGGATACAGATTAATAAGATTAATCGGAGGATAGATACAGATTAATCCGATTAATCGCAGGATGGATACAGATTAATCCGATTATTTAGAGGATGGATACAGATTAATCGGATTAATCGCAGGATGGATACAGATTAATGTGGTTAATCTCAGGATGGATACAGATTAATAAGATTAATCGGAGGATAGATACAGATTAATCCGATTAATCGCAGGATGGACACAGATTAATCCGATTATTTAGAGGATGGATACAGATTAATGTGGTTAATCTCAGGATGGATACAGATTAATAAGATTAATCGGAGGATAGATACAGATTAATCCGATTAATCGCAGGATGGATACAGATTAATCCGATTATTTAGAGGATGGATACAGATTAATGTGGTTAATCGCAGGATGGATACAGATTAATCCGATTATTTAGAGGATGGATACAGATAAATCCGATTATTTAGAGGATGGATACAGATTAATCCGATTATTTAGAGGATGGATACAGATTAATGTTGTTAATCGCAGGATGGATACAGATTAATCTGATTATTTAGAGGATGGATACAGATAAATCCGATTATTTAGAGGATGGATACAGATTAATGTGGTTAATCACAAGGAAGGACACAGATTTATCCGATTAATCGCAGGATGGATACAAATAAATCTGATTTTTCGCAGGATGGATACAGATTAATCCGATTAATCGCAGGATGGATACAGATTAATCCGATTAATCGCAGGATGGATACAGATTATTCCGATTAATCGCAGGATGGATACAAATAAATCTGATTAATCGCAGGAAGGATACAGATTAAGCCGATTAATCGCAGGATGGATACTGATTAATCCCATTAATCGCAGGATGGATACAAATAAATTTGATTAATCAAAGGATGGATACAGATTACTCCGATTAATCGCAGGATGGATACAGATTAATCCGATTAATCGCAGGATGGATACAGATTAATCCGATTAATCGCACGATTGATACAGATAATTCTGATTAATCGCAGGATGGATAGAGATTAATCCGATTAATCGCAGGATGGATACAGATTGATCCGATTAATCACAGGCTGGATACAGATTAATTCGATTATTTAGAGGATGGATACAGATTAATGTGGTTAATCGCAGGATGGATACAGATTAACCCGATTATTTAGAGGATGGATACAGATGAATCCGATTCTTTAGAGGATGGATACAGATTAATCCGATTAATCGCAGGATGGATACAGATTAATCCCATTAATCGCAGGATGGATACAAATAAATCTGACTAATCGCAGGATGGATAGAGATTAATCCGATTAATCGCAGGATGGATACAAATTAATCTGATTAATCGCAGGATGGATATAGATTAATCCGATTAATCATAGGATGGATAAAGATTAATCCGATTATTTACAGGATGGATACAGATTAATGTGGTTAATCGCAGGATGGATACAGATTAATGTGGTTAATCGCAGGATGGATACAGATTAATGTGGTTAATCGCAGGATGGATACAGATTAATCTGATTATTTAGAGGATTGATATAGATTAATCTGATTATTCGCAGGATGGATACAAATAAATCTGATTAATCGCAGGATGGATACAGATTAATCCGATTAATCGCAGGATGGATACAGATTAATCCGATGATCACAGGATGGATACAGATTAATTCAATTAATAGCAGGATGGATACAGATTAATCCGATTAATTGCAGGATGGATACAAATGAATCTGATTAATCGCAGGATGGATACAAATAAATCTGATTAATCGCCGGATGGATACAGATTAATCCGATTAATCGCAGGATGGATACAGATTAATGTGGTTAATCGCAGGATGGATACAGATTAATGTGGTTAATCGCAGGATGGATACAGATTAATGTGGTTAATCGCAGGATGGATACAGATTAATCTGATTATTTAGAGGATTGATATAGATTAATCTGATTATTCGCAGGATGGATACAGATTAATCCGATTTATTGCAGGATGGATACAGATTAATCATCTTAATCGCAGGATGGATACAGATTAATCCGATTAATTGCAGGATGGCTACAGATTAATTCGATAATCTTAGGATGGATACAGATTAATCCCATTAATCGCAGGATGGATACAGATTAATCTGATTATTTAGAGGATGGATACAAATAAATCTGATTAATCGCAGGATGGATACAGATTAATCCGATTAATCGCAGGATGGATACAGATTAATCCGATAATCACAGGATGGATACAGATTAATTCAATTAATAGCAGGATGGATACAGATTAATCTGATTAATTGCAGGATGGATACAGATTATTCTGATTAATCGCAGGATGGATACAGATTAATCCGATAATCGCAGGATGGATACAGATTAATCCGATTAATCGCAGGATGGATACAGATTAATGTGGTTAATCGCAGGATGGATACAGATTAATCCGATTAATCGCAGGATGGATACAGATTAATCCGATTAATCGCAGGATGGATACAGATTAATCCGATTAATCGCAGGATGGATACAGATTATTCCGATTAATCGCAGGATGGATACAAATAAATCTGATTAATCGCAGGATGGATACTGATTAATCCAATTAATCGCAGGATGGATACAGATTAATCCGATTAATCGCAGGATGGATACAGATTAATCCGATTAATCGCACGATTGATACAGATAATACTGATTAATCGCAGGATGGATAGAGATTAATCCGATTAATCGCAGGATGGATACAGATTAATCCGATTAATCACAGGATGGATACAGATTAATCCGATTATTTAGAGGATGGATACAGATTAATGTGGTTAATCGCAGGATGGATACAGATTAATCCGATTATTTAGAGGATGGATACAGATGAATCCGATTCTTTAGAGGATGGATACAGATTAATCCGATTAATCGCAGGATGGATACAGATTAATCCGATTAATCGCAGGATGGATACAGATTACTCCGATTATTTAGAGGATGGATACAGATTAATGTGGTTAATCGCAGGATGGATACAGATTAATGTGGTTAATCGCAGGATGGATACAGATTAATGTGGTTAATCGCAGGATGGATACAGATTAATCTGATTATTTAGAGGATTGATATAGATTAATCTGATTATTCGCAGGATGGATACAAATAAATCTGATTAATCGCAGGATGGATACAGATTAATCCGATTAATCGCAGGATGGATACAGATTAATCCGATAATCACAGGATGGATACAGATTAATTCAATTAATAGCAGGATGGATACAGATTAATCCGATTTATTGCAGGATGGATACAAATAAATCTGATTAATCGCAGGATGGATACAAATAAATCCGATTAATCGCAGGATGGATACAGATTAATGTGGTTAATCGCAGGATGGATACAGATTAATGTGGTTAATCGCAGGATGGATACAGATTAATGTGGTTAATCGCAGGATGGATACAGATTAATCTGATTATTTAGAGGATTGATATAGATTAATCTGATTATTCGCAGGATGGATACAGATTAATCCGATTTATTGCAGGATGGATACAGATTAATCATCTTAATCGCAGGATGGATACAGATTAATCCGATTAATTGCAGGATGGCTACAGATTAATTCGATAATCTTAGGATGGATACAGATTAATCCCATTAATCGCAGGATGGATACAGATTAATCTGATTATTTAGAGGATGGATACAAATAAATCTGATTAATCGCAGGATGGATACAGAGTAATCCGATTAATCGCAGGATGGATACAGATTAATCCGATAATCACAGGATGGATACAGATTAATTCAATTAATAGCAGGATGGATACAGAATAATCTGATTAATTGCAGGATGGATACAGATTATTCCGATTAATCGCAGGATGGATACAGATTAATCCGATAATCGCAGGATGGATACAGATTAATCCGATTAATCGCAGGATGGATACAGATTAATGTGGTTAATCGCAGGATGGATACAGATTAATGTGGTTAATCGCAGGATGGATACAGATTAATGTGGTTAATCGCAGGATGGATACAGATTAATCTGATTATTTAGAGGATGGATATAGATTAATCTGATTATTCGCAGGATGGATACAAATAAATCTGATTAAACGCAGGATGGATACAGATTAATCCGATTAATCGCAGGATGGATACAGATTAAACCGATTAATCGCAGGATGGATACAGATTAATCCGATTAATCGCAGGATGGATACAGATTAATCCGATTTATTGCAGGATGGATACAAATAAATCTGATTAATCGCAGGATGGATACAAATAAATCTGATTAATCGCCGGATGGATACAGATTAATCCGATTAATCGCAGGATGGATACAGATTACTCCAATTATTTAGAGGATGGATACAGATTAATGTGGTTAATCGCAGGATGGATACAGATTAATGTGGTTAATCGCAGGATGGATACAGATTAATGTGGTTAATCGCAGGATGGATACAGATTAATCTGATTATTTAGAGGATTGATATAGATTAATCTGATTTTTCGCAGGATGGATACAGATTAATCCGATTTATTGCAGGATGGATACAGATTAATCATCTTAATCGCAGGATGGATACAGATTAATCCGATTAATTGCAGGATGGCTACAGATTAATTCGATAATCTTAGGATGGATACAGATTAATCCCATTAATCGCAGGATGGATACAGATTAATCTGATTATTTAGAGGATGGATACAAATAAATCTGATTAATCGCAGGATGGATACAGATTAATCCGATTAATCGCAGGATGGATACAGATTAATCCGATAATCACAGGATGGATACAGATTAATTCAATTAATAGCAGGATGGATACAGATTAATCTGATTAATTGCAGGATGGATACAGATTATTCCGATTAATCGCAGGATGGATACAGATTAATACGATAATCGCAGGATGGATACAAATAAATCTGATTAATTGCAGGATGGATACAGATTATTCCGATTAATCGCAGGATGGATACAGATTAATACGATAATCGCAGGATGGATACAGATTAATCCGATTAATCGCAGGATGGATACAGATTAATGTGGTTAATCGCAGGATGGATACAGATTAATGTGGTTAATCGCAGGATGGATACAGATTAATCCGATTAATCGCAGGATGGATACAGATTAATCCGATAATCACAGGATGGATACAGATTAATTCAATTAATAGCAGGATGGATACAGATTAATCTGATTAATTGCAGGATGGATACAGATTATTCCGATTAATCGCAGGATGGATACAGATTAATACGATAATCGCAGGATGGATACAGATTAATCCGATTAATCGCAGGATGGATACAGATTAATGTGGTTAATCGCAGGATGGATACAGATTAATGTGGTTAATCGCAGGATGGATACAGATTAATCTGATTATTTAGAGGATGGATATAGATTAATCTGATTATTCGCAGGATGGATACAGATTAATCCGATTTATTGCAGGATGGATACAGATTAATCAGTTTAATCGCAGGATGGATACAGATTAATCCGATTAATTGCAGGATGGCTACAGATTAATTCGATAATCGCAGGATGGATACAGATTAATCCGATTAATCGCAGGATGGATACAGATTAATCTGATTATTTAGAGGATGGATACAAATAAATCTGATTAATCGCAGGATGGATACAGATTAATCCGATTAATCGCAGGATGGATACAGATTAATCCGATTAATCGCAGGATGGATACAGATTAATTCGATAATCGCAGGATGGATACAGATTAATCCGATTAATCGCAGGATGGATACAGATTAATCTGATTATTTAGAGGATGGATACAAATAAATCTGATTAATCGCAGGATGGATACAGATTAATCCGATTAATCGCAGGATGGATACAGATTAATCCGATTAATCGCAGGATGGATACAGATTAATCCGATTAATCGCAGGATGGATACAGATTATTCCGATTAATCGCAGGATGGATACAAATAAATCTGATTAATCGCAGGATGGATACTGATTAATCCAATTAATCGCAGGATGGATACAAATAAATTTGATTAATCAAAGGATGGATACAGATTACTCCGATTAATCGCACGATTGATACAGATAATACTGATTAATCGCAGGATGGATAGAGATTAATCCGATTAATCGCAGGATGGATACAGATTAATCCGATTAATCACAGGATGGATACAGATTAATCCGATTATTTAGAGGATGGATACAGATTAATGTGGTTAATCGCAGGATGGATACAGATTAATCCGATTATTTAGAGGATGGATACAGATGAATCCGATTCTTTAGAGGATGGATACAGATTAATCCGATTAATCGCAGGATGGATACAGATTAATCCGATTAATCGCAGGATGGATACAGATTACTCCGATTATTTAGAGGATGGATACAGATTAATGTGGTTAATCGCAGGATGGATACAGATTAATGTGGTTAATTGCAGGATGGATACAGATTAATGTGGTTAATCGCAGGATGGATACAGATTAATCTGATTATTTAGAGGATTGATATAGATCAATCTGATTATTCGCAGGATGGATACAGATTAATCCGATTTATTGCAGGATGGATACAGATTAATCTGATTAATTGCAGGATGGATACAGATTATTCCGATTAATCGCAGGATGGATACAGATTAATACGATAATCGCAGGATGGATACAGATTAATCCGATTAATCGCAGGATGGATACAGATTAATGTGGTTAATCGCAGGATGGATACAGATTAATGCGGTTAATCGCAGGATGGATACAGATTAATCTGATTATTTAGAGGATGGATATAGATTAATCTGATTATTCGCAGGATGGATACAGATTAATCCGATTTATTGCAGGATGGATACAGATTAATCAGATTAATCGCAGGATGGATACAGATTAATCCGATTAATTGCAGGATGGCTACAGATTAATTCGATAATCGCAGGATGGATACAGATTAATCCGATTAATCGCAGGATGGATACAGATTAATCTGATTATTTAGAGGATGGATACAAATAAATCTGATTAATCGCAGGATGGATACAGATTAATCCGATTAATCGCAGGATGGATACAGATTAATCCGATTAATCGCAGGATGGATACAGATTAATCCGATTAATCGCAGGATGGATACAGATTATTCCGATTAATCGCAGGATGGATACAAATAAATCTGATTAATCGCAGGATGGATACTGATTAATCCAATTAATCGCAGGATGGATACAAATAAATTTGATTAATCAAAGGATGGATACAGATTACTCCGATTAATCGCAGGATGGATACAGATTAATCCGATAATCACAGGATGGATACAGATTAATTCAATTAATAGCAGGATGGATACAGATTAATCTGATTAATTGCAGGATGGATACAGATTATTCCGATTAATCGCAGGATGGATACAGATTAATACGATAATCGCAGGATGGATACAGATTAATCCGATTAATCGCAGGATGGACACAGATTATTCCGATTAATCGCAGGATGGATACAGATTAATACGATAATCGCAGGATGGATACAGATTAATCCGATTAATCGCAGGATGGATACAGATTAATGTGGTTAATCGCAGGATGGATACAGATTAATGTGGTTAATCGCAGGATGGATACAGATTAATCCGATTAATCGCAGGATGGATACAGATTAATCCGATAATCACAGGATGGATACAGATTAATTCAATTAATAGCAGGATGGATACAGATTAATCTGATTAATTGCAGGATGGATACAGATTATTCCGATTAATCGCAGGATGGATACAGATTAATACGATAATCGCAGGATGGATACAGATTAATCCGATTAATCGCAGGATGGATACAGATTAATGTGGTTAATCGCAGGATGGATACAGATTAATGTGGTTAATCGCAGGATGGATACAGATTAATCTGATTATTTAGAGGATGGATATAGATTAATCTGATTATTCGCAGGATGGATACTGATTAATCCGATTTATTGCAGGATGGATACAGATTAATCAGCTTAATCGCAGGATGGATACAGATCAATCCGATTAATTGCAGGATGGCTACAGATTAATTCGATAATCGCAGGATGGATACAGATTAATCCGATTAATCGCAGGATGGATACAGATTAATCTGATTATTTAGAGGATGGATACAGATTAATCCGATTAATCGCAGGATGGATACAGATTATTCCGATTAATCGCAGGATGGATACTGATTAATCCAATTAATCGCAGGATGGATACAAATAAATTTGATTAATCAAAGGATGGATACAGATTACTCCGATTAATCGCAGGATGGATACAGATTAATCCGATTAATCGCAGGATGGATACAGATTAATCCGATTAATCGCACGATTGATACAGATAATACTGATTAATCGCAGGATGGATAGAGATTAATCCGATTAATCGCAGGATGGATACAGATTAATCCGATTAATCACAGGATGGATACAGATTAATCCGATTATTTAGAGGATGGATACAGATTAATGTGGTTAATCGCAGGATGGATACAGATTAATCCGATTATTTAGAGGATGGATACAGATGAATCCGATTCTTTAGAGGATGGATACAGATTAATCCGATTAATCGCAGGATGGATACAGATTAATCCGATTAATCGCAGGATGGATACAGATTACTCCGATTATTTAGAGGATGGATACAGATTAATGTGGTTAATCGCAGGATGGATACAGATTAATGTGGTTAATCGCAGGATGGATACAGATTAATGTGGTTAATCGCAGGATGGATACAGATTAATCTGATTATTTAGAGGATTGATATAGATTAATCTGATTATTCGCAGGATGGATACAGATTAATCCGATTTATTGCAGGATGGATACAGATTAATCTGATTAATTGCAGGATGGATACAGATTATTCCGATTAATCGCAGGATGGATACAGATTAATGCGATAATCGCAGGATGGATACAGATTAATCCGATTAATCGCAGGATGGATACAGATTAATGTGGTTAATCGCAGGATGGATACAGATTAATGTGGTTAATCGCAGGATGGATACAGATTAATCTGATTATTTAGAGGATGGATATAGATTAATCTGATTATTCGCAGGATGGATACAGATTAATCCGATTTATTGCAGGATGGATACAGATTAATCAGCTTAATCGCAGGATGGATACAGATTAATCCGATTAATTGCAGGATGGCTACAGATTAATTCGATAATCGCAGGATGGATACAGATTAATCCGATGAATCGCAGGATGGATACAGATTAATCTGATTATTTAGAGGATGGATACAAATAAATCTGATTAATCGCAGGATGGATACAGATTAATCCGATTAATCGCAGGATGGATACAGATTAATCCGATTAATCGCAGGATGGATACAGATTAATCCGATTAATCGCAGGATGGATACAGATTATTCCGATTAATCGCAGGATGGATACAAATAAATCTGATTAGTCGCAGGATGGATACTGATTAATCCAATTAATCGCAGGATGGATACAAATAAATTTGATTAATCAAAGGATGGATACAGATTACTCCGATTAATCGCAGGATGGATACAGATTAATCCGATTAATCGCAGGATGGATACAGATTAATCCGATTAATCGCACGATTGATACAGATAATACTGATTAATCGCAGGATGGATAGAGATTAATCCGATTAATCGCAGGATGGATACAGATTAATCCGATTAATCACAGGATGGATACAGATTAATCCGGTTATTTAGAGGATGGATACAGATTAATGTGGTTAATCGCAGGATGGATACAGATTAATCCGATTATTTAGAGGATGGATACAGATGAATCCGATTCTTTAGAGGATGGATACAGATTAATCCGATTAATCGCAGGATGGATACAGATTAATCCGATTAATCGCAGGATGGATACAGATTACTCCGATTATTTAGAGGATGGATACAGATTAATGTGGTTAATCGCAGGATGGATACAGATTAATGTGGTTAATCGCAGGATGGATACAGATTAATCTGATTATTTAGAGGATTGATATAGATTAATCTGATTATTCGCAGGATGGATACAGATTAATCCGATTTATTGCAGGATGGATACAGATTAATCAGCTTAATTGCAGGATGGATACAGATTAATCCGATTAATTGCAGGATGGCTACAGATTAATTCGATAATCTTAGGATGGATACAGATTAATCCCATTAATTGCAGGATGAAAACAGATTAATCTGATTATTTAGAGGATGGATACAAATAAATCTGATTAATCGCAGGATGGATACAGATTAATCCGATTAATCGCAGGATGGATACAGATTAATCCGATAATCACAGGATGGATACAGATTAATCCAATTAATAGCAGGATGGATACAGATTAATCTGATTAATTGCAGGATGGATACAGATTAATACGATTAATCGCAGGATGGATACAGATTAATACGATAATCGCAGGATGGATACAGATTAATCCGATTAATCGCAGGATGGATACAGATTAATGTGGTTAATCGCAGGATGGATACAGATTAATGTGGTTAATCGCAGGATGGATACAGATTAATGTGATTATTTAGAGGATGGATATAGATTAATCTGATTATTCGCAGGATGGATACAGATTAATCCGATTTATTGCAGGATGGATACAGATTAATCAGCTTAATTGCAGGATGGATACAGATTAATCCGATTAATTGCAGGATGGCTACAGATTAATTCGATAATCGCAGGATGGATACAGATTAATCCGATTAATCGCAGGATGGATACAGATTAATCTGATTATTTAGAGGATGGATACAAATAAATCTGATTAATCGCAGGATGGATACAGATTAATCTGATTAATCGCAGGATGGATACAGATTAATCCGATTATTTAGAGGGTGGATACAGATTCATCCGATTAATCGCAGGATGGATACAGATTAATCCGATTAATTGCAGGATGGATACAGATTAATCCCATTAATCGCAGGATGGATACAGATTAATCCGATTAATCGCAGGATAGATACAGATTAATCCGATAATCACAGGATGGATACAGATTAATCCAATTAATAGCAGGATGGATACAGATTAATCTGATTAATTGCAGGATGGATACAGATTAATCCGATTAATCGCAGGATGGATACAGATTAATACGATAATCGCAGGATGGATACAGATTAATCCGATTAATCGCAGGATGGATACAGATTAATCCGATTATTTAGAGGATGGATACAAATAAATCTGATTAATCGCAGGATGGATAGAAATAAATCTGATTAATCGCAGGATGGATACAGATTAATCGCAGGATGGACACAGATTAATACGATAATCGCAGGATGGATACAGATTAATCCCTTTAATCGCAGGATGGATGCAGATTAAACCGATTATTTAGAGGATGGATACAAATAAATCTGATTAATAGCAGGATGGATACAAATAAATCTGATTAATCGCAGGATGGATACAGATTAATCTGATTAATCGCAGGATGGATACAGATTAATCCGATAATCACAGGATGGATACAGATTAATCCGATTAATCGCAGGATGGATCCAGATTACTCCGATTATTTAGAGGATGGATACAGATTAATGTGGTTAATCGCAGGATGGATACAGATTAATGTGGTTAATCGCAGGATGGATACAGATTAATGTGGTTAATCGCAGGATGGATACAGATTAATCTGATTATTTAGAGGATTGATATAGATTAATCTGATTATTCGCAGGATGGATACAGATTAATCCGATTTATTGCAGGATGGATACAGATTAATCAGCTTAATCGCAGGATGGATACAGATTAATCTGATTATTTAGAGGATGGATATAGATTAATCTGATTATTCGCAGGATGGATACAGATTAATCTGATGATTCGCAGGATGGATACAGATTAATCCGATTTATTGCAGGATGGATACAGATTAATCAGCTTAATCGCAGGATGGATACAGATTAATCCGATTAATTGCAGGATGGCTACAGATTAATTCGATAATCGCAGGATGGATACAGATTGATACGATTAATCGCAGGATGGATACAGATTAATCCGATTATTTAGAGGATGGATACAAATAAATCTGATTAATCGCAGGATGGATACAGATTAATCCGATTACTTAGAGGGTGGATACAGATTTTTCCGATTAATCGCAGGATGGATACAGATTAATCCGATTAATTGCAGGACGGATACAGATTAATCCCATTATTCGCAGGATGGATACAGATTAATCCGATTAATCGCAGGATGGATACAGATTAATCCGATAATCACAGGATGGATACAGATTAATCCAATTAATAGCAGGATGGATACAGATTAATCTGATTAATTGCAGGATGGATACAGATTAATCCGATTAATCGCAGGATGGATACAGATTAATACGATAATCGCAGGATGGATACAGATTAATACGATTAATCGCAGGATGGATACAGATTAATCCGATTATTTAGAGGATGGATACAAATAAATCTGATTAATCGCAGGATGGATACAGATTAATCCCATTAATCGCAGGATGGATACAGATTAATCTGATTATTTAGAGGATGGATACAAATAAATCTGATTAATCGCAGGATGGATACAGATTAATCCGATCAATCGCAGGATGGATACAGATTAATCCGATAATCACAGGATGGATACAGATTAATCCAATTAATAGCAGGATGGATCCAGATTAATCTGATTAATTGCAGGATGGATCCAGATTAATCTGATTATTTAGAGGATGGATACAAATGAATCTGATTAATCGCAGGATGGATACAGATTAATCTGATTAATCGCAGGATGGATCCAGATTAATCTGATTATTTAGAGGATGGATACAAATGAATCTGATTAATCGCAGGATGGATACAGATTAATCCGATTAATCGCAGGATGGATACAGATTAATCCGATTATTTAGAGGGTGGATACAGATTTATCCGATTAATCGCAGGATGGATACAGATTAATCCGATTAATTGCAGGATGGATACAGATTAATCCCATTAATCGCAGGATGGATACAGATTAATCCGATTAATCGCAGGATGGATACAGATTAATCCGATAATCACAGGATGGATACAGATTAATCCAATTAATAGCAGGATGGATACAGATTAATCTGATTAATTGCAGGATCGATACAGATTAATCCGATTAATCGCAGGATGGATACAGATTAATACGATAATCGCAGTATGGATACAGATTGATACGATTAATCGCAGGATGGATACAGATTAATCCGATTATTTAGAGGATGGATACAAATAAATCTGATTAATCGCAGGATGGATACAGATTAATCCGATTACTTAGAGGGTGGATACAGATTTTTCCGATTAATCGCAGGATGGATACAGATTAATCCGATTAATTGCAGGACGGATACAGATTAATCCCATTATTCGCAGGATGGATACAGATTAATCCGATTAATCGCAGGATGGATACAGATTAATCCGATAATCACAGGATGGATACAGATTAATCCAATTAATAGCAGGATGGATACAGATTAATCTGATTAATTGCAGGATGGATACAGATTAATCCGATTAATCGCAGGATGGATACAGATTAATACGATAATCGCAGGATGGATACAGATTAATACGATTAATCGCAGGATGGATACAGATTAATCCGATTATTTAGAGGATGGATACAAATAAATCTGATTAATCGCAGGATGGATACAGATTAATCCCATTAATCGCAGGATGGATACAGATTAATCTGATTATTTAGAGGATGGATACAAATAAATCTGATTAATCGCAGGATGGATACAGATTAATCCGATCAATCGCAGGATGGATACAGATTAATCCGATAATCACAGGATGGATACAGATTAATCCAATTAATAGCAGGATGGATACAGATTAATCTGATTAATTGCAGGATGGATACAGATTAATACGATTAATCGCAGGATGGATACAGATTAATACGATAATCGCAGGATGGATACAGATTAATCCGATTAATCGCAGGATGGATCCAGATTACTCCGATTATTTAGAGGATGGATACAGATTAATGTGGTTAATCGCAGGATGGATACAGATTAATGTGGTTAATCGCAGGATGGATACAGATTAATGTGGTTAATCGCAGGATGGATACAGATTAATCTGATTATTTAGAGGATTGATATAGATTAATCTGATTATTCGCAGGATGGATACAGATTAATCCGATTTATTGCAGGATGGATACAGATTAATCAGCTTAATCGCAGGATGGATACAGATTAATCTGATTATTTAGAGGATGGATATAGATTAATCTGATTATTCGCAGGATGGATACAGATTAATCTGATGATTCGCAGGATGGATACAGATTAATCCGATTTATTGCAGGATGGATACAGATTAATCAGCTTAATCGCAGGATGGATACAGATTAATCCGATTAATTGCAGGATGGCTACAGATTAATTCGATAATCGCAGGATGGATACAGATTGATACGATTAATCGCAGGATGGATACAGATTAATCCGATTATTTAGAGGATGGATACAAATAAATCTGATTAATCGCAGGATGGATACAGATTAATCCGATTACTTAGAGGGTGGATACAGATTTTTCCGATTAATCGCAGGATGGATACAGATTAATCCGATTAATTGCAGGACGGATACAGATTAATCCCATTATTCGCAGGATGGATACAGATTAATCCGATTAATCGCAGGATGGATACAGATTAATCCGATAATCACAGGATGGATACAGATTAATCCAATTAATAGCAGGATGGATACAGATTAATCTGATTAATTGCAGGATGGATACAGATTAATCCGATTAATCGCAGGATGGATACAGATTAATACGATAATCGCAGGATGGATACAGATTAATACGATTAATCGCAGGATGGATACAGATTAATCCGATTATTTAGAGGATGGATACAAATAAATCTGATTAATCGCAGGATGGATACAGATTAATCCCATTAATCGCAGGATGGATACAGATTAATCTGATTATTTAGAGGATGGATACAAATAAATCTGATTAATCGCAGGATGGATACAGATTAATCCGATCAATCGCAGGATGGATACAGATTAATCCGATAATCACAGGATGGATACAGATTAATCCAATTAATAGCAGGATGGATCCAGATTAATCTGATTAATTGCAGGATGGATCCAGATTAATCTGATTATTTAGAGGATGGATACAAATGAATCTGATTAATCGCAGGATGGATACAGATTAATCTGATTAATCGCAGGATGGATCCAGATTAATCTGATTATTTAGAGGATGGATACAAATGAATCTGATTAATCGCAGGATGGATACAGATTAATCCGATTAATCGCAGGATGGATACAGATTAATCCGATTATTTAGAGGGTGGATACAGATTTATCCGATTAATCGCAGGATGGATACAGATTAATCCGATTAATTGCAGGATGGATACAGATTAATCCCATTAATCGCAGGATGGATACAGATTAATCCGATTAATCGCAGGATGGATACAGATTAATCCGATAATCACAGGATGGATACAGATTAATCCAATTAATAGCAGGATGGATACAGATTAATCTGATTAATTGCAGGATCGATACAGATTAATCCGATTAATCGCAGGATGGATACAGATTAATACGATAATCGCAGTATGGATACAGATTGATACGATTAATCGCAGGATGGATACAGATTAATCCGATTATTTAGAGGATGGATACAAATAAATCTGATTAATCGCAGGATGGATACAGATTAATCCGATTACTTAGAGGGTGGATACAGATTTTTCCGATTAATCGCAGGATGGATACAGATTAATCCGATTAATTGCAGGACGGATACAGATTAATCCCATTATTCGCAGGATGGATACAGATTAATCCGATTAATCGCAGGATGGATACAGATTAATCCGATAATCACAGGATGGATACAGATTAATCCAATTAATAGCAGGATGGATACAGATTAATCTGATTAATTGCAGGATGGATACAGATTAATCCGATTAATCGCAGGATGGATACAGATTAATACGATAATCGCAGGATGGATACAGATTAATACGATTAATCGCAGGATGGATACAGATTAATCCGATTATTTAGAGGATGGATACAAATAAATCTGATTAATCGCAGGATGGATACAGATTAATCCCATTAATCGCAGGATGGATACAGATTAATCTGATTATTTAGAGGATGGATACAAATAAATCTGATTAATCGCAGGATGGATACAGATTAATCCGATCAATCGCAGGATGGATACAGATTAATCCGATAATCACAGGATGGATACAGATTAATCCAATTAATAGCAGGATGGATACAGATTAATCTGATTAATTGCAGGATGGATACAGATTAATACGATTAATCGCAGGATGGATACAGATTAATACGATAATCGCAGGATGGATACAGATTAATACGATAATCGCAGGATGGATACAGATTAATCCGATTAATCGCAGGATGGATACAGATTAATCCGATTATTTAGAGGATGGATACAAATAAATCTGATTAATCGCAGGATGGATAGAAATAAATCTGATTAATCGCAGGATGGATACAGATTAATCGCAGGATGGATACAGATTAATACGATAATCGCAGGATGGATACAGATTAATCCCTTTAATCGCAGGATGGATGCAGATTAAACCGATTATTTAGAGGATGGATACAAATAAATCTGATTAATAGCAGGATGGATACAAATAAATCTGATTAATCGCAGGATGGATACAGATTAATCTGATTAATCGCAGGATGGATACAGATTAATCCGATAATCACAGGATGGATACAGATTAATCCGATTAATCGCAGGATGGATACAGATTAATGTGGTTAATCGCAGGATGGATACAGATTAATGTGGTTAATCGCAGGATGGATACAGATTAATCTGATTATTTAGAGGATTGATATAGATTAATCTGATTATTCGCAGGATGGATACAGATTAATCCGATTTATTGCAGGATGGATACAGATTAATCAGCTTAATCGCAGGATGGATACAGATTAATCCGATTAATTGCAGGATGGCTACAGATTAATTCGATAATCTTAGGATGGATACAGATTAATCCCATTAATCGCAGGATGGATACAGATTAATCTGATTATTTAGAGGATGGATACAAATAAATCTGATTAATCGCAGGATGGATACAGATTAATCCGATTAATCGCAGGATGGATACAGATTAATCCGATAATCACAGGATGGATACAGATTAATCCAATTAATAGCAGGATGGATACAGATTAATCTGATTAATTGCAGGATGGATACAGATTAATCCGATTAATCGCAGGATGGATACAGATTAATACGATAATCGCAGGATGGATACAGATTAATCCGATTAATCGCAGGATGGATACAGATTAATCCGATTAATTGCAGGATGGATACAGATTAATCCCATTAATCGCAGGATGGATACAGATTAATCCGATTAATCGCAGGATAGATACAGATTAATCCGATAATCACAGGATGGATACAGATTAATCCAATTAATAGCAGGATGGATACAGATTAATCTGATTAATTGCAGGATGGATACAGATTAATCCGATTAATCGCAGGATGGATACAGATTAATACGATAATCGCAGGATGGATACAGATTAATACGATTAATCGCAGGATGGATACAGATTAATCCGATTATTTAGAGGATGGATACAAATAAATCTGATTAATCGCAGGATAGATAGAAATAAATCTGATTAATCGCAGGATGGATACAGATTAATCGCAGGATGGATACAGATTAATACGACAATCGCAGGATGGATACAGATTAATACGATTAATCGCAGGATGGATACAGATTAATCCGATTATTTAGAGGATGGATACAAATAAATCTGATTAATCGCAGGATAGATAGAAATAAATCTGATTAATCGCAGGATGGATACAAATAAATCTGATTAATCGCAGGATGGATACAGATTAATCCGATTAATCGCAGGATGGATACAGATTAATCCGATAATCACAGGATGGATACAGATTAATCCAATTAATAGCAGGATGGATACAGATTAATCTGATTAATTGCAGGATGGATACAGATTTATCCGATTAATCGCAGGATGGATACAGATTAATCCCATTAATCGCAGGATGGATACAGATTAATCCGATTAATTGCAGGATGGCTACAGATTAATTCGATAATCTTAGGATGGATACAGATTAATCCCATTAATCGCAGGATGGATACAGATTAATCTGATTATTTAGAGGATGGATACAAATAAATCTGATTAATCGCAGGATGGATACAGATTAATCCGATTAATCGCAGGATGGATACAGATTAATCCGATAATCACAGGATGGATACAGATTAATCCAATTAATAGCAGGATGGATACAGATTAATCTGATTAATTGCAGGATGGATACAGATTAATTCGACTAATCGCAGGATGGATACAGATTAATACGATAATCGCAGGATGGATACAGATTAATCCGAATAATCGCAGGATGGATACAGATTAATGTGGTTAATCGCAGGATGGATACAGATTAATGTGGTTAATCGCAGGATGGATACAGATTAATCTGATTATTTAGAGGATGGATATAGATTAATCTGATTATTCGCAGGATGGATACAGATTAATCCGATTTATTGCAGGATGGGTACAGATTAATCACCTTAATCGCAGGATGGATACAAATCAATCTGATTAATTGCAGGATGGCTACAGATTAATTCGATAATCGCAGGATGGATACAGATTAATCCGATTAATCGCAGGATGGATACAGATTAATCTGATTATTTAGAGGATGGATACAAATAAATCTGATTAATCGCAGGATGGATACAGATTAATCCGATTAATCGCAGGATGGATACAGATTAATCCGATTATTTAGAGGGTGGATACAGATTTATCCGATTAATCGCAGGATGGATACAGATTAATCCGATTAATTGCAGGATGGATACAGATTAATCCCATTAATCGCAGGATGGATACAGATTAATCCCATTAATCGCAGGATGGATACAGATTAATCCGATTAATTGCAGGATGGCTACAGATTAATTCGATAATCTTAGGATGGATACAGATTAATCCCATTAATCGCAGGATGGATACAGATTAATCTGATTATTTAGAGGATGGATACAAATAAATCTGATTAATCGCAGGATGGATACAGATTAATCCGATTAATCGCAGGATGGATACAGATTAATCCGATAATCACAGGATGGATACAGATTAATCCAATTAATAGCAGGATGGATACAGATTAATCTGATTAATTGCAGGATGGATACAGATTAATTCGACTAATCGCAGGATGGATACAGATTAATACGATAATCGCAGGATGGATACAGATTAATCCGAATAATCGCAGGATGGATACAGATTAATGTGGTTAATCGCAGGATGGATACAGATTAATGTGGTTAATCGCAGGATGGATACAGATTAATCTGATTATTTAGAGGATGGATATAGATTAATCTGATTATTCGCAGGATGGATACAGATTAATCCGATTTATTGCAGGATGGGTACAGATTAATCACCTTAATCGCAGGATGGATACAAATCAATCTGATTAATTGCAGGATGGCTACAGATTAATTCGATAATCGCAGGATGGATACAGATTAATCCGATTAATCGCAGGATGGATACAGATTAATCTGATTATTTAGAGGATGGATACAAATAAATCTGATTAATCGCAGGATGGATACAGATTAATCCGATTAATCGCAGGATGGATACAGATTAATCCGATTATTTAGAGGGTGGATACAGATTTATCCGATTAATCGCAGGATGGATACAGATTAATCCGATTAATTGCAGGATGGATACAGATTAATCCCATTAATCGCAGGATGGATACAGATTAATCCCATTAATCGCAGGATGGATACAGATTAATCCGATAATCACAGGATGGATACAGATTAATTCAATTAATAGCAGGATGGATACAGATTAATCTGATTAATTGCAGGATGGATACAGATTAATCCGATTAATCGCAGGATGGATACAGATTAATCCGATAATCACAGGATGGATACAGATTAATAAGATTAATCGCAGGATGGATACAGATTAATCCGATTATTTAGAGGATGGATACAAATAAATCTGATTAATTGCAGGATGGATAGAAATAAATCTGATTAATCGCAGGATGGACACAGATTAATCGCAGGACGGATACAGATTAATACGATAATCGCAGGATGGATACAGATTAATCCCATTAATCGCAGGATGGATACAGATTAATCTGATTATTTAGAGGATGGATACAAATAAATCTGATTAATCACAGGATGGATACAGATTAATACGTTAATCGCAGGATGGATACAGATTAATCCGATTAATCGCAGGATGGATACAGATTAAACCGATTATTTAGAGGATGGATACAAATAAATCTGATTAATCGCAGGAGGGATACAAATAAATCTGATTAATCGCAGGATGGATACAGATTAATCCGATTAATCGCAGGATGGATACAAATTAATCCGATTATTTAGAGGGTGGATACAGATTAATGTGGTTAATCACAGGATGGATACAGATTAATCCGATTAATCGCAGGATGGATACAGATTAATCCGATTATTTAGAGGATGGATACAAATAAATCTGATTAATCGCAGGATGGATACAGATTAAACCGATTATTTAGAGGATGGATACAAATAAATCTGATTAATCGCAGGATGGATACAAATAAATCTGATTAATCGCAGGATGGATACAGATTAATCCGATTAATCGCAGGATGGATACAAATTAATCCTATTATTTAGAGGGTGGATACAGATTAATGTGGTTAATCACAGGATGGATACAGATTAATCCGATTAATCGCAGGATGGATACATATTAATCCGATTATTTAGAGGATGGATACAAATAAATCTGATTAATCGCAGGATGGATACAAATAAATCTGATTAATCACAGGATGGATACAGATTAATCGCAGGATGGATACAGATTAATACGATAATCGCAGGATGGATACAGATTAATCCCTTTAATCGCAGGATGGATACAGATTAAACCGATTATTTAGAGGATTGATACAAATAAATCTGATTAATCGCAGGATGGATACAAATAAATCTGATTAATCGCAGGATGGATACAGATTAATCCGATTAATCGCAGGATGGATACAGATTAAACCGATAATCACAGGATGGATACAGATTAATCCAATTAATAGCAGGATGGATACAGATTAATCTGATTAATTGCAGGATGGATACAGATTAATCCGATTAATCGCAGGATGGATACAGATTAAAACGATTATTTAGAGGATGGATACAAATAAATCTGATTAATTGCAGGATGGATACAAATAAATCTGATTAATCGCAGGATGGATACAGATTAATCCGATTAATCGCAGGATGGATACAGATTAATACGATAATCGCAGGATGGATACAGATTAATCCGATTAATCGCAGGATGGATACAGATTAAACCGATTATTTAGAGGATGGATACAAATAAATCTGATTAATCGCAGGATGGATACAAATAAATCTGATTAATCGCAGGATGGATACAGATTAATCCGATTAATCGCAGGATGGATACAAATTAATCCGATTATTTAGAGGGTGGATACAGATTAATGTGGTTAATCACAGGATGGATACAGATTAATCCGATTAATCGCAGGATGGATACAGATTAATCCGATTATTTAGAGGATGGATACAAATAAATCTGATTAATCGCAGGATGGATACAGATTAATCCGATTAATCGCAGGATGGATACAGATTAATCCGATAATCACAGGATGGATACAGATTAATCCAATTAATAGCAGGATGGATACAGATTAATCTGATTAATTGCAGGATGGATACAGATTAATCCGATTAATCGCAGGATGGATACAGATTAATACGATAATCGCAGGATGGATACAGATTAATCCGATTAATCGCAGGATGGATACAGATTAATCCGATTAATTGCAGGATGGATACAGATTAATCCCATTAATCGCAGGATGGATACAGATTAATCCGATTAATCGCAGGATAGATACAGATTAATCCGATAATCACAGGATGGATACAGATTAATCCAATTAATAGCAGGATGGATACAGATTAATCTGATTAATTGCAGGATGGATACAGATTAATCCGATTAATCGCAGGATGGATACAGATTAATACGATAATCGCAGGATGGATACAGATTAATACGATTAATCGCAGGATGGATACAGATTAATCCGATTATTTAGAGGATGGATACAAATAAATCTGATTAATCGCAGGATAGATAGAAATAAATCTGATTAATCGCAGGATGGATACAGATTAATCGCAGGATGGATACAGATTAATACGACAATCGCAGGATGGATACAGATTAATACGATTAATCGCAGGATGGATACAGATTAATCCGATTATTTAGAGGATGGATACAAATAAATCTGATTAATCGCAGGATAGATAGAAATAAATCTGATTAATCGCAGGATGGATACAAATAAATCTGATTAATCGCAGGATGGATACAGATTAATCCGATTAATCGCAGGATGGATACAGATTAATCCGATAATCACAGGATGGATACAGATTAATCCAATTAATAGCAGGATGGATACAGATTAATCTGATTAATTGCAGGATGGATACAGATTTATCCGATTAATCGCAGGATGGATACAGATTAATCCCATTAATCGCAGGATGGATACAGATTAATCCGATTAATTGCAGGATGGCTACAGATTAATTCGATAATCTTAGGATGGATACAGATTAATCCCATTAATCGCAGGATGGATACAGATTAATCTGATTATTTAGAGGATGGATACAAATAAATCTGATTAATCGCAGGATGGATACAGATTAATCCGATTAATCGCAGGATGGATACAGATTAATCCGATAATCACAGGATGGATACAGATTAATCCAATTAATAGCAGGATGGATACAGATTAATCTGATTAATTGCAGGATGGATACAGATTAATTCGACTAATCGCAGGATGGATACAGATTAATACGATAATCGCAGGATGGATACAGATTAATCCGATTAATCGCAGGATGGATACAGATTAATGTGGTTAATCGCAGGATGGATACAGATTAATGTGGTTAATCGCAGGATGGATACAGATTAATCTGATTATTTAGAGGATGGATATAGATTAATCTGATTATTCGCAGGATGGATACAGATTAATCCGATTTATTGCAGGATGGGTACAGATTAATCACCTTAATCGCAGGATGGATACAAATCAATCTGATTAATTGCAGGATGGCTACAGATTAATTCGATAATCGCAGGATGGATACAGATTAATCCGATTAATCGCAGGATGGATACAGATTAATCCGATTATTTAGAGGGTGGATACAGATTTATCCGATTAATCGCAGGATGGATACAGATTAATCCGATTAATTGCAGGATGGATACAGATTAATCCCATTAATCGCAGGATGGATACAGATTAATCCCATTAATCGCAGGATGGATACAGATTAATCCGATAATCACAGGATGGATACAGATTAATTCAATTAATAGCAGGATGGATACAGATTAATCTGATTAATTGCAGGATGGATACAGATTAATCCGATTAATCGCAGGATGGATACAGATTAATCCGATAATCACAGGATGGATACAGATTAATAAGATTAATCGCAGGATGGATACAGATTAATCCGATTATTTAGAGGATGGATACAAATGAATCTGATTAATTGCAGGATGGATAGAAATAAATCTGATTAATCGCAGGATGGACACAGATTAATCGCAGGACGGATACAGATTAATACGATAATCGCAGGATGGATACAGATTAATCCCATTAATCGCAGGATGGATACAGATTAATCTGATTATTTAGAGGATGGATACAAATAAATCTGATTAATCACAGGATGGATACAGATTAATACGTTAATCGCAGGATGGATACAGATTAATCCGATTAATCGCAGGATGGATACAGATTAAACCGATTATTTAGAGGATGGATACAAATAAATCTGATTAATCGCAGGAGGGATACAAATAAATCTGATTAATCGCAGGATGGATACAGATTAATCCGATTAATCGCAGGATGGATACAAATTAATCCGATTATTTAGAGGGTGGATACAGATTAATGTGGTTAATCACAGGATGGATACAGATTAATCCGATTAATCGCAGGATGGATACAGATTAATCCGATTATTTAGAGGATGGATACAAATAAATCTGATTAATAGCAGGATGGATACAGATTAAACCGATTATTTAGAGGATGGATACAAATAAATCTGATTAATCGCAGGATGGATACAAATAAATCTGATTAATCGCAGGATGGATACAGATTAATCCGATTAATCGCAGGATGGATACAAATTAATCCTATTATTTAGAGGATGGATACAAATAAATCTGATTAATCGCAGGATGGATACAAATAAATCTGATTAATCACAGGATGGATACAGATTAATCGCAGGATGGATACAGATTAATACGATAATCGCAGGATGGATACAGATTAATCCCTTTAATCGCAGGATGGATACAGATTAAACCGATTATTTAGAGGATTGATACAAATAAATCTGATTAATCGCAGGATGGATACAAATAAATCTGATTAATCGCAGGATGGATACAGATTAATCCGATTAATCGCAGGATGGATACAGATTAAACCGATAATCACAGGATGGATACAGATTAATCCAATTAATAGCAGGATGGATACAGATTAATCTGATTAATTGCAGGATGGATACAGATTAATCCGATTAATCGCAGGATGGATACAGATTAAAACGATTATTTAGAGGATGGATACAAATAAATCTGATTAATTGCAGGATGGATACAAATAAATCTGATTAATCGCAGGATGGATACAGATTAATCCGATTAATCGCAGGATGGATACAGATTAATACGATAATCGCAGGATGGATACAGATTAATCCGATTAATCGCAGGATGGATACAGATTAAACCGATTATTTAGAGGATGGATACAAATAAATCTGATTAATTGCAGGATGGATACAAATAAATCTGATTAATCGCAGGATGGATACAGATTAATCCGATTAATCGCAGGATGGATACAAATTAATCCGATTATTTAGAGGGTGGATACAGATTAATGTGGTTAATCACAGGATGGATACAGATTAATCCGATTAATCGCAGGATGGATACAGATTAATCCGATTATTTAGAGGATGAATACAAATAAATCTGATTAATCACAGGATGGATACAAATAAATCTGATTGATCGCAGGATGGATACAGATTAATCTGATTAATCGCAGGATGGATACAGATTAATCCGAAAATCACAGGATGGATACAGATTAATCCGATTAATCACCGGATGGATACAGATTAATCCGATTAATCGCAGGATGGATACAGATTACTCCGATTATTTAGAGGATGGATACAGATTAATGTGGTTAATCGCAGGATGGATACAGATTAATGTGGTTAATCGCAGGATGGATACAGATTAATCTGATTATTTAGAGGATTGATATAGATTAATCTGATTATTCGCAGGATGGATACAGATTAATCCGATTTATTGCAGGATGGATACAGATTAATCAGTTTAATCGCAGGATAGATACAGATTAATCCGATTAATTGCAGGATGGCTACAGATTAATTCGATAATCTTAGGATGGATACAGATTAATCCCATTAATCGCAGGATGGATACAGATTAATCTGATTATTTAGAGGATGGATACAAATAAATCTGATTAATCGCAGGATGGATACAGATTAATCCGATTAATCGCAGGATGGATACAGATTAATCCGATAATCACAGGATGGATACAGATTAATCCAATTAATAGCAGGATGGATACAGATTAATACGATAATCGCAGGATGGATACAGATTAATCCGATTAATCGCAGGATGGATACAGATTAATCCGATTATTTAGAGGGTGGATACAGATTTATCCGATTAATCGCAGGATGGATACAGATTAATGCGATTAATTGCAGGATGGATACAGATTAATCCCATTAATCGCAGGATGGATACAGATTAATCCGATTAATCGCAGGATAGATACAGATTAATCCGATAATCACAGGATGGATACAGATTAATCCAATTAATAGCAGGATGGATACAGATTAATCTGATTAATTGCAGGATGGATACAGATTAATCCGATTAATCGCAGGATGGATACAGATTAATACGATAATCGCAGGATGGATACAGATTAATACGATTAATCGCAGGATGGATACAGATTAATCCGATTATTTAGAGGATGGATACAAATAAAGCTGATTAATCGCAGGATGGATAGAAATAAATCTGATTAATCGCAGGATGGATACAGATTAATACGATAATCGCAGGATGGATACAGATTAATCCCATTAATCGCAGGATGGATACAGATTAAACCGATTATTTAGAGGATGGATACAAATAAATCTGATTAATCGCAGGATGGATACAAATAAATCTGATTAATCGCAGGATGGATACAGATTAATCCGATTAATCGCAGGATGGATACAAATTAATCCGATTATTTAGAGGATGGATACAGATTAATGTGGTTAATCGCAGGATGGATACAGATTAATGTGGTTAATCGCAGGATGGATACAGATTAATCTGATTATTTAGAGGATTGATATAGATTAATCTGATTATTCGCAGGATGGATACAGATTAATCCGATTTATTGCAGGATGGATACAGATTAATCAGTTTAATCGCAGGATAGATACAGAATAATCCGATTAATTGCAGGATGGCTACAGATTAATTCGATAATCTTAGGATGGATACAGATTAATCCCATTAATCGCAGGATGGATACAGATTAATCTGATTATTTAGAGGATGGATACAAATAAATCTGATTAATCGCAGGATGGATACAGATTAATCCGATTAATCGCAGGATGGATACAGATTAATCCGATAATCACAGGATGGATACAGATTAATCCAATTAATAGCAGGATGGATACAGATTAATACGATAATCGCAGGATGGATACAGATTAATCCGATTAATCGCAGGATGGATACAGATTAATCCAATTATTTAGAGGGTGGATACAGATTTATCCGATTAATCGCAGGATGGATACAGATTAATGCGATTAATTGCAGGATGGATACAGATTAATCCCATTAATCGCAGGATGGATACAGATTAATCCGATTAATCGCAGGATAGATACAGATTAATCCGATAATCACAGGATGGATACAGATTAATCCAATTAATAGCAGGATGGATACAGATTAATCTGATTAATTGCAGGATGGATACAGATTAATCCGATTAATCGCAGGATGGATACAGATTAATACGATAATCGCAGGATGGATACAGATTAATACGATTAATCGCAGGATGGATACAGATTAATCCGATTATTTAGAGGATGGATACAAATAAAGCTGATTAATCGCAGGATGGATAGAAATAAATCTGATTAATCGCAGGATGGATACAGATTAATACGATAATCGCAGGATGGATACAGATTAATCCCATTAATCGCAGGATGGATACAGATTAAACCGATTATTTAGAGGATGGATACAAATAAATCTGATTAATTGCAGGATGGATACAAATAAATCTGATTAATCGCAGGATGGATACAGATTAATCCGATTAATCGCAGGATGGATACAAATTAATCCGATTATTTAGAGGGTGGATACAGATTAATGTGGTTAATCACAGGATGGATACAGATTAATCCGATTAATCGCAGGATGGATACGGATTAATCCGATTATTTAGAGGATGGATACAAATAAATCTGATTAATCGCAGGATGGATACAGATTAATCCGATAAATCGCAGGATGGATACAGATTAAACCGATTATTTAGAGGATGGATACAAATAAATCTGATTAATCGCAGGATGGATACAAATAAATCTGATTAATCGCAGGATGGATACAAATAAATCTGATTAATCGCAGGATGGATACAGATTAATCGCAGGATGGATACAGATTAATACGATAATCGCAGGATGGATACAGATTAATCCCTTTAATCGCAGGATGGATACAGATTAAACCGATTATTTAGAGGATGGATACAAATAAATCTGATTAATCGCAGGATGGATACAAATAAATCTGATTAATCGCAGGATGGATACAGATTAATCCGATTAATCACAGGATGGATACAGATTAATCCGATAATCACAGGATGGATACAGATTAATCCAATTAATAGCAGGATGGATACAGATTAAACCGATTATTTAGAGGATGGATACAAATAAATCTGATTAATCGCAGGATGGATACAAATAAATCTGATTAATCGCAGGATGGATACAGATTAATCCGATTAATCGCAGGATGGATACAAATTAATCCGATTATTTAGAGGGTGGATACAGATTAATGTGGTTAATCACAGGATGGATACAGATTAATCCGATTAATCGCAGGATGGATACAGATTAATCCGATTATTTAGAGGATGGATACAAATAAATCTGATTAATCGCAGGATGGATACAAATAAATCTGATTAATCGCAGGATGGATACAGATTAATCTGATTAATCGCAGGATGGATACAGATTAATCCGATAATCACAGGATGGATACAGATTAATCCGATTAATCGCCGGATGGATACAGATTAATCCGATTAATCGCAGGATGGATACAGATTAATGTGGTTAATAGCAGGATGGATACAGATTAATGTGGTTAATCGCAGGATGAATACAGATTAATCTGATTATTTAGAGGATTGATATAGATTAATCTGATTATTCGCAGGATGGATACAGATTAATCCGATTTATTGCAGGATGGATACAGAATAATCAGCTTAATCGCAGGATAGATACAGATTAATCCGATTAATTGCAGGATGGCTACAGATTAATTCGATAATCTTAGGATGGATACAGATTAATCCCATTAATCGCAGGATGGATACAGATTAATCTGATTATTTAGAGGATGGATACAAATAAATCTGATTAATCGCAGGATGGATACAGATTAATCCGATAATCGCAGGATGGATACAGATTAATCCGATAATCACAGGATGGATACAGATTAATCCAATTAATAGCAGGATGGATACAGACTAATACGATAATCGCAGGATGGATACAGATTAATCCGATTAATCGCAGGATGGATACAGATTAATCCGATTATTTAGAGGGTGGATACAGATTTATCCGATTAATCGCAGGATGGATACAGATTAATGCGATTAATCTCAGGATGGATACAGATTAATCCGATTAATCGCCGGATGGATACAGATTAATCCGATTAATCGCAGGATGGATACAGATTAATGTGGTTAATAGCAGGATGGATACAGATTAATGTGGTTAATCGCAGGATGAATACAGATTAATCTGATTATTTAGAGGATTGATATAGATTAATCTGATTATTCGCAGGATGGATACAGATTAATCCGATTTATTGCAGGATGGATACAGAATAATCAGCTTAATCGCAGGATAGATACAGATTAATCCGATTAATTGCAGGATGGCTACAGATTAATTCGATAATCTTAGGATGGATACAGATTAATCCCATTAATCGCAGGATGGATACAGATTAATCTGATTATTTAGAGGATGGATACAAATAAATCTGATTAATCGCAGGATGGATACAGATTAATCCGATAATCGCAGGATGGATACAGATTAATCCGATAATCACAGGATGGATACAGATTAATCCAATTAATAGCAGGATGGATACAGACTAATACGATAATCGCAGGATGGATACAGATTAATCCGATTAATCGCAGGATGGATACAGATTAATCCGATTATTTAGAGGGTGGATACAGATTTATCCGATTAATCGCAGGATGGATACAGATTAATGCGATTGATCTCAGGATGGATACAGATTAATCCCATTAATCGCAGGATGGATACAGATTAATCCGATTAATCGCAGGATAGATACAGATTAATCCGATAATCACAGGATGGATACAGATTAATCCAATTAATAGCAGGATGGATACAGATTAATCTGATTAATTGCAGGATGGATACAGATTAATCCGATTAATCGCAGGATGGATACAGATTAATACGATAATCGCAGGATTTATACAGATTAATACGATTAATCGCAGGATGGATACAGATTAATCCGATTATTTAGAGGATGGATACAAATAAAGCTGATTAATCGCAGGATGGATAGAAATAAATCTGATTAATCGCAGGATGGATACAGATTAATCGCAGGATGGATACAGATTAATCCGATTAATCGCAGGATGGATACAGATTAATCCGATATTCACAGGATGGATACAGATTAATCCAATTAATAGCAGGATGGATACAGATTAATCTGATTAATTGCAGGATGGATACAGATTTATCCGATTAATCGCAGGATGGATACAGATTAATCCCATTAATCGCAGGATGGATACAGATTTATCCGATTAATCGCAGGATGGATACAGATTAATGCGATTAATTGCAGGATGGATACAGATTAATCCGATTAATCGCAGGATGGATACAGATTAATCCGATATTCACAGGATGGATACAGATTAATCCAATTAATAGCAGGATGGATACAGATTAATCTGATTAATTGCAGGATGGATACAGATTTATCCGATTAATCGCAGGATGGATACAGATTAATCCCATTAATCGCAGGATGGATACAGATTTATCCGATTAATCGCAGGATGGATACAGATTAATGCGATTAATTGCAGGATGGATACAGATTAATCCCATTAATCGCAGGACGGATACAGATTAATCCGATTAATCGCAGGATAGATACAGATTAATCCGATAATCACAGGATGGATACAGATTAATCCAATTAATAGCAGGATGGATACAGATTAATCTGATTAATTGCAGGATGGATACAGATTAATCCGATTAATCGCAGGATGGATACAGATTAATACGATAATCGCAGGATGGATACAGATTAATACGATTAATTGCAGGATGGATACAGATTAATCCAATTATTTAGAGGATGGATACAAATAAAGCTGATTAATCGCAGGATGGATAGAAATAAATCTGATTAATCGCAGGATGGATACAGATTAATCGCAGGATGGATACAGATTAATACGATAATCGCAGGATGGATACAGATTAATCCCATTAATCGCAGGATGGATACAGATTAAACCGATTATTTAGAGGATGGATACAAATAAATCTGATTAATCGCAGGATGGATACAAATAAATCTGATTAATCGCAGGATGGATACAGATTAATCCGATTAATCGCAGGATGGATACAGATTAATCCGATAATCACAGGATGGATACAGATTAATCCAATTAATAGCAGGATGGATACAGATTAATCTGATTAATTGCAGGATGGATACAGATTTATCCGATTAATCGCAGGGTGGATACAGATTAATCCCATTAATCGCAGGATGGATACAGATTAATCCGATTAATCGCAGGATGGATACAGATTAATCCGATTAATCGCAGGATGGATACAGATTAATCCGATTAATCGCAGGATGGATACAGATTAATCCGATAATCACAGGATGGATACAGATTAATCCGATTGATCGCAGGATGGATACAGATTAATCCGATTAATCTCCGGATGGATACAGATTAATCCGATTATTTAGAGGATGGATACAAATAAAGCTGATTAATCGCAGGATGGATAGAAATAAATCTGATTAATCGCAGGATGGATACAGATTAATCGCAGGATGGATACAGATTAATCCGATTATTTAGAGGATGGATACAAATAAAGCTGATTAATCGCAGGATGGATAGAAATAAATCTGATTAATCGCAGGATGGATACAGATTAATCGCAGGATGGATACAGATTAATCCGATTAATCGCAGGATGGATACAGATTAATCCGATATTCACAGGATGGATACAGATTAATCCAATTAATAGCAGGATGGATACAGATTAATCTGATTAATTGCAGGATGGATACAGATTTATCCGATTAATCGCAGGATGGATACAGATTAATCCCATTAATCGCAGGATGGATACAGATTTATCCGATTAATCGCAGGATGGATACAGATTAATGCGATTAATTGCAGGATGGATACAGATTAATCCGATTAATCGCAGGATGGATACAGATTAATCCGATATTCACAGGATGGATACAGATTAATCCAATTAATAGCAGGATGGATACAGATTAATCTGATTAATTGCAGGATGGATACAGATTTATCCGATTAATCGCAGGATGGATACAGATTAATCCCATTAATCGCAGGATGGATACAGATTTATCCGATTAATCGCAGGATGGATACAGATTAATGCGATTAATTGCAGGATGGATACAGATTAATCCCATTAATCGCAGGACGGATACAGATTAATCCGATTAATCGCAGGATAGATACAGATTAATCCGATAATCACAGGATGGATACAGATTAATCCAATTAATAGCAGGATGGATACAGATTAATCTGATTAATTGCAGGATGGATACAGATTAATCCGATTAATCGCAGGATGGATACAGATTAATACGATAATCGCAGGATGGATACAGATTAATACGATTAATTGCAGGATGGATACAGATTAATCCAATTATTTAGAGGATGGATACAAATAAAGCTGATTAATCGCAGGATGGATAGAAATAAATCTGATTAATCGCAGGATGGATACAGATTAATCGCAGGATGGATACAGATTAATACGATAATCGCAGGATGGATACAGATTAATCCCATTAATCGCAGGATGGATACAGATTAAACCGATTATTTAGAGGATGGATACAAATAAATCTGATTAATCGCAGGATGGATACAAATAAATCTGATTAATCGCAGGATGGATACAGATTAATCCGATTAATCACAGGATGGATACAGATTAATCCGATAATCACAGGATGGATACAGATTAATCCAATTAATAGCAGGATGGATACAGATTAATCTGATTAATTGCAGGATGGATACAGATTTATCCGATTAATCGCAGGATGGATACAGATTAATCCCATTAATCGCAGGATGGATACAGATTAATCCGATTAATCGCAGGATGGATACAGATTAATCCGATTAATCGCAGGATGGATACAGATTAATCCGATTAATCGCAGGATGGATACAGATTAATCCGATAATCACAGGATGGATACAGATTAATCCGATTGATCGCAGGATGGATACAGATTAATCCGATTAATCTCCGGATGGATACAGATTAATCCGATTAATCGCAGGATGGATACAGATTACTCCGATTATTTAGAGGATGGATACAGATTAATGTGGTTGATCGCAGGATGGATACAGATTAATGTGGTTAATCGCAGGATGGATACAGATTAATCTGATTATTTAGAGGATTGATATAGATTAATCTGATTATTTGCAGGATGGATACAGATTAATCCGATTTATTGCAGGATGGATACAGATTAATCAGCTTAATCGCAGGATGGATACAGATTAATCCGATTAATTGCAGGATGGCTACAGATTAATTCGATAATCTTAGGATGGATACAGATTAATCCCATTAATTGCAGGATGGATACATATTAATCTGGTTATTTAGAGGATGGATACAAATAAATCTGATTAATCGCAGGATGGATACAGATTAATCCGATTAATCGCAGGATGGATACAGATTAATCCGATGATCACAGGATGGATACAGATTAATCCAATTAATAGCAGGATGGATACAGATTAATCTGATTAATTGCAGGATGGATACAGATTAATCCGATTAATCGCAGGATGGATACAGATTAATACGATAATCGCAGGATGGATACAGATTAATACGATTAATCGCAGGATGGATACAGATTAATCCGATTATTTAGAGGATGGATACAAATAAAGCTGATTAATCGCAGGATGGATAGAAATAAATCTGATTAATCGCAGGATGGATACAGATTAATCGCAGGATGGATACAGATTAATACGATAATCGCAGGATGGATACAGATTAATCTCATTAATCGCAGGATGGATACAGATTAAACCGATTATTTAGAGTATGGATACAAATAAATCTGATTAATCGCAGGATGGATACAAATAAATCTGATTAATCGCAGGATGGATACAGATTAATCCGATTAATCGCAGGATGGATACAGATTAATCCGATAATCACAGGATGGATACAGATTAATCCAATTAATAGCAGGATGGATACAGATTAATCTGATTAATTGCAGGATGGATACAGATTTATCCGATTAATCGCAGGATGGATACAGATTAATCCCATTAATCGCAGGATGGATACAGATTAATCCGATTAATCGCAGGATGGATACAGATTTATCCGATTAATCGCAGGATGGATACAGATTAATCCGATTAATCGCAGGATGGATACAGATTAATCCGATGATCACAGGATGGATACAGATTAATCCAATTAATAGCAGGATGGATACAGATTAATCTGATTAATTGCAGGATGGATACAGATTAATCCGATTAATCGCAGGATGGATACAGATTAATACGATAATCGCAGGATGGATACAGATTAATACGATTAATCGCAGGATGGATACAGATTAATCCGATTATTTAGAGGATGGATACAAATAAAGCTGATTAATCGCAGGATGGATAGAAATAAATCTGATTAATCGCAGGATGGATACAGATTAATCGCAGGATGGATACAGATTAATACGATAATCGCAGGATGGATCCAGATTAATCTCATTAATCGCAGGATGGATACAGATTAAACCGATTATTTAGAGGATGGATACAAATAAATCTGATTAATCGCAGGATGGATACAAATAAATCTGATTAATCGCAGGATGGATACAGATTAATCCGATTAATCGCAGGATGGATACAGATTAATCCGATAATCACAGGATGGATACAGATTAATCCAATTAATAGCAGGATGGATACAGATTAATCTGATTAATTGCAGGATGGATACAGATTTATCCGATTAATCGCAGGATGGAAACAGATTAATCCCATTAATCGCAGGATGGATACAGATTAATCCGATTAATTGCCGGATGGATACAGATTAATCCGATTAATCGCAGGATGGATACAGATTAATCCGATTAATCGCAGGATGGATACAGATTAATCCGATTAATCGCAGGATGGATACAGATTAATACGATAATCGCAGGATGGATACAGATTAATACGATTAATCGCAGGATGGATACAGATTAATACGATTAATCGCAGGATGGATACAGATTAATCCGATTATTTAGAGGATGGATACAAATAAAGCTGATTAATCGCAGGATGGATAGAAATAAATCTGATTAATCGCAGGATGGATACAGATTAATCACAGGATGGATACAGATTAATACGATAATCGCAGGATGGATACAGATTAATCCCATTAATCGCAGGATGGATACAGATTAAACCGATTATTTAGAGGATGGATACAAATAAATCTGATTAATCGCAGGATGGATACAAATAAATCTGATTAATCGCAGGATGGATACAGATTAATCCGATTAATCGCAGGATGGATACAGATTAATCCGATAATCACAGGATGGATACAGATTAATCCAATTAATAGCAGGATGGATACAGAGTAATCTGATTAATTGCAGGATGGATACAGATTTATCCGATTAATCGCAGGATGGATACAGATTAATCCGATAATCACAGGATGGATACAGATTAATCCGACTGATCGCAGGATGGATACAGATTAATCCGATTAATCGCAGGATGGATACAGATTAATCCGATTAATCGCAGGATGGATACAGATTAATGTGGTTGATCGCAGGATGGATACAGATCAATGTGGTTAATCGCAGGATGGATACAGATTAATGTGGTTAATCGCAGGATGGATACAGATTAATCTGATTATTTAGAGGATTGATATAGATTAATCTGATTATTCGCAGGATGGATACAGATTAATCCGATTTATTGCAGGATGGATACAGATTAATCAGCTTAATCGCAGGATGGATACAGATTAATCCGATTAATTGCAGGATGGCTACAGATTAATTCGATAATCTTAGGATGGATACAGATTAATCCCATTAATCGCAGGATGGATACATATTAATCTGATTAATCGCAGGATGGATACAGATTAATCCGATTAATCGCAGGATGGATACAGATTAATACGACTAATCGCAGGATGGATACAGATTAATCCGATAATCGCAGGATGGATACAGATTAATCCGATTAATCGCAGGATGGATACAGATTAATGTGGTTAATCGCAGGATGGATACAGATTAATGTGGTTAATCGCAGGATGGATACAGATTAATCTGATTATTTAGAGGATGGATATAGATTAATCTGATTATTCGCAGGATGGATACAGATTAATCCGATTTATTGCAGGATGGGTACAGATTAATCCCATTAATCGCAGGATGGATACAGATTAATCCCATTAATCGCAGGATGGATACAGATTAATCCGATAATCACAGGATGGATACAGATTAATCCAATTAATAGCAGGATGGATACAGATTAATCTGATTAATTGCAGAATGGATACAGATTAATCCGATTAATAGCAGGATGGATACAGATTTATCCGATAATCACAGGATGGATACAGATTAATACGATTAATCGCAGGATGGATACAGATTAATCCGATTATTTAGAGGATGGATACAAATAAATCTGATTAATCGCAGGATGGATAGAAATAAATCTGATTAATCGCAGGATGGATACAGATTAATCGCAGGATGGATACAGATTAATCCGATTAATCGCAGGATGGATACAGATTAATCCGATAATCACAGGATGGATACAGATTAATCCAATTAATAGCAGGATGGATACAGATTAATCTGATTAATTGCAGGATGGATACAGATTAATCGCAGGATGGATACAGATTAATACGATAATCGCAGGATGGATACAGATTAATCTCATTAATCGCAGGATGGATACAGATTAAACCGATTATTTAGAGGATGGATACAAATAAATCTGATTAATCGCAGGATGGATACAAATAAATCTGATTAATCGCAGGATGGATACAGATTAATCCGATTAATCGCAGGATGGATACAGATTAATCCGATAATCACAGGATGGATACAGATTAATCCAATTAATAGCAGGATGGATACAGATTAATCTGATTAATTGCAGGATGGATACGGATTTATCCGATTAATCGCAGGATGGATACAGATTAATCCCATTAATCGCAGGATGGATACAGATTAATCCGATTAATTGCAGGATGGATACAGATTAATCCGATTAATCGCAGGATGGATACAGATTAATCCGATTAATCGCAGGATGGATACAGATTAATCCGATTAATCGCAGGATGGATACAGATTAATACGATAATCGCAGGATGGATACAGATTAATACGATTAATCGCAGGATGGATACAGATTAATCCGATTATTTAGAGGATGGATACAAATAAAGCTGATTAATCGCAGGATGGATAGAAATAAATCTGATTAATCGCAGGATGGATACAGATTAATCGCAGGATGGATACAGATTAATACGATAATCGCAGGATGGATACAGATTAATCCCATTAATCGCAGGATGGATACAGATTAATCCGATTATTTAGAGGATGGATACAAATAAATCTGATTAATCGCAGGATGGATACAAATAAATCTGATTAATCGCAGGATGGATACAGATTAATCCGATTAATCGCAGGATGGATACAGATTAATCCGATAATCACAGGATGGATACAGATTAATCCAATTAATAGCAGGATGGATACAGAGTAATCTGATTAATTGCAGGATGGATACAGATTAATCCGATTAATCGCAGGATGGATACAGATTAATCCGATTAATCGCAGGATGGATACAGATTACTCCGATTATTTAGAGGATGGATACAGATTAATGTGCTTGATCGCAGGATGGATACAGATTAATGTGGTTAATCGCAGGATGGATACAGATTAATGTGGTTAATCGCAGGATGGATACAGATTAATCTGATTATTTAGAGGATTGATATAGATTAATCTGATTATTCGCAGGATGGATACAGATTAATCCGATTTATTGCAGGATGGATACAGATTAATCAGCTTAATCGCAGGATGGATACAGATTAATCCGATTAATTGCAGGATGGCTACAGATTAATTCGATAATCTTAGGATGGATACAGATTAATCCCATTAATCGCAGGATGGATACATATTAATCTGATTAATCGCAGGATGGATACAGATTAATCCGATTAATCGCAGGATGGATACAGATTAATACGACTAATCGCAGGATGGATACAGATTAATACGATAATCGCAGGATGGATACAGATTAATCCGATTAATCGCAGGATGGATACAGATTAATGTGGTTAATCGCAGGATGGATACAGATTAATGTGGTTAATCGCAGGATGGATACAGATTAATCTGATTATTTAGAGGATGGATATAGATTAATCTGATTATTCGCAGGATGGATACAGATTAATCCGATTTATTGCAGGATGGGTACCGATTAATCCCATTAATCGCAGGATGGATACAGATTAATCCCATTAATCGCAGGATGGATACAGATTAATCCGATAATCACAGGATGGATACAGATTAATCCAATTAATAGCAGGATGGATACAGATTAATCTGATTAATTGCAGGATGGATACAGATTAATCCGATTAATAGCAGGATGGATACAGATTTATCCGATAATCACAGGATGGATACAGATTAATACGATTAATCGCAGGATGGATACAGATTAATCCGATTATTTAGAGGATGGATACAAATAAATCTGATTAATCGCAGGATGGATAGAAATAAATCTGATTAATCGCAGGATGGATACAGATTAATCGCAGGATGGATACAGATTAATACGATAATCGAAGGATGGATACAGATTAATCCCATTAATCGCAGGATGGATACAGATTAAACCAATTATTTAGAGGATGGATACAAATAAATCTGATTAATCGCAGGATGGATACAAATAAATCTGATTAATCGCAGGATGGATACAGATTAATCCGATTAATCGCAGGATGGATACAGATTAATCCGATAATCACAGGATGGATACAGATTAATCCAATTAATAGCAGGATGGATACAGATTAATCTGATTAATTGCAGGATGGATACAGATTAATCCGATAATCACAGGATGGATACAGATTAATCCGATTATTTAGAGGATGGATACAAATAAATCTGATTAATCGCAGGATGGATAGAAATAAATCTGATTAATCGCAGGATGGATACAGATTAATCGCAGGATGGATACAGATTAATCCGATTAATCGCAGGATGGATACAGATTAATGTGGTTAATCGCAGGATGGATACAGATTAATGTGGTTAATCGCAGGATGGATACAGATTAATCTGATTATTTAGAGGATGGATATAGATTAATCTGATTATTCGCAGGATGGATACAGATTAATCCAATTTATTGCAGGATGGGTACAGATTAATCCCATTAATCGCAGGATGGATACAGATTAATCCCATTAATCGCAGGATGGATACAGATTAATCCGATAATCACAGGATGGATACAGATTAATCCAATTAATAGCAGGATGGATACAGATTAATCTGATTAATTGCAGGATGGATACAGATTAATCCGATAATCACAGGATGGATACAGATTAATCCGATTATTTAGAGGATGGATACAAATAAATCTGATTAATCGCAGGATGGATAGAAATAAATCTGATTAATCGCAGGATGGATACAGATTAATCGCAGGATGGATACAGATTAATACGATAATCGCAGGATGGATACAGATTAATCCCATTAATCGCAGGATGGATACAGATTAAACCAATTATTTAGAGGATGGATACAAATAAATCTGATTAATCGCAGGATGGATACAAATAAATCTGATTAATCGCAGGATGGATACAGATTAATCCGATTAATCGCAGGATGGATACAGATTAATCCGATAATCACAGGATGGATACAGATTAATCCAATTAATAGCAGGATGGATACAGATTAATCTGATTAATTGCAGGATGGATACAGATTAATCCGATTAATCGCAGGATGGATACAGATTAATACGATAATCGCAGGATGGATACAGATGAATCCGATTAATCGCAGGATGGATACAGATTAATCCGATTATTTAGAGGATGGATACAAATAAATCTGATTAATCACAGGATGGATACAGATTAATACGATAATCGCAGGATGGATACAGATTAATCCGATTAATCGCAGGATGGATACAAATAAATCTGATTAATCGCAGGATGGATAGAAATAAATCTGATTAATCACAGGATGGATACAGATTAATCGCAGGATGGATACAGATTAATACGATAATCGCACGATGGATACAGATTAATCCCATTAATCGCAGGATGGATACAGATTAAACCAATTATTTAGAGGATGGATACAAATAAATCTGATTAATCGCAGGATGGATACAAATAAATCTGATTAATCGCAGGATTGATACAGATTAATCCGATTAATCGCAGGATGGATACAGATTAATCCGATAATCACAGGATGGATACAGATTAATCCAATTAATAGCAGGATGGATACAGATTAATCTGATTAATTGCAGGATGGATACAGATTAATCCGATTAATCGCAGGATGGATACAGATTAATACGATAATCGCAGGATGGATACAGATGAATCCGATTAATCGCAGGATGGATACAGATTAATCCGATTATTTAGAGGATGGATACAAATAAATCTGATTAATCACAGGATGGATACAGATTAATACGATAATCGCAGGATGGATACAGATTAATCCGATTAATCGCAGGATGGATACAGATTAAACCGATTATTTAGAGGATGGATACAAATAAATCTGATTAATCGCAGGATGGATACAAATAAATCTGATTAATCGCAGGATGGATACAGATTAATCCGATTAATCGCAGGATGGATACAAATTAATCCGATTATTTAGAGGGTGGATACAGATTAATGTGGTTAATCACAGGATGGATACAGATTAATCCGATTAATCGCAGGATGGATACAGATTAATCCGATTATTTAGAGGATGGATACAAATAAATCTGATTAATCGCAGGATGGATACAAATAAATCTGATTAATCGCAGGATGGATACAGATTAATCGCAGGATGGATACAGATTAATACGATAATCGCAGGATGGATACAGATTAATCCCTTTAATCGCAGGATGGATACAGATTAAACCGATTATTTAGAGGATGGATACAAATAAATCTGATTAATCGCAGGATGGATACAAATAAATCTGATTAATCGCAGGATGGATACAGATTAATCCGATTAATCGCAGGATGGATACAAATTAATCCGATTATTTAGAGGGTGGATACAGATTAATGTGGTTAATCACAGGATGGATACAGATTTATCCGATTAATCGCAGGATGGATACAGATTAATCCGATTAATCGCAGGATGGATACAGATTAATCCGATTAATCGCAGGATGGATACAGATTAATCCGAATATTTAGAGGATGGATACAAATAAATCTGATTAATCGCAGGATGGATACAAATAAATCTGATTAATCGCAGGATGGATACAGATTAATCCGATTAATCGCAGGATGGATACAGATTAATACGATAATCGCAGGATGGATACAGATTAATCCGATTAATCGCAGGATGGATACAGATTAAACCGATTATTTAGAGGATGGATACAAATAAATCTGATTAATCGCAGGATGGATACAAATAAATCTGATTAATCGCAGGATGGATACAGATTAATCCGATTAATCGCAGGATGGATACAAATTAATCCGATTATTTAGAGGGTGGATACAGATTAATGTGGTTAATCACAGGATGGATACAGATTAATACGATTAATCGCAGGATGGATACAGATTAATCCGATTATTTAGAGGATGGATACAAATAAATCTGATTAATCGCAGGATGGATACAAATAAATCTGATTAATCGCAGGATGGATACAGATTAATCTGATTAATCGCAGGATGGATACAGATTAATCCGATAATCACAGGATGGATACAGATTAATACGATTAATCGCCGGATGGATACAGATTAATCCGATTAATCGCAGGATGGATACAGATTACTCCGATTATTTAGAGGATGGATACTGATTAATGTGGTTAATCGCAGGATGGATACAGATTAATGTGGTTAATAGCAGGATGGATACAGATTAATGTGGTTAATCGCAGGATGGATACAGATTAATCTGATTATTTAGAGGATTGATATAGATTAATCTGATTATTCGCAGGATGGATACAGATTAATCCGATTTATTGCAGGATGGATACAGAATAATCAGCTTAATCGCAGGATAGATACAGATTAATCCGATTAATTGCAGGATGGCTACAGATTAATTCGATAATTTTAGGATGGATACAGATTAATCCCATTAATCGCAGGATGGATACAGATTAATCTGATTATTTAGAGGATGGATACAAATAAATCTGATTAATCGCAGGATGGATACAGATTAATCAGATAATCGCAGGATAGATACAGATTAATCCGATTAATTGCAGGATGGCTACAGATTAATTCGATAATTTTAGGATGGATACAGATTAATCCAATTAATAGCAGGATGGATACAGATTAATCTGATTAATTGCAGGATGGATACAGATTAATCCGATAATCACAGGATGGATACAGATTAATCCGATTATTTAGAGGATGGATACAAATAAATCTGATTAATCGCAGGATGGATAGAAATAAATCTGATTAATCGCAGGATGGATACAGATTAATCGCAGGATGGATACAGATTAATACGATAATCGCAGGATGGATACAGATTAATCCCATTAATCGCAGGATGGATACAGATTAAACCAATTATTTAGAGGATGGATACAAATAAATCTGATTAATCGCAGGATGGATACAAATAAATCTGATTAATCGCAGGATGGATACAGATTAATCCGATTAATCGCAGGATGGATACAGATTAATCCGATAATCACAGGATGGATACAGATTAATCCAATTAATAGCAGGATGGATACAGATTAATCTGATTAATTGCAGGATGGATACAGATTAATCCGATTAATCGCAGGATGGATACAGATTAATACGATAATCGCAGGATGGATACAGATGAATCCGATTAATCGCAGGATGGATACAGATTAATCCGATTATTTAGAGGATGGATACAAATAAATCTGATTAATCACAGGATGGATACAGATTAATACGATAATCGCAGGATGGATACAGATTAATCCGATTAATCGCAGGATGGATACAAATAAATCTGATTAATCGCAGGATGGATAGAAATAAATCTGATTAATCACAGGATGGATACAGATTAATCGCAGGATGGATACAGATTAATACGATAATCGCACGATGGATACAGATTAATCCCATTAATCGCAGGATGGATACAGATTAAACCAATTATTTAGAGGATGGATACAAATAAATCTGATTAATCGCAGGATGGATACAAATAAATCTGATTAATCGCAGGATTGATACAGATTAATCCGACTAATCGCAGGATGGATACAGATTAATCCGATAATCACAGGATGGATACAGATTAATCCAATTAATAGCAGGATGGATACAGATTAATCTGATTAATTGCAGGATGGATACAGATTAATCCGATTAATCGCAGGATGGATACAGATTAATACGATAATCGCAGGATGGATACAGATGAATCCGATTAATCGCAGGATGGATACAGATTAATCCGATTATTTAGAGGATGGATACAAATAAATCTGATTAATCACAGGATGGATACAGATTAATACGATAATCGCAGGATGGATACAGATTAATCCGATTAATCGCAGGATGGATACAGATTAAACCGATTATTTAGAGGATGGATACAAATAAATCTGATTAATCGCAGGATGGATACAAATAAATCTGATTAATCGCAGGATGGATACAGATTAATCCGATTAATCGCAGGATGGATACAAATTAATCCGATTATTTAGAGGGTGGATACAGATTAATGTGGTTAATCACAGGATGGATACAGATTAATCCGATTAATCGCAGGATGGATACAGATTAATCCGATTATTTAGAGGATGGATACAAATAAATCTGATTAATCGCAGGATGGATACAAATAAATCTGATTAATCGCAGGATGGATACAGATTAATCGCAGGATGGATACAGATTAATACGATAATCGCAGGATGGATACAGATTAATCCCTTTAATCGCAGGATGGATACAGATTAAACCGATTATTTAGAGGATGGATACAAATAAATCTGATTAATCGCAGGATGGATACAAATAAATCTGATTAATCGCAGGATGGATACAGATTAATCCGATTAATCGCAGGATGGATACAAATTAATCCGATTATTTAGAGGGTGGATACAGATTAATGTGGTTAATCACAGGATGGATACAGATTTATCCGATTAATCGCAGGATGGATACAGATTAATCCGATTAATCGCAGGATGGATACAGATTAATCCGATTAATCGCAGGATGGATACAGATTAATCCGAATATTTAGAGGATGGATACAAATAAATCTGATTAATCGCAGGATGGATACAAATAAATCTGATTAATCGCAGGATGGATACAGATTAATCCGATTAATCGCAGGATGGATACAGATTAATACGATAATCGCAGGATGGATACAGATTAATCCGATTAATCGCAGGATGGATACAGATTAAACCGATTATTTAGAGGATGGATACAAATAAATCTGATTAATCGCAGGATGGATACAAATAAATCTGATTAATCGCAGGATGGATACAGATTAATCCGATTAATCGCAGGATGGATACAAATTAATCCGATTATTTAGAGGGTGGATACAGATTAATGTGGTTAATCACAGGATGGATACAGATTAATACGATTAATCGCAGGATGGATACAGATTAATCCGATTATTTAGAGGATGGATACAAATAAATCTGATTAATCGCAGGATGGATACAAATAAATCTGATTAATCGCAGGATGGATACAGATTAATCTGATTAATCGCAGGATGGATACAGATTAATCCGATAATCACAGGATGGATACAGATTAATACGATTAATCGCCGGATGGATACAGATTAATCCGATTAATCGCAGGATGGATACAGATTACTCCGATTATTTAGAGGATGGATACTGATTAATGTGGTTAATCGCAGGATGGATACAGATTAATGTGGTTAATAGCAGGATGGATACAGATTAATGTGGTTAATCGCAGGATGGATACAGATTAATCTGATTATTTAGAGGATTGATATAGATTAATCTGATTATTCGCAGGATGGATACAGATTAATCCGATTTATTGCAGGATGGATACAGAATAATCAGCTTAATCGCAGGATAGATACAGATTAATCCGATTAATTGCAGGATGGCTACAGATTAATTCGATAATTTTAGGATGGATACAGATTAATCCCATTAATCGCAGGATGGATACAGATTAATCTGATTATTTAGAGGATGGATACAAATAAATCTGATTAATCGCAGGATGGATACAGATTAATCAGATAATCGCAGGATGGATACAGATTAATCCGATAATCACAGGATGGATACAGATTAATCCAATTAATAGCAGGATGGATACAGACTAATACGATAATCGCAGGATGGATACAGATTAATCCGATTATTTAGAGGGTGGATACAGATTTATCCGATTAATCGCAGGATGGATACAGATTAATGCGATTAATCTCAGGATGGATACAGATTAATCCCATTAATCGCAGGATGGATACAGATTAATCCGATTAATCGCAGGATAGATACAGATTAATCCGATAATCACAGGATGGATACAGATTAATCCAATTAATAGCAGGATGGATACAGATTAATCTGATTAATTGCAGGATGGATACAGATTAATCCGATTAATCGCAGCATGGATACAGATTAATACGATAATCGCAGGATGGATACAGATTAATACGATTAATCGCAGGATGGATACAGATTAATCCGATTATTTAGAGGATGGATACAAATAAAGCTGATTAATCGCAGGATGGATAGAAATAAATCTGATAAATCGCAGGATGGATACAGATTAATCGCAGGATGGATACAGATTAATACGATAATCGCAGGATGGATACAGATTAATCCCATTAATCGCAGGATGGATACAGATTAAACCGATTATTTAGAGGATGGATACAAATAAATCTGATTAATCGCAGGATGGATACAAATAAAACTGATTAATCGCAGGATGGATACAGATTAATCCGATTAATCGCAGGATGGATACAGATTAATCCGATAATCACAGGATGGATACAGATTAATCCAATTAATAGCGGGATGGATACAGATTAATCTGATTAATTGCAGGATGGATACAGATTTATCCGATTAATCGCAGGATGGATACAGATTAATCCCATTAATCGCAGGATGGATATAGATTTATCCGATTAATCGCAGGATGGATACAGATTAATGCGATTAATTGCAGGATGGATACAGATTAATCCCATTAATCGCAGGATGGATACAGATTAATCCGATTAATCGCAGGATAGATACAGATTAATCCGATAATCACAGGATGGATACAGATTAATCCAATTAATAGCAGGATGGATACAGATTAATCTGATTAATTGCAGGATGGATACAGATTAATCCGATTAATCGCAGGATGGATACAGATTAATACGATAATCGCAGGATGGATACAGATCAATACGATTAATCGCAGGATGGATACAGATTAATCCGATTATTTAGAGGATGGATACAAATAAAGCTGATTAATCGCAGGATGGATAGAAATAAATCTGATTAATCGCAGGATGGATACAGATTAATCGCAGGATGGATACAGATTAATACGATAATCGCAGGATGGATACAGATTAATCCCATTAATCGCAGGATGGATACAGATTAAACCGATTATTTAGAGGATGGATACAAATAAATCTGATTAATCGCAGGATGGATACAAATAAATCTGATTAATCGCAGGATGGATACAGATTAATACGATTAATCGCAGGATGGATACAGATTAAACCGATTATTTAGAGGATGGATACAAATAAATCTGATTAATCGCAGGATGGATACAAATAAATCTGATTAATCGCAGGATGGATACAGATTAATCCGATTAATCGCAGGATGGATACAAATTAATCCGATTATTTAGAGGGTGGATACAGATTAATGTGGTTAATCACAGGATGGATACAGATTAATCCGATTAATCGCAGGATGGATACAGATTAATCCGATTATTTAGAGGATGGATACAAATAAATCTGATTAACCGCAGGATGGATACAAATAAATCTGATTAATCGCAGGATGGATACAGATTAATCCGATTAATCGCAGGATGGATACAAATTAATCCGATTATTTAGAGGGTGGATACAGATTAATGTGGTTAATCACAGGATGGATACAGATTAATCCGATTAATCGCAGGATGGATACAGATTAATCCGATTATTTAGAGGATGGATACAAATAAATCTGATTAATCGCAGGATGGATACAAATAAATCTGATTAATCGCAGGATGGATACAGATTAATCTGATTAATCGCAGGATGGATACAGATTAATCCGATAATCACAGGATGGATACAGATTAATCCAATTAATAGCAGGATGGATACAGATTAATCTCATTAATTGCAGGATGGATACAGATTAATCCGATTAATCGCAGGATGGATACAGATTAAACCGATTATTTAGAGGATGGATACAAATAAATCTGATTAATCGCAGGATGGATACAAATAAATCTGATTAATCGCAGGATGGATACAGATTAATCCGATTAATCGCAGGATGGATACAAATTAATCCGATTATTTAGAGGGTGGATACAGATTAATGTGGTTAATCACAGGATGGATACAGATTTATCCGATTAATCGCAGGATGGATACAGATTAATCCGATTAATCGCAGGATGGATACAGATTAATCCGATTATTTAGAGGATGGATACAAATAAATCTGATTAATCGCAGGATGGATACAAATAAATCTGATTAATCGCAGGATGGATACAGATTAATCCGATTAATCGCAGGATGGATACAAATTAATAAGATAATCGCAGGATGGATACAGATTAATCCGATTAATCGCAGGATGGATACAGATTAAACCGATTATTTAGAGGATGGATACAAATAAATCTGATTAATCGCAGGATGGATACAAATAAATCTGATTAATCGCAGGATGGATACAGATTAATCCGATTAATCGCAGGATGGATACAAATTAATCCGATTATTTAGAGGGTGGATACAGATTAATGTGGTTAATCACAGGATGGATACAGATTAATCCGATTAATCGCAGGATGGATACAGATTAATCTGATTATTTAGAGGATGGATACAAATAAATCTGATTAATCGCAGGATGGATACAGATTAATCCGATTAATCGCAGGATGGATACAGATTAATCCGATAATCACAGGATGGATACAGATTAATCCAATTAATAGCAGGATGGATACAGATTAATCTGATTAATTGCAGGATGGATACAGATTAATCCGACTAATCGCAGGATGGATACAGATTAATACGATAATCGCAGGATGGATACAGATTAATCCGATTAATCTCAGGATGGATACAGATTAATGTGGTTAATCGCAGGATGGATACAGATTAATGTGGTTAATCGCAGGATGGATACAGATTAATCTGATTATTTAGAGGATGGATATAGATTAATCTGATTATTCGCAGGATGGATACAGATTAATCTGATTTATTGCAGGATGGGTACAGATTAATCAGCTTAATCGCAGGATGGATACAGATTAATCCGATTAATTGCAGGATGGCTACAGATTAATTCGATAATCGCAGGATGGATACAGATTAATCCGATTAATCGCAGGATGGATACAGATTAATCTGATTATTTAGAGGATGGATACAGATTAATCCCATTAATCGCAGGATGGATACAGATTAATCCCATTAATCGCAGGATGGATACAGATTAATCCGATAATCACAGGATGGATACAGATTAATACGATTAATCGCAGGATGGATACAGATTAATCCGATTATTTAGAGGATGGATACAAATAAAGCTGATTAATCGCAGGATGGATAGAAATAAATCTGATTAATCGCAGGATGGATACAGATTAATCTGATTAATTGCAGGATGGATACAGATTTATCCGATTAATCGCAGGATGGATACAGATTAATCCCATTAATCGCAGGATGGATATAGATTTATCCGATTAATCGCAGGATGGATACAGATTAATGCGATTAATTGCAGGATGGATACAGATTAATCCCATTAATCGCAGGATGGATACAGATTAATCCGATTAATCGCAGGATAGATACAGATTAATCCGATAATCACAGGATGGATACAGATTAATCCAATTAATAGCAGGATGGATACAGATTAATCTGATTAATTGCAGGATGGATACAGATTAATCCGATTAATCGCAGGATGGATACAGATTAATACGATAATCGCAGGATGGATACAGATCAATACGATTAATCGCAGGATGGATACAGATTAATCCGATTATTTAGAGGATGGATACAAATAAAGCTGATTAATCGCAGGATGGATAGAAATAAATCTGATTAATCGCAGGATGGATACAGATTAATCGCAGGATGGATACAGATTAATACGATAATCGCAGGATGGATACAGATTAATCCCATTAATCGCAGGATGGATACAGATTAAACCGATTATTTAGAGGATGGATACAAATAAATCTGATTAATCGCAGGATGGATACAAATAAATCTGATTAATCGCAGGATGGATACAGATTAATCCGATTAATCGCAGGATGGATACAGATTAAACCGATTATTTAGAGGATGGATACAAATAAATCTGATTAATCGCAGGATGGATACAAATAAATCTGATTAATCGCAGGATGGATACAGATTAATCCGATTAATCGCAGGATGGATACAGATTAATCCGATTATTTAGAGGATGGATACAAATAAATCTGATTAATCGCAGGATGGATACAAATAAATCTGATTAATCGCAGGATGGATACAGATTAATCCGATTAATCGCAGGATGGATACAAATTAATCCGATTATTTAGAGGGTGGATACAGATTAATGTGGTTAATCACAGGATGGATACAGATTAATCCGATTAATCGCAGGATGGATACAGATTAATCCGATTATTTAGAGGATGGATACAAATAAATCTGATTAATCGCAGGATGGATACAAATAAATCTGATTAATCGCAGGATGGATACAGATTAATCCGATTAATCGCAGGATGGATACAGATTAATCCGATAATCACAGGATGGATACAGATTAATCCAATTAATAGCAGGATGGATACAGATTAATCTCATTAATTGCAGGATGGATACAGATTAATCCGATTAATCGCAGGATGGATACAGATTAAACCGATTATTTAGAGGATGGATACAAATAAATCTGATTAATCGCAGGATGGATACAAATAAATCTGATTAATCGCAGGATGGATACAGATTAATCCGATTAATCGCAGGATGGATACAAATTAATCCGATTATTTAGAGGGTGGATACAGATTAATGTGGTTAATCACAGGATGGATACAGATTTATCCGATTAATCGCAGGATGGATACAGATTAATCCGATTAATCGCAGGATGGATACAGATTAATCCGATTATTTAGAGGATGGATACAAATAAATCTGATTAATCGCAGGATGGATACAAATAAATCTGATTAATCGCAGGATGGATACAGATTAATCCGATTAATCGCAGGATGGATACAAATTAATAAGATAATCGCAGGATGGATACAGATTAATCCGATTAATCGCAGGATGGATACAGATTAAACCGATTATTTAGAGGATGGATACAAATAAATCTGATTAATCGCAGGATGGATACAAATAAATCTGATTAATCGCAGGATGGATACAGATTAATCTGATTAATCGCAGGATGGATACAGATTAATCCGATTAATCGCAGGATGGATACAAATTAATCCGATTATTTAGAGGGTGGATACAGATTAATGTGGTTAATCACAGGATGGATACAGATTAATCCGATTAATCGCAGGATGGATACAGATTAATCTGATTATTTAGAGGATGGATACAAATAAATCTGATTAATCGCAGGATGGATACAGATTAATCCGATTAATCGCAGGATGGATACAGATTAATCCGATAATCACAGGATGGATACAGATTAATCCAATTAATAGCAGGATGGATACAGATTAATCTGATTAATTGCAGGATGGATACAGATTAATCCGACTAATCGCAGGATGGATACAGATTAATACGATAATCGCAGGATGGATACAGATTAATCCGATTAATCTCAGGATGGATACAGATTAATGTGGTTAATCGCAGGATAGATACAGATTAATCTGATTATTTAGAGGATGGATATAGATTAATCTGATTATTCGCAGGATGGATACAGATTAATCTGATTTATTGCAGGATGGGTACAGATTAATCAGCTTAATCGCAGGATGGATACAGATTAATCCGATTAATTGCAGGATGGCTACAGATTAATTCGATAATCGCAGGATGGATACAGATTAATCCGATTAATCGCAGGATGGATACAGATTAATCTGATTATTTAGAGGATGGATACAAATAAATCTGATTAATCGCAGGATGGATACAGATTAATCCGATTATTCGCAGGATGGATACAGATTAATCCGGTTATTTAGAGGTTGGATACAGATTTATCCGATTAATCGCAGGATGGATACAGATTAATCCCATTAATTGCAGGATGGATACAGATTAATCCCATTAATCGCAGGATGGATACAGATTAATCCCATTAATCGCAGGATGGATACAGATTAATCCGATAATCACAGGATGGATACAGATTAATACGATTAATCGCAGGATGGATACAGATTAATCCGATTATTTAGAGGATGGATACAAATAAAGCTGATTAATCGCAGGATGGATAGAAATAAATCTGATTAATCGCAGGATGGATACAGATTAATCGCAGGATGGATACAGATTAATACGATAATCGCAGGATGGATACAGATTAATCCCATTAATCGCAGGATGGATACAGATTAAACCGATTATTTAGAGGATGGATACAAATAAATCTGATTAATCGCAGGATGGATACAAATAAATCTGATTAATCGCAGGATTGATACAGATTAATCCGATTAATCGCAGGATGGATACAGATTAATCCGATAATCACAGGATGGATACAGATTAATCCAATTAATAGCAGGATGGATACAGATTAATCTGATCAATTGCAGGATGGATAGAGATTAATCCATTTCTGTTCTGGTCATCCTGTTGGTCAGCTGACGTTGCGGTAACGTATTGTGTCATTTCCTGTTTCCCTAGCGTGTGTCACTGCGGATTGCTACGAGCCGTTGGCTCCTTTAACTTCTTTCTAACTTCTATCTATTGTTAACCAACCACTCACTTTAGCGCACAATATCTTCCCAAACCACTGTTCTATATATTGCATTTATTTTTGGGATCTTTGGCTTTCTGTTTACTGACTTAAACAGCTCAAGCACTCGGTTTTAGCATGGCTGCTAGCTCTCTTCCCACACCCCGGTCCCCTGCCTTTTCTTGCTCGGTGTGTCTGATGTTTAGCTACTCCTCCGCCTCCTTTAGTGATAACGGTAGGTGTATTAAGTGTAGCAGCTTGGCAGCCTTGGAGGCGAGGCTCTGTGAGTTAGAAGCCCAGCTCCGCACTCAGTTAGGGAAGCAGTTAATCAGCAAGCCCCCATTAGCCAGTGCGGAGCTACCAGCCAGGGCAGCCATCCCGAGCCGTCCCTCAGCAGTTCCCGCGCAGCCGGGAGCCGAGGCGGGCTGGACGACGATCAGGCGGAAGCGTAGCCCCAAACCAAAACCCACTGGCCACCACCGACCTGTTCACGTTTCTAACAGATTTTCCCCGCTCGGCGACACACCCGCTGAGGCAGAAACCCTGATTATAGGTAGTTCCATAGTCAGAAACGTGGCTCTAGAGACACCGGGGACCATAGTCAAATGCATTCCTGGGGCGGGCGCCAGAGCGGGCGACGTCGAATCGTATTTGAAACTGCTGGCTAAGGCTAAACGTAAATACCGTAAGATTGTAATTCACGTCGGCGGTAACGACACCCGGTTACGCCAATCGGAGGTCACTAAAATTAATGTTGCTTCGGTGTGTAACTTTGCCAAGAGCATGTCGGACTCCGTAGTTTTCTCTGGTCCCTTGCCAAATTTAATCAGCGATGACATGTTTAGCCGCATGTCATCCTTCAACCGCTGGTTGTCTAGGTTGTGTCCCGATAACAACGTGGGTTTTATAGATAATTGGAGCGCTTTTTGGGGAAAGCCTGGTCTTATTAGGAGAGATGGCATCCATCCCACGTTGGATGGAGCCGCTCTCTTATCTAGCAATATGGACTCTTTTATTAGTCAGCTAAATTGACAACTCAGGGTTGGGACCAGGAGGCAGAATTGTAGTCCTACACACTTTTCTGCAGCTTCCCACCTGCCGCCGCCCACCCAAAACCCCATTCCGACCTTATACAACTTCCCAGCAGTAAGAATTAAACAACACAAAAACACTTCTGGGGTTAATCGTGAAAACCTCATAAAAATAAAAACAATGGATCTAATAAAATCTGAAAATAAGACAATAAAGTGTGGCCTACTGAATATTAGATCCCTCCCAAATAAGTCTTTATTAGTCAATGACTTGATAGGTGATCACCACATTGATTTATTCTGTCTTACGGAAACCTGGTTACAGCAAGAGGATTATGTTAGTATTAATGAAGCTACGCCAGCTAACTATTTAAACTTTCACATTCCTAGAACTACAGGCAGAGGAGGAGGTGTTGCAGCTATTTTTAAGTCAGAATTTTTAATTAATCCTAAGCACAAAACTAACTATAAATCCTTTGAATTCCTGACATTAAATTTATCTCATCCAAAATGGAATTCAGAGAAACCGCTCCTTTTAGCATTAGTGTATCGCCCACCTGGACCTTACTCCGAGTTTCTGACCGAATTCTCTGATCTCTTGTCTGAGTTAGTGCTGACTACTGATAAGGTCATTGTACTAGGTGATTTTAATATTCATGTTGACGTTGAAAATGATAGTTTAAACATTTCCTTTAGCTCTATTCTAAACTCAATTGGGTTTTCACAAAATGTCAATAGAGCCACTCACTCTCATGGTCACACTCTTGATCTTGTTCTAACATATGGTATTGAGACTGATAAGCTCAAAGTATTTCCTCAAAACCCTGTCTTGTCCGATCACTTCTTATTAACCTTTGAATTCACTTTATTTGATTACTCACTGACCAAAAGTAAATTCTACTATAGTAGATGTTTATCAGACAATAATATTACAAAATTTAAACAATCAATTGAATCAATTTTTTCACATCTACCATGTGTTAGCATGACTGAGAGTCCCCCTTTAAGCCTTACTCCTGCTCAGATTGATCAACATGCTGATACTATAACAGTTTCAATGCGTACAACCTTGGATAATGTTGCTCCCCTAAAGAAGAAGAAATTAGGTAAGATTATGAAGGCTCCCTGGTTTAATTCCCAGCTTCGAGCTCTAAAACAGGCATCAAGGCGTTTGGAAAACAGATGGCGTTCATCAGGACTAGAGGAGTCTCACTTAACCTGGAAAGAAAGTTTAAGCGTATACAAAAAAGCCTTACGTATGGCAAGAACAGCTTATTATTCATCATTGATAGAGGAAAACAAAAACAACCCTCGGTTTCTTTTCAGCACTGTAGCTAGGCTTACTAGGAGCTGGAGCGCTGTGGAGCCATGTATTCCTTTCTCACTTAGCTGTGATGATTTCATGTATTTTTTCAGGAATAAAATTGACACTATTAGAGATCAAATTGACAATACTCTTCCTTCTACCTATAATGTTGAGCCTGTTGTGGTCTCCGAAGCATCCTTAGAACCAGGATCTGACTTGTGTCTAAATAGTTTCTGTCCTGTCCAACCCTCTGAATTAACTAAAATAATAGCTTCATCTAAACCATCCACCTGTATCTTAGACCCTCTCCCAACGAGCCTCTTTAAGGACATTTTCCCTTTAATTAATACATCACTACTAAATCTTATCAATATGTCTTTAGTGACAGGATATGTACCACAATCATTTAAAACTGCTGTAATCAAGCCTTTACTTAAAAAGCAATCTCTGGATCCAGAGGTGATAGCAAATTATAGACCTATATCTAACCTCCCGTTTATGTCCAAAATTCTGGAGAAAATAGTTTCAGCTCAGCTACATGCCCACCTGAGCAGAAATAATTTATGCGAGGAGTTTCAGTCAGGATTTAGAGCTCATCATAGTACTGAGACAGCATTGGTGAAAGTTACTAATGACCTTCTTATGGCCTCAGACAAAGGACTTGTGTCCGTACTTATCTTGCTTGATCTTAGTGCTGCATTTGATACAGTCGATCATAACATTCTGTTACAAAGACTAGAACAGGTGATTGGAATTACAGGTACAGCGTTAAGCTGGTTTAAATCATATTTATCTGATAGACTTCAGTTTGTTCATGTAAATGACAAGTCCTCCTCCCAAACTACAGTAAGTCATGGAGTTCCTCAAGGTTCTGTACTTGGACCAATACTCTTCACACTATATATGCTCCCTTTAGGCAAAATTATTAGACAGCATGGAATAAACTTTCATTGTTATGCAGATGATACTCAACTATACTTATCCTTTAAACCAGATGAAACAAATCAGCCCAATAGGCTACAAAATTGTCTCATAGACATAAAGACTTGGATGTCTAGAAATTTTCTCCTCTTAAACTCAGATAAGACTGAAGTAATTCTCGTTGGATCTGAAAAACTCAGAGCTAAATTTTCCGGTTTTGTAATGAACCTGGATGGCATTACTTTAGCTTCCAGTGCTACAGTGAGAAACCTTGGAGTAATATTTGACCCTGACCTGTCCTTTGGCCCACATATTAAGCAGGTTACTAAAACAGCCTTCTTTCATTTACGTAATATAGCCAAAATTAGGGACATTCTGTCTCGGAGTGATGCAGAAAAACTGGTTCACGCTTTTGTTACTTCGAGACTAGATTACTGTAACTCTCTATTACTGGGCTGTCCTAAATATGCCCTGAAAAGCCTTCAGCTGATCCAGAATTCTGCAGCCAGAGTCCTGACCAGAACCAGCATGAGAGATCATATTTCTCCAGTTTTAGCCTCTCTTCATTGGCTGCCTGTTGAATCTAGAATAGAATTTAAAATCCTTCTCCTTACATATAAAGCCCTCCACAACCAGGCACCACTATATATCAAAGACCTCATTGTTCCTTATATACCAAGTAGAGTACTTCGTTCGCAGACTGCAGGCTTACTTGTGGTTCCTAGAGTCTCAAAGAGCCGAGCAGGAGGCAGAGCCTTTGGTTATCAGGCCCCTCTCTTATGGAATAAGCTCCCAGTTAGTGTTAGGGAAGCAGACACCCTCCCCACCTTTAAGACTAGGCTGAAGACTTATCTTTTTGATAAGTCCTATAGCTAGGGATGGTTAGCATCCCTTAGTTATGCTGCTATAGGTTTAGACTGCTGAGGGACATTTCCTGATACACTGAGCTTCTTTCTTTTTCTCTTTATCTCTTTCTTTTACCACCCCCCCCCCATAACAGTGTTGCATCATTAACATGTATGTCTCCTGTCTCAGCAGGTCTCCCTGGCCGGGAGTAGCAGTTCCTGTTGTCTGTTGTCTTTCTGTCCTCTTCCCCCCACACAGCAGAGGCAGATGGCTGCCTGTCCTGAGCCGGGTTCTGCCGGAGGTTTCCTTCCTGTTAAAAGGGAGTTTTTTTCCTTCCCACTGTTGCCAGTGTGCTTGCTCAGGATGGGAGATTGAGTTGGACTCAACTCAATCTGTTGGTTTCCTTATATAGGCTGTTATGAATTGGCCTTCATTATGTTTTCCCCTCTGTCTGTAAAGCGTCTTGAGATGGCATTTCCGTGATTTGACGCTATATAAATAAAGTTGAATTGAATTGAATTAATCCGATTAATCGCAGGATGGATACAGATTAAACCGATTATTTAGAGGATGGATACAAATAAATCTGATTAATCGCAGGATGGATACAAATAAATCTGATTAATCGCAGGATGGATACAGGTTAATCCGATTAATCGCAGGATGGATACAAATTAATCCGATTATTTAGAGGGTGGATACAGATTAATGTGGTTAATCACAGGATGGATACAGATTTATCCGATTAATCGCAGGATGGATACAGATTAATCCGATTAATCGCAGGATGGATACAGATTAATCCGATTATTTAGAGGATGGATACAAATAAATCTGATTAATCGCAGGATGGATACAAATAAATCTGATTAATCGCAGGATGGATACAGATTAATCCGATTAATCGCAGGATGGATACAGATTAATACGATAATCGCAGGATGGATAAAGATTAATCCGATTAATCGCAGGATGGATACAGATTAAACCGATTATTTAGAGGATGGATACAAATAAATCTGATTAATCGCAGGATGGATACAAATAAATCTGATTAATCGCAGGATGGATACAGATTAATCCGATTAATCGCAGGATGGATACAAATTAATCCGATTATTTAGAGGGTGGATACAGATTAATGTGGTTAATCACAGGATGGATACAGATTAATCCGATTAATCGCAGGATGGATACAGATTAATCTGATTATTTAGAGGATGGATACAAATAAATCTGATTAATCGCAGGATGGATACAGATTAATCCGATTAATCGCAGGATGGATACAGATTAATCCGATAATCACAGGATGGATACAGATTAATCCAATTAATAGCAGGATGGATACAGATTAATCTGATTAATTGCAGGATGGATACAGATTAATCCGACTAATCGCAGGATGGATACAGATTAATCCGATAATCGCAGGATGGATACAGATTAATCCGATTAATCGCAGGATGGATACAGATTAATGTGGTTAATCGCAGGATGGATACAGATTAATGTGGTTAATCGCAGGATGGATACAGATTAATCTGATTATTTAGAGGATGGATATAGATTAATCTGATTATTCGCAGGATGGATACAGATTAATCCGATTTATTGCAGGATGGGTACGGATTAATCAGCTTAATCGCAGGATGGATACAGATTAATCCGATTAATTGCAGGATGGCTACAGATTAATTCGATAATCGCAGGATGGATACAGATTAATCCGATTAATCGCAGGATGGATACAGATTAATCTGATTATTTAGAGGATGGATACAAATAAATCTGATTAATCGCAGGATGGATACAGATTAATCCGATTAATCGCAGGATGGATACAGATTAATCCGATTATTTAGAGGGTGGATACAGATTTATCCGATTAATCGCAGGATGGATACAGATTAATCCGATTAATTGCAGGATGGATACAGATTAATCCCATTAATCGCAGGATGGATACAGATTAATCCCATTAATCGCAGGATGGATACAGATTAATCCGAAAATCACAGGATGGATACAGATTAATCCGATAATCACAGGATGGATACAGATTAATACGATTAATCGCAGGATGGATACAGATTAATCCGATTATTTAGAGGATGGATACAAATAAATCTGATTAATCGCAGGATGGATAGAAATAAATCTGATTAATCGCAGGATGGATACAGATTAATCGCAGGATGGATACAGATTAATACGATAATCGCAGGATGGATACAGATTAATCCCATTAATCGCAGGATGGATACAGATTAAACCGATTATTTAGAGGATGGATACAAATAAATCTGATTAATCGCAGGATGGATACAAATAAATCTGATTAATCGCAGGATTGATACAGATTAATCCGATTAATCGCAGGATGGATACAGATTAATCCGATAATTGCAGGATGGATACAGATTAATCCAATTAATAGCAGGATGGATACAGATTAATCTGATTAATTGCAGGATGGATACAGATTAATCAGATTAATCACAGGATGGATACAGATTAATACGATAATCGCAGGATGGATACAGATTAATCCGATTAATCGCAGGATGGATACAGATTAATCCGATTATTTAGAGGATGGATGCAAATAAATCTGATTAATCACAGGATGGATACAGATTAATACGATAATCGCAGGATGGATACAGATTAATCCGATTAATCGCAGGATGGATACAGATTAAACCGATTATTTAGAGGATGGATACAAATAAATCTGATTAATCGCAGGATGGATACAAATAAATCTGATTAATCACAGGATGGATACAGATTAATCCGATTAATCGCAGGATGGATACAAATTAATCCGATTATTTAGAGGGTGGATACAGATTAATGTGGTTAATCACAGGATGGATACAGATTAATCCGATTAATCGCAGGATGGATACAGATTAATCCGATTATTTAGAGGATGGATACAAATAAATCTGATTAATCGCAGGATGGATACAGATTAATCCGATTAATCGCAGGATGGATACAGATTAAACCGATTATTTAGAGGATGGATACAGATTAATGTGGTTAATCACAGGATGGATACAGATTAATCCGATTAATCGCAGGATGGATACAGATTAATCTGATTATTTAGAGGATGGATACAAATAAATCTGATTAATCGCAGGATGGATACAGATTAATCCGATTAATCGCAGGATGGATACAGATTAATCCGATAATCACAGGATGGATACAGATTAATCCAATTAATAGCAGGATGGATACAGATTAATCTGATTAATTGCAGGATGGATACAGATTAATCCGACTAATCGCAGGATGGATACAGATTAATACGATAATCGCAGGATGGATACAGATTAATCCGATTAATCGCAGGATGGATACAGATTAATGTGGTTAATCGCAGGATGGATACAGATTAATGTGGTTAATCGCAGGATGGATACAGATTAATCTGATTATTTAGAGGATGGATATAGATTAATCTGATTATTCGCAGGATGGATACAGATTAATCCGATTTATTGCAGGATGGGTACGGATTAATCAGCTTAATCGCAGGATGGATACAGATTAATCCGATTAATTGCAGGATGGCTACAGATTAATTCGATAATCGCAGGATGGATACAGATTAATCCGATTAATCGCAGGATGGATACAGATTAATCTGATTATTTAGAGGATGGATACAAATAAATCTGATTAATCGCAGGATGGATACAGATTAATCCGATTAATCGCAGGATGGATACAGATTAATCCGATTATTTAGAGGGTGGATACAGATTTATCCGATTAATCGCAGGATGGATACAGATTAATCCGATTAATTGCAGGATGGATACAGATTAATCCCATTAATCGCAGGATGGATACAGATTAATCCCATTAATCGCAGGATGGATACAGATTAATCCGAAAATCACAGGATGGATACAGATTAATCCGATAATCACAGGATGGATACAGATTAATACGATTAATCGCAGGATGGATACAGATTAATCCGATTATTTAGAGGATGGATACAAATAAATCTGATTAATCGCAGGATGGATAGAAATAAATCTGATTAATCGCAGGATGGATACAGATTAATCGCAGGATGGATACAGATTAATACGATAATCGCAGGATGGATACAGATTAATCCCATTAATCGCAGGATGGATACAGATTAAACCGATTAATCGCAGGATGGATACAGATTAATCCGATAATTGCAGGATGGATACAGATTAATCCAATTAATAGCAGGATGGATACAGATTAATCTGATTAATTGCAGGATGGATACAGATTAATCAGATTAATCACAGGATGGATACAGATTAATGCGATAATCGCAGGATGGATACAGATTAATCCGATTAATCGCAGGATGGATACAGATTAATCCGATTATTTAGAGGATGGATGCAAATAAATCTGATTAATCACAGGATGGATACAGATTAATACGATAATCGCAGGATGGATACAGATTAATCCGATTAATCGCAGGATGGATACAGATTAAACCGATTATTTAGAGGATGGATACAAATAAATCTGATTAATCGCAGGATGGATACAAATAAATCTGATTAATCACAGGATGGATACAGATTAATCCGATTAATCGCAGGATGGTTACAAATTAATCCGATTATTTAGAGGGTGGATACAGATTAATGTGGTTAATCACAGGATGGATACAGATTAATCCGATTAATCGCAGGATGGATACAGATTAATCCGATTATTTAGAGGATGGATACAAATAAATCTGATTAATCGCAGGATGGATACAGATTAATCCGATGAATCGCAGGATGGATACAGATTAAACCGATTATTTAGAGGATGGATACAAATAAATCTGATTAATCGCAGGATGGATACAAATAAATCTGATTAATCGCAGGATGGATACAGATTAATCCGATTAATCGCAGGATGGATACAAATTAATCCGATTATTTAGAGGGTGGATACAGATTAATGTGGTTAATCACAGGATGGATACAGATTAATCCGATTAATCGCAGGATGGATACAGATTAATCCGATTATTTAGAGGATGGATACAAATAAATCTGATTAATCGCAGGATGGATACAAATAAATCTGATTAATCGCAGGATGGATACAGATTAATCCGATTAATCGCAGGATGGATACAGATTAATCCGATAATCACAGGATGGATACAGATTAATCCAATTAATAGCAGGATGGATACAGATTAATCTGATTAATTGCAGGATGGATACAGATTAATCCGATTAATCGCAGGATGGATACAGATTAAACCGATTATTTAGAGGATGGATACAAATAAATCTGATTAATCGCAGGATGGATACAAATAAATCTGATTAATCGCAGGATGGATACAGATTAATCCGATTAATCGCAGGATGGATACAAATTAATCCGATTATTTAGAGGGTGGATACAGATTAATGTGGTTAATCACAGGATGGATACAGATTTATCCGATTAATCGCAGGATGGATACAGATTAATCCGATTAATCGCAGGATGGATACAGATTAATCCGATTATTTAGAGGATGGATACAAATAAATCTGATTAATCGCAGGATGGATACAAATAAATCTGATTAATCGCAGGATGGATACAGATTAATCCGATTAATCGCAGGATGGATACAGATTAATACGATAATCGCAGGATGGATACAGATTAATCCGATTAATCGCAGGATGGATACAGATTAAACCGATTATTTAGAGGATGGATACAAATAAATCTGATTAATCGCAGGATGGATACAGATTAATCCGATTAATCGCAGGATGGATACAAATTAATCCGATTATTTAGAGGGTGGATACAGATTAATGTGGTTAATCACAGGATGGATACAGATTAATCCGATTAATCGCAGGATGGATACAGATTAATCCGATTATTTAGAGGATGGATACAAATAAATCTGATTAATCACAGGATGGATACAGATTAATACGATAATCGCAGGATGGATACAGATTAATCCGATTAATCGCAGGATGGATACAGATTAAACCGATTATTTAGAGGATGGATACAAATAAATCTGAGTAATCGCAGGATGGATACAAATAAATCTGATTAATCGCAGGATGGATACAGATTAATCCGATTAATCGCAGGATGGATACAAATTAATCCGATTATTTAGAGGGTGGATACAGATTAATGCGGTTAATCACAGGATGGATACAGATTAATCCGATTAATCGCCGGATGGATACAGATTAATCCGATTATTTAGAGGATGGATACAAATAAATCTGATTAATCGCAGGATGGATACAGATTAATCCGATTAATCGCAGGATGGATACAGATTAAACCGATTATTTAGAGGATGGATACAAATAAATCTGATTAATCGCAGGATGGATACAAATAAATCTGATTAATCGCAGGATGGATACAGATTAATCCGATTAATCGCAGGATGGATACAAATTAATCCGATTATTTAGAGGGTGGATACAGATTAATGTGGTTAATCACAGGATGGATACAGATTAATCCGATTAATCGCAGGATGGATACAGATTAAACCGATTATTTAGAGGATGGATACAAATAAATCTGATTAATCGCAGGATGGATACAAATAAATCTGATTAATCGCAGGATGGATACAGATTAATCCGATTAATCGCAGGATGGATACAGATTAATCCGATAATCACAGGATGGATACAGATTAATCCAATTAATAGCAGGATGGATACAGATTAATCTGATTAATTGCAGGATGGATACAGATTAATCCGATTAATCGCAGGATGGATACAGATTAATACGATAATCGCAGGATGGATACAGATTAATCCGATTAATCGCAGGATGGATACAGATTAATCCGATTATTTAGAGGATGGATACAAATAAATCTGATTAATCGCAGGATGGATACAAATAAATCTGATTAATCGCAGGATGGATACAGATTAATCCGATTAATCGCAGGATGGATACAGATTAATACGATAATCGCAGGATGGATACAGATTAATCCGATTAATCGCAGGATGGATACAGATTAAACCGATTATTTAGAGGATGGATACAAATAAATCTGATTAATCGCAGGATGGATACAAATAAATCTGATTAATCGCAGGATGGATACAGATTAATCCGATTAATCGCAGGATGGATACAAATTAATCCGATTATTTAGAGGGTGGATACAGATTAATGTGGTTAATCACAGGATGGATACAGATTTATCCGATTAATCGCAGGATGGATACAGTTTAATCCGATTAATTGCCGGATGGATACAGATTAATCCGATTAATCGCAGGATGGATACAGATTAATCCGATTATTTAGAGGATGGATACAAATAAATCTGATTAATCGCAGGATGGATACAAATAAATCTGATTAATCGCAGGATGGATACAGATTAATCGCAGGATGGATACAGATTAATACGATAATCGCAGGATGGATACAGATTAATCCCATTAATCGCAGGATGGATACAAATTAATCCGATTATTTAGAGGATGGATACAAATAAATCTGATTAATCGCAGGATGGATACAAATAAATCTGATTTATCGCAAGATGGATACAGATTAATCCGATTAATCGCAGGATGGATACAGATTAATCCGATAATCACAGGATGGATACAGATTAATCCAATTAATAGCAGGATGGATACAGATTAATCTGATTAATTGCAGGATGGATACAGATTAATCCGATTAATCGCAGGATGGATACAGATTAATACGATAATCGCAGGATGGATACAGATTAATCCGATTAATCGCAGGATGGATACAGATTAATCCGATTATTTAGAGGATGGATACAAATAAATCTGATTAATCGCAGGATGGATACAAATAAATCTGATTAATCGCAGGATGGATACAGATTAATCCGATTAATCGCAGGATGGATACAGATTAATCCGATTAATCGCAGGATGGATACAGATTAATCCGATTATTCGCAGGATGGATACAGATTAAACCGATTATTTAGAGGATGGATACAAATAAATCTGATTAATCGCAGGATGGATACAAATAAATCTGATTAATCGCAGGATGGATACAGATTAATCCGATTAATCGCAGGATGGATACAAATTAATCCGATTATTTAGGGGGTGGATACAGATTAATGTGGTTAATCACAGGATGGATACAGATTTATCCGATTAATCGCAGGATGGATACAGATTAATCCGATTAATTGTCGGATGGATACAGATTAATCCGATTAATCGCAGGATGGATACAGATTAATCCGATTAATCGCAGGATGGATACAGATTAATCCGATAATCACAGGATGGATACAAATTAATCCGATTATTTAGAGGTTGGATACAGATTAATGTGGTTAATCACAGGATGGATACAGATTTATCCGATTAATCGCAGGATGGATACAGATTAATCCGATTAATTGCCGGATGGATACAGATTAATCCGATTAATCGCAGGATGGATACAGATTAATCCGATTAATCGCAGGATGGATACAGATTAATCCGATAATCACAGGATGGATACAGATTAATCCGATTAATCGCAGGATGGATACAGATTAATCCAATCAATCGCAGGATGGATACAGATTAATCCGATTATTTAGAGGATGGATACAGATTAATCCGATTAATCGCAGGATGGATACAGATTAATCCGATTAATCGCAGGATGGATACAGATTAATCCGATTATTTAGAGGATGGATACAGATTAATGTGGTTAATCTCAGGATGGATACAGATTAATGTGGTTAATCGCAGGATGGATACAGATTAATGTGGTTAATCGCAGGATGGATAAACCTGGTTTCCAGCTCTTTCTGCGGACCTGATATGCTCCCTGTCTTCTGAGACCACACTGTTTTTCTTGAGGACCCCCTTCATGCACATATTAAAAGGCTTTCCCACCCCCTGCTTAAACCATCCCTGGTTTTATGCCTTTAGAAGTGAGTTTCTCACTATAAGCAGTGTATTCTGGCTGAGTCCCGTCCTTCAACAAAACCAAAGTAATCAATGACTCTGAATGACCAAAGCCTCAGGGACCTCCTGTGCTCTTTAGGGACCCCCCGAAGGGAACTGTTCTCAGAGACCCTTCCTTCTTCACATGGTTGTATAATCCTGGTCATTCCTCCTAAGTAATTGACAGCGTGTCCATTCCAATAAAGTCCTGCCCCTTCTGAAGATTCAACTCTTAGAAAAGAATCAGTTCTTCAGGTTCACTGCAAAGAATCAACTCTTAGAGCTGACTCGTTCACGAACAACACGTCAGGTTACTGCTTTATTCCTGTTCTATCGCTGAGCCCTGCTTGCATCCAATCACATGACCAACCTGTGATTGGAGGAATTAAATTATTTTTATTTATTTAATGAGGACAATGCACATTAATGAACACTTTGTACACATTAAATACAGTGTGTAAATATGCCAGATTTAGCTAGAAGCTACTTTCCATCCGTAGTCCTCAGACATTTACAGACAAGACATATAAAACATAGATCAAATTACTGTATACACAAAAAAAAAAACCAAATCTATCCACATACAATATACTGCACATATTAAACATATTAACCTCATCTATGTCGACAGACTTGATTGGTTTTAAGCCAATCCTTTATGCTCTTTTTTTTAAAGCCATAATGGTGGAGGTTTCTCGTATATATGTTGGAAGACTATTCCAGTTCATAAAACCCGTAACAGCAATGGTGTCTTGCCCTTTGGCAGTCCATCTAAATACAACCTTCCAGTCCCCTCTGTTGCTGCTGTCACAGTTTTTGTGGGAAATGAGGTGAAGTTTGTGTACCTGCAGCCCCCTGGTGGACAGGTTCCCCACCGACAGCGCCAAGGTCAGGAAGCCCAGCAGAACCAGACTCGTCTTCCCACACTGCTCCCATGACCACACCCTCATCCTGATTCAAGGCAGAGAGAAAGATTCGGTTACTGAGCGAAGCTGCTTCCTGTCCTGTCCATTCAGAAAACACTCCTCATCATCCGTGTTCAGGAAAACGCCGCAGACAGGCTGGTTTCTTCGATGAGTGATGAGTCTTTAATGAAGAGGGTCATGAGGGGAAACTTCCTGACCACTAATGACTTCTTGTGGCCAGACGCTGGTGTGAGCTGTGGATGAAAACATATTGCAGAGATGTGTGGGGTTTTTTCTCATGTTTTTCCCCACTTTAATTTGAGGCTTCTCAACTTCCAAACCCACAGAATAGTCTGAAGCAGGATTTTTTACACCACGAGAGCACATTTGTGGTTGTAAGACTTCCTCTCTGGCTCTGCAGTGAAAACCCTGCTCTCCGTCTGCATCGCTGCCCGTCCAGGGGGATCCCTGCTGACTTTATCCTTGCAGAGAGAGGAGGCTATTGCACAGCAAATCCCTGCAGACTCCCTCCAGCTTTCAGAGAACCAGCTTGTCTTATTAAGTCACGGACATCACATCATTCTCTGATAAAAGCCTGACTGCATGTAGAAGATGTTCAGTGAACTCTGCTCTGAAGGCAACACAATACGCTGTCATGTTTCCAGGTACGTCAGTGCAGCTCAGGCCAGACAACTGCACAGCTGCCGAGCGGCGTTTTCTCCACGCCGTGCATCAGGCTGCAGCTGGGAGGTGACACAGACGGGCTGCTGAGAGGCCACAGGTGTTGCAGACGGGGTAGTTGGACAGCAGAGGGGCCCATGTAATAAGTCAAACAAGCCCCAATGTGCTGGAAGGATGAAGGTAAGTTTCCCTGGACTTTACACAGGGAGGCCTTTGTGTGGCTTCTCAGACTATAAGGAAACGTCTGAATGTAAAGGAACAGACATGCAGGAGAAGGAGGGCACCTGCAGAAGTTTAGTGTCTCATAGAAACCTCTGATTCATTGAAGTAACTGCAGGTTTAGATGCACCACCATCACCAACCGTCCCGGCAACATCAGCCGGTACAGGTGGGGGGGTTGGATCTCAACGTTGTTCAGTTTAACAATCACGAGCAGAATAAAACTGAACGATTGATTAATGGTAAAGATTCACAACTTGGACTGGCAACATGTCTAGGTGTTCCTGCCACTCGCTCAGAGAGAAACTCCAGCTCCCCATAACCTGGAAATCTTTATTTTCATTAAGGAAATGAATTAGTTAAGACAGAACATACCAGAATTATTCTAAATGGTTTGCTGTTAATCTTTTTACTGACTTCTCACTTCACTCATTACTTTTTGCAAAAACATCAATACCTCCGCAAAAAAGAAGCAAAAGTTCAGTTACTGCTATTGTATCGTGGCTTTGTGGGGTGTTGCACACTCTGGTGGAGTGTTGCACATCTTGGTGGAGTGTTGCACAGCATGGTGGAATGTTGCAAATCTTGGTGGAATGTTGCACATCTTGGAGGAGTGTTGCACATCGTGGTGGAATGTTGCACATCTTGGTGATATGTTGCACATCTTGGTGGAATGTTGCACATAATGGTGGAGTGTTGCACATCTTGGTGGAGTGTTGCACATCGTGATTGAGTGTTGCACATCACAGTAGAGTGTTGCACACCCTGGTGAAGTGTTTCACATCCTGGTGGAGTGTTGCACATCCTGGTGGAGTGTTGCACATCACAGTAGAGTGTTGCACACCCTGGTGGAGTGTTTCACATCCTGGTGGAGTGTTGCACATCCTGGTGGAGTGTTTCACATCCTGGTGGAGTGTTGCACATCCTGGTGGAGTGTTGCACATCACAGTAGAGTGTTGCACACCCTGGTGGAGTGTTGCACATCCTGGTGGAGTGTTGCACATCACAGTAGAGTTTTGCACATCCTGTTGGAGTGTTGCACATCATGGTGGAATGTTGCGCATCTTGGTGGAGTGTTGCACATCGTGGTGGAATGTTGCACATCGTGATTGAGTGTTGCACATCCCGGTGGAGTATTGCACATCCCGGTGGAGTGATGCACATCGTGGTGGAGTGTTGCATATCGTGGTGGAGTGTTGCACATCACAGTAGAGTGTTGCACATCCTGGTGGAGTGTTGCACATCATGGTGGAATGTTGCACATCTTGGTGGAGTGTTGCACATCTTGGTGGAATGTTGCACATCACAGTAGAGTGTTGCACACCCTGGTGGAGTGTTTAACATCCTGGTGGAGTGTTGCACATCCTGGTAGAGTTTTTCACATCCTGGTGGAGTGTTGCACATCGTGGTGGAATGTTGCACATCGTGATTGAGTGTTGCACATCCCGGTGGAGTGCTGCACATCGTGGTGGAGTATTGCACATCGTGGTGGAGTGTTGCACATCACAGTAGAGTTTTGCACATCCTGGTGGAGTGTTTCACATCCTGGTGGAGTGTTGCACATCATGGTGGAATGTTGCACACCCTGGTGGAGTGTTGCACATCATGGGGGAATGTTGTACATCCTTGTGGAGTGTTGCACATCCTGGTGGAGTGTTGCACATCCTGGTAGAGTTTTTCACATCCTGGTGGAGTGTTGCACATCATGGTGGAATGTTGCGTATCTTGGTGGAGTGTTGCACATCGTGGTGGAATGTTGCACATCGTGATTGAGTGTTGCACATCCCGGTGGAGTGCTGCACATCGTGGTGGAGTGTTGCACATCGTGGTGGAGTGTTGCACATCACAGTAGAGTTTTGCACATCCCGGTGGAGTGTTTCACATCCTGGTGGAGTGTTGCACATCATGGTGGAATGTTGCACACCCTGGTGGAGTGTTGCACATCATGGGGGAATGTTGTACATCCTTGTGGAGTGTTGCACATCCTGGTGGAGTGTTGCACATCACAGTAGAGTGTTGCACATCCTGGTGGAGTGTTGCACATCATGGTGGAATGTTGCGCATCTTGGTGTAGTGTTGCACATCGTGGTGGAATGTTGCACATCGTGATTGAGTGTTGCACATCCTGGTGGAGTGCTGCACATCGTAGTGGAGTGTTGCACATCCTGGTGGAGTGTTGCACATCACAGTAGAGTGTTGCACATCCTGGTGGAGTGTTTCACATCCTGGTGGAGTGTTGCACATCATGGTGGAATGTTGCACAACCTGGTGGAGGGTTGCACATGATGATGGAATGTTGCACATCTTGGTGGAGTGTTGCACATCATGGTAGAGTGTTGCACATCCTGGTGGAGTGTTGCAAACCGTGGTGGAGTGTTTCACATCCTGGTGGAGTGTTGCACATCATGGTGGAATGTTGCACACCCTGGTGGAGTGTTGCACATGATGGTAGAATGTTGCACATCTTGGTGGAGTGTTGCACATCATGGTAGAGTGTTGCACATCCTGGTGGAGTGTTGCAAACCGTGGTGGAGTGTTTCACATCCTGGTGGGGTGTTGCACATCATGGTGGAATGTTGCACACCCTGGTGGAGTGTTGCACATGATGGTAGAATGTTGCACATGATGGTAGAATGTTGCACATCATGGGGGAATGTTGCACATCCTGGTGGAGTGTTGCACATCATGGTGGAATGTTGCGCATCTTGGTGGAGTGTTGCACATCCTGGTGGAGTGTTGCACATCGTGATTGAGTGTTGCACATCACAGTAGAGTGTTGCACACCCTGGTGGAGTGTTTCACATCCTGGTGGAGTGTTGCACATCCTGGTGGAGTGTTGCACATCACAGTAGAGTTTTGCACATCCTGGTGGAGTGTTGCACATCACAGTAGAGTTTTGCACATCCTGGTGGAGTGTTGCACATCATGGTGGAATGTTGCGTATCTTGGTGTAGTGTTGCACATCGTGATTGAGTTTTGCACATCACAGTAGAGTGTTGCACACCCTGGTGGAGTGTTTCACATCCTGTTGGAGTGTTGCACATCCTGGTGGAGTGTTTCACATCCTGGTGGAGTGTTGCACATCCTGGTGGAGTGTTGCACATCACAGTAGAGTGTTGCACACCCTGGTGGAGTGTTTCACATCCTGGTGGAGTGTTGCACATCCTGGTGGAGTGTTACACATCACAGTAGAGTTTTGCACATCCTGTTGGAGTGTTGCACATCATGGTGGAATGTTGCGCATCTTGGTGGAGTGTTGCACATCGTGGTGGAATGTTGCACATCGTGATTGAGTGTTGCACATCCCGGTGGAGTGCTGTACATCGTGGTGGAGTGTTGCATATCGTGGTGGAGTGTTGCACATCACAGTAGAGTGTTGCACATCCTGGTGGAGTGTTGCAAACCGTGGTGGAGTGTTTCACATCCTGGTGGAGTGTTGCACATCATGGTGGAATGTTGCACACCCTGGTGGAGTGTTGCACATGATGGTAGAATGTTGCACATCTTGGTGGAGTGTTGCACATCATGGTAGAGTGTTGCACATCCTGGTGGAGTGTTGCAAACCGTGGTGGAGTGTTTCACATCCTGGTGGAGTGTTGCACATCATGGTGGAATGTTGCACACCCTGGTGGAGTGTTGCACATGATGGTAGAATGTTGCACATTTTGGTGGAGTGTTGCACATCATGGGGGAATGTTGCACATCCTGGTGGAGTGTTGCACATCCTGGTGGAGTGTTGCACATCACAGTAGAGTGTTGCACATCCTGGTGGAGTGTTGCACATCATGGTGGAATGTTGCGCATCTTGGTGGAGTGTTGCACATCCTGGTGGAGTGTTGCACATCGTGATTGAGTGTTGCACATCACAGTAGAGTGTTGCACACCCTGGTGGAGTGTTGCACATCCTGGTGGAGTGTTGCACATCCTGGTGGAGTGTTGCACATCACAGTAGAGTTTTGCACATCCTGGTGGAGTGTTGCACATCACAGTAGAGTTTTGCACATCCTGGTGGAGTATTTCACATCCTGGTGGAGTGTTGCACATCCTGGTGGAGTGTTGCACATCACAGTAGAGTTTTGCACATCCTGGTGGAGTGTTGCACATCATGGTGGAATGTTGCGTATCTTGGTGTAGTGTTGCACATCGTGATTGAGTGTTGCACATCACAGTAGAGTGTTGCACACCCTGGTGGAGTGTTTCACATCCTGGTGGAGTGTTGCACATCCTGGTGGAGTGTTTCACATCCTGGTGGAGTGTTGCACATCCTGGTGGAGTGTTGCACATCACAGTAGAGTGTTGCACACCCTGGTGGAGTTTTTCACATCCTGGTGGAGTGTTGCACATCCTGGTGGAGTGTTGCACATCACAGTAGAGTTTTGCACATCCTGTTGGAGTGTTGCACATCATGGTGGAATGTTGCGCATCTTGGTGGAGTGTTGCACATCGTGGTGGAATGTTGCACATCGTGATTGAGTGTTGCACATCCCAGTGGAGTGCTGCACATCGTGGTGGAGTGTTGCATATCGTGGTGGAGTGTTGCACATCACAGTAGAGTGTTGCACATCCTGGTGGAGTGTTGCACATCTTGGTGGAATGTTGCACATCTTGGTGGAGTGTTGCACATCGTGGTGGAGTGTTGCACATCACAGTAGAGTGTTGCACACCCTGGTGGAGTGTTTCATATCCTGGTGGAGTGTTGCACATCCTGGTGGAGTGTTGCACATCACAGTAGAGTTTTGCACATCCTGGTGGAGTGTTGCACATCACAGTAGAGTTTTGCACATCCTGGTGGAGTGTTTCACATCCTGGTGGAGTGTTGCACATCCTGGTGGAGTGTTGCACATCACAGTAGAGTTTTGCACATCCTGGTGGAGTGTTGCACATCATGGTGGAATGTTGCGTATCTTGGTGTAGTGTTGCACATCGTGATTGAGTGTTGCATATCACAGTAGAGTGTTGCACACCCTGGTGGAGTGTTTCACATCCTGGTGGAGTGTTGCACATCCTGGTGGAGTGTTTCACATCCTGGTGGAGTGTTGCACATCCTGGTGGAGTGTTGCACATCACAGTAGAGTGTTGCACACCCTGGTGGAGTGTTTCACATCCTGGTGGAGTGTTGCACATCCTGGTGGAGTGTTGCACATCACAGTAGAGTTTTGCACAACCTGTTGGAGTGTTGCACATCATGGTGGAATGTTGCGCATCTTGGTGGAGTGTTGCACATCGTGGTGGAATGTTGCACATCGTGATTGAGTGTTGCACATCCCGGTGGAGTGCTGCACATCGTGGTGGAGTGTTGCATATCGTGGTGGAGTGTTGCACATCACAGTAGAGTGTTGCACATCCTGGTGGAGTGTTGCACATCTTGGTGGAATGTTGCACATCTTGGTGGAGTTTTGCACATCGTGGTGGAATGTTGCACGTCGTGATTGAGTGTTGAACATCCCGGTGGAGTGCTGCACATCATGGTGGAGTGTTGCACATCGTGGTGGAGTGTTGCAGATCACAGTAGAGTGTTGCATATCGTGGTGGAGTGTTGCACATCCTGGTGGAATGTTGCACATCCTGGTGGAGTGTTGCACATCATGGTGGAGTGTTGCACATCATGGTGGAGTGTTGCACATCTTGGTGGAATGTTGCACATCTTGGTGGAGTGTTGCACATCGTGGTGGAATGTTGCACATCTTGGTGATATGTTGCACATCTTGGTGGAATGTTGCACATCACAGTAGAGTGTTGCACACCCTGGTGGAGTGTTGCACATCCTGGTGGAGTGTTGCACATCATGGGGGAATGTTGTACATCCTTGTGGAGTGTTGCACATCCTGGTGGAGTGTTGCACATCACAGTAGAGTGTTGCACATCCTGGTGGAGTGTTGCACATCATGGTGGAATGTTGCGCATCTTGGTGGAGTGTTGCACATCGTGGTGGAATGTTGCACATCGTGATTGAGTGTTGCACATCCTGGTGGAGTGCTGCACATCGTAGTGGAGTGTTGCACATCCTGGTGGAGATTTGCACCTCACAGTAGAGTGTTGCACATCCTGGTGGAGTGTTTCACATCCTGGTGGAGTGTTACACATCATGGTGGAATGTTGCACAACCTGGTGGAGGGTTGCACATGATGATGGAATGTTGCACATCATGGTGGAGTGTTGCACATCCTGGTGGAGTATTTCACATCCTGGTGGAGTGTTGCACATCATGGTGGAATGTTGCACACCCTGGTGGAGTGTTGCACATGATGGTGAAATGTTGCACATTTTGGTGGAGTGTTGCACCTCACAGTAGAGTGTTGCACATCCTGGTGGAGTGTTGCACATCATGGTGGAATGTTGCACAACCTGGTGGAGGGTTGCACATGATGATGGAATGTTGCACATCTTGGTGGACTTTTGCGCGTCTTGGTAGAGTGTTGCACATCCTGGTGGAGTGTTGCAAACCGTGGTGGAGTGTTTCACATCCAGGTGGAGTGTTGCACATCATGGTGGAATGTTGCACACCCTGGTGGAGTGTTGCACATGATGGTAGAATGTTGCACATTTTGGTGGAGTGTTGCACATCATGGGGGAATGTTGCACATCCTGGTGGACTGTTGCACATCCTGGTGGAGTGTTGCACATCACAGTAGAGTGTTGCACATCCTGGTGGAGTGTTGCACATCATGGTGGAATGTTGCGCATCTTGGTGGAGTGTTGCACATCCTGGTGGAGTGTTGCACATCGTGATTGAGTGTTGCACATCACAGTAGAGTGTTGCACACCCTGGTGGAGTGTTTCACATCCTGGTGGAGTGTTGCACATCCTGGTGGAGTGTTGCACATCACAGTAGAGTTTTGCACATCCTGGTGGAGTGTTGCACATCACAGTAGAGTTTTGCACATCCTGGTGGAGTGTTGCACATCCTGGTGGAGTGTTGCACATCCTGGTGGAGTGTTTCACATCCTGGTGGAGTGTTTCAGATCATGGTGGAATGTTGCACAACCTGGTGGAGGGTTGCACATGATGATGGAATGTTGCACATCTTGGTGGAGTGTTGCACATCATGGTAGAGTGTTGCACATCCTGGTGGAGTGTTGCACACCGTGGTGGAGTGTTTCACATCTTGGTGGAATGTTGCACACCCTGGTGGAGTGTTGCACATGATGGTAGAATGTTGCACATCCTGGTGGAGTGTTGCACATCACAGTAGAGTGTTGCACATCCTGGTGGAGTGTTGCACATCATGGTGGAATGTTGCGCATCTTGGTGGAGTGTTGCACATCCTGGTGGAGTGTTGCACATCGTGATTGAGTGTTGCACATCACAGTAGAGTATTGCACACCCTGGTGGAGTGTTTCACATCCTGGTGGAGTGTTGCACATCACAGCAGAGTTTTGCACATCCTGGTGGAGTGTTGCACATCATGGTGGAATGTTGCGCATCTTGGTGGAGTGTTGCACATCGTGGTGGAATGTTGCATATCGTGATTGAGTGTTGCACATCCCGGTGGAGTGCTGCACATCATGGTGGAGTGTTGCACATCCTGGTGGAGTGTTGCACATCACAGTAGAGTTTTGCACATCCCGGTGGAGTGTTTCACATCCTGGTGGAGTGTTGCACATCATGGTGGAATGTTGCACACCCTGGTGGAGTGTTGCACATGATGGTGAAATGTTGCACATTTTGGTGGAGTGTTGCACATCATGGGGGAATGTTGTACATCCTTGTGGAGTGTTGCACATCCTGGTGGAGTGTTGCACATCACAGTAGAGTGTTGCACATCCTGGTGGAGTGTTGCACATCATGGTGGAATGTTTCGCATCTTGGTGGAGTGTTGCACATCGTGGTGGAATGTTGCACATCGTGATTGAGTGTTGCACATCCTGGTGGAGTGCTGCACATCGTAGTGGAGTGTTGCACATCCTGGTGGAGATTTGCACCTCACAGTAGAGTGTTGCACATCCTGGTGGAGTGTTTCACATCCTGGTGGAGTGTTACACATCATGGTGGAATGTTGGACAACCTGGTGGAGGGTTGCACATGATGATGGAATGTTGCACATCATGGTGGAGTGTTGCACATCCTGGTGGAGTATTTCACATCCTGGTGGAGTGTTGCACATCATGGTGGAATGTTGCACACCCTGGTGGAGTGTTGCACATGATGGTGAAATGTTGCACATTTTGGTGGAGTGTTGCACCTCACAGTAGAGTGTTGCACATCCTGGTGGAGTGTTGCACATCCTGGTGGAGTGTTTCACATCCTGGTGGAGTGTTGCACATCATGGTGGAATGTTGCACAACCTGGTGGAGGGTTGCACATGATGATGGAATGTTGCACATCTTGGTGGACTTTTGCGCGTCTTGGTAGAGTGTTGCACATCCTGGTGGAGTGTTGCAAACCGTGGTGGAGTGTTTCACATCCAGGTGGAGTGTTGCACATCATGGTGGAATGTTGCACACCCTGGTGGAGTGTTGCACATGATGGTAGAATGTTGCACATTTTGGTGGAGTGTTGCACATCATGGGGGAATGTTGCACATCCTGGTGGACTGTTGCACATCCTGGTGGAGTGTTGCACATCACAGTAGAGTGTTGCACATCCTGGTGGAGTGTTGCACATCATGGTGGAATGTTGCGCATCTTGGTGGAGTGTTGCACATCCTGGTGGAGTGTTGCACATCGTGATTGAGTGTTGCACATCACAGTAGAGTGTTGCACACCCTGGTGGAGTGTTTCACATCCTGGTGGAGTGTTGCACATCCTGGTGGAGTGTTGCACATCACAGTAGAGTTTTGCACATCCTGGTGGAGTGTTGCACATCACAGTAGAGTTTTGCACATCCTGGTGGAGTGTTGCACATCCTGGTGGAGTGTTGCACATCACCGTAGAGTGTTGCACATCCTGGTGGAGTGTTTCACATCCTGGTGGAGTGTTTCAGATCATGGTGGAATGTTGCACAACCTGGTGGAGGGTTGCACATGATGATGGAATGTTGCACATCTTGGTGGAGTGTTGCACATCATGGTAGAGTGTTGCACATCCTGGTGGAGTGTTGCACACCGTGGTGGAGTGTTTCACATCTTGGTGGAATGTTGCACACCCTGGTGGAGTGTTGCACATCACAGTAGAGTGTTGCACATCCTGGTGGAGTGTTGCACATCATGGTGGAATGTTGCGCATCTTGGTGGAGTGTTGCACATCCTGGTGGAGTGTTGCACATCGTAATTGAGTGTTGCACATCACAGTAGAGTATTGCACACCCTGGTGGAGTGTTTCACATCCTGGTGGAGTGTTGCACATCACAGCAGAGTTTTGCACATCCTGGTGGAGTGTTGCACATCATGGTGGAATGTTGCGCATCTTGGTGGAGTGTTGCACATCGTGGTGGAATGTTGCACATCGTGATTGAGTGTTGCACATCCCGGTGGAGTGCTGCACATCGTGGTGGAGTGTTGCATATCGTGGTGGAGTGTTGCACATCACAGTAGAGTGTTGCACATCCTGGTGGAGTGTTGCACATCATGGTGGAATGTTGCACATCGTGGTGGAATGTTACACATCGTGATTGAGTGTTGCACATCCCGGTGGAGTGCTGCACATCATGGTGGAGTGTTGCACATCCTGGTGGAGTGTTGCACATCACAGTAGAGTGTTGCACATCCTGGTGGAATGTTGCACATCTTGGTGGAATGTTGCACATCTTGGTGGAGTGTTGCACATCGTGGTGGAATGTTGCACATCTTGGTGATATGTTGCACATGTTGGTGGAATGTTGCACATCACAGTAGAGTGTTGCACACCCTGGTGGAGTGTTGCACATTATGGTGGAATGTTGCGCATCTTCGTGGAGTGTTGCACATCGTGGTGGAATGTTGCACATCGTGATTGAGTGTTGCACATCCTGGTGGAGTGTTGCACATCGTAGTGGAGTGTTTCACATCCTGGTGGAGTGTTGCACATCACAGTAGAGTGTTGCACATCCTGGTGGAGTGTTTCACATCCTGGTGGAGTGTTGCACATCCTGGTGGAGTGTTTCACATCCTGGTGGAGTGTTGTACATCATGGTGGAATGTTGCACAACCTGGTGGAGGGTTGCACATGATGATGGAATGTTGCATATCTTGGTGGAGTGTTGCACATCATAGTAGAGTGTTGCACATCGTGGTGGAGTGTTGCACATCCCGGTGGAGTGATGCACATCGTGGTGGAGTGTTGCACATCACAGTAGAGTGTTGCACATCCTCGTGGAGTGTTGCACATCCCGGTGGAGTGCTGCACATCGTAGTGGAGTGTTGCACATCCTGGTAGAGTGTTGCACATCATGGTGGAATGTTGCAAAACCCTTGTGGAGTGTTGCACATGATGGTGGAATGTTGCACATCCTTGTGGAGTGTTGCAAATCATGGGGGAATGTTGCACATCCTAGTGGAGTGTTGCACATCGCGGTGGAGTGTTTCACATCCTGGTGGAGTGTTGCACATCATGGTGGAATGTTGCACACCCTGGTGGAGTGTTGCACATAATGGTAGAATGTTGCACATTTTGGTGGAGTGTTGCACATCATGGGGAAATGTTGCTCATCCTGGTGGAGTGTTGCACATCATGGTGGAATGTTGCGCATCTTGGTGGAATGTTGCACATCCTGGTGGAGTGTTGCACATCACAGTAGAGTGTTGCACATCCTGGTGGAGTGTTTCACATCCCTGTGGAGTGTTGCACATCATGGTGGAATGTTGCACACCCTGGTGGAGTGTTGCACATGATGGTGGAATGTTGCACATTTTGGTGGAGTGTTACACATCATGGGGGAATGTTGCACATCCTTGTGGAATGTTGCACATCCTGGTGGAGTGTTGCACATCACAGTAGAGTGTTGCACATCCTGGTGGAGTGTTGCACATCATGGTGGAATGTCGCGCATCTTGGTGGAGTGTTGCACATCGTGGTGGAATCTTGCACATTGTGATTGAGTGTTGCACATCCCGGTGGAGTGCTGCACATCGTAGTGGAGTGTACATCGTGGTGGAGTGTTGCACATCACAGTAGAGTGTTGAACATCCTGGTGGAGTGTTGCACATCCTGGTGGAGTGTTGCACATCATGGTGGAATGTTGCACACCCTGGTGGAGTGTTGCACATGATGGTGGAAGGTTGCACATCATGGTGGAGTGTTGCACACCGTGGTGGAGTGTTGCACATTATGGTGGAATGTTGCACATCTTGGTGGAGTGTTGCACGTCCTGGTGGAGATTGCACATCACAGTAGAGTTTTGCACATCCTGGTGGGGTGTTGCACATCATGTTGGAATGTTGCCCATCTTGGTGGAGTGTTGCACATCGTGGTGGAATGTTGCACGTTGTGATTGAGTGTTTCACATCCTGGTGGAGTGCTGCACATCGTGGTGGAGTGTTGCACATCACAGTAGAGTGTTGCACATCACGGTGTAGTGTTGCACTTCACGGTGGAGTGTTGCACATCACGGTGTAGTGTTGCACAACCTGGGGGAGCGTTGCACACCCTGGTCGAGTGTTGCACATCACGGTGCAGTGTTGCACATCAAGGTAGAATGTTGCACACCCTGGTCGAGTGTTGCACATCACGGTGTAGTGTTGCACATCACGGTAGGGTGTTGCACATCCTGGTAGAGTGTTGCACACCCTGGTGGAGTGTTACACATCCTGGTGGAATGTTGCACATCGTGATTGTGTGTTGCACATCACGGTGGAGTGCTGCACATCATGGTGGAGTGTTGCACATCATGGTGGAATGTTGCACACCCTGGTGTAGTGTTGCACATCGTGGTGGAGTGTTGCACATCACAGTAGAGTGTTGCACATCCTGGTGGAGTGTTGCACATCCCGGTGGAGTGCTGCACATCGTAGTGGAGTGTTGCACATCCTGGTAGAGTGTTGCACATCATGGTGGAATGTTGCAAAACCCTTGTGGAGTGTTGCACATGATGGTGGAATGTTGCACATCCTTGTGGAGTGTTGCAAATCATGGGGGAATGTTGCACATCCTAGTGGAGTGTTGCACATCGCGGTGGAGTGTTTCACATCCTGGTGGAATGTTGCACATCATGGTGGAATGTTGCACACCCTGGTGGAGTGTTGCACATGATGGTAGAATGTTGCACATTTTGGTGGAGTGTTGCACATCATGGGGAAATGTTGCTCATCCTGGTGGAGTGTTGCACATCCTGGTGGAGTGTTGCACATCATGGTGGAATGTTGCGCATCTTGGTGGAATGTTGCACATCCTGGTGGAGTGTTGCACATCACAGTAGAGTGTTGCACATCCTGGTGGAGTGTTTCACATCCCTGTGGAGTGTTGCACATCATGGTGGAATGTTGCACACCCTGGTGGAGTGTTGCACATGATGGTGGAATGTTGCACATTTTGGTGGAGTGTTGCACATCATGGGGGAATGTTGCACATCCTTGTGGAATGTTGCACATCCTGGTGGAGTGTTGCACATCACAGTAGAGTGTTGCACATCCTGGTGGAGTGTTGCACATCATGGTGGAATGTCGCGCATCTTGGTGGAGTGTTGCACATCGTGGTGGAATCTTGCACATTGTGATTGAGTGTTGCACATCCCGGTGGAGTGCTGCACATCGTAGTGGAGTGTACATCGTGGTGGAGTGTTGCACATCACAGTAGAGTGTTGAACATCCTGGTGGAGGTTTGCACATCCTGGTGGAGTGTTGCACATCATGGTGGAATGTTGCACATCATGGTGGAGTGTTGCACACCGTGGTGGAGTGTTGCACATTATGGTGGAATGTTGCACATCTTGGTGGAGTGTTGCACATCCTGGCTGAGATTTCACATCACAGTAGAGTTTTGCACATCCTGGTGGGGTGTTGCACATCATGTTGGAATGTTGCCCATCTTGGTGGAGTGTTGCACATCGTGGTGGAATGTTGCACGTCGTGATTGAGTGTTTCACATCCTGGTGGAGTGCTGCACATCGTGGTGGAGTGTTGCACATCACAGTAGAGTGTTGCACATCACGGTGTAGTGTTGCACTTCACGGTGGAGTGTTGCACATCACGGTGTAGTGTTGCACAACCTGGGGGAGCGTTGCACACCCTGGTCGAGTGTTGCACATCACGGTGTAGTGTTGCACATCACGGTAGAGTGTTGCACATCCTGGTAGAGTGTTGCACATCCTGGTGGAGTGTTGCACATCACGGTAGAATGTTGCACACCCTGGTGGAATGTTGCACCTCACAGTGGAGTGTTGCACACCCTGGTGGAGTGTTACACATCCTGGTGGAATGTTGCACATCGTGATTGTGTGTTGCACATCACGGTGGAGTGCTGCACATCGTGGTGGAGTGTTGCACAACACAGTAGAGTGTTGCACATCCTGGTGGAGTGTTGCACACCCAGCTGGAGTGTTGCACATCATGGTGAAATGTGGCACATCTTGGTGGAGTGTTGCACATCATGGTGGAGTGTTGCCCATCATGGTGGAGTGTTGCACACCCTGGTGTAGTGTTGCACATCCTGGTGGAATGATGCACATCTTGCTGGAGTGTTGCACATCATGGGGGAATGTTGCACATCCTGGTGGAGTGTTGCACATCCTGGTGGAGTGTTGCACATCACAGTAGAGTTTTGCAGATCCTCGTGGGGTGTTGCACATCATGGTGGAATGTTGTGCATCTTGGTGGAGTGTTGCACATCGTGGTGGAATGTTGCACGTCGTGATTGAGTGTTGCACATCCTGGTGGAGTGCTGCACATCGTGGTGGAGTGTTGCACATCGTGGTGGAGTGTTGCACACCCTGGTAGAGTGTTGCAAATCCTGGTGGAGTGTTTCACATCCTGGTAGAGTGTTGCACATCATGGTGGAATGTTGCACACCCCGGTGGAGTGTTGCACATCGTGGTGGAGTGTTGGACATCACAGTAGAGTGTTGCACATCCTGGTGGAGTGTTGCACATCATGGTGGACTGTTGCGCGTCTTGGTGGAATGTTGCACATCGTGGTGGAATGTTGTACATCACAGTAGAGTTTTGCACATCCTGGTGGGGTGTTGCACATCATGGTGGAATGTTTCGCATCTTGGTGGAGTGATACACATCATGGTGGAATGTTGCACGTCGTGATTGAGTGTTGCACATCCTGGTGGAGTGCTGCACATCGTGTTGGAGTGTTGTACATCCTGGTGGATTGTTGGACATCACAGTAGAGTGTTGCACATCCCGGTGGAGTGTTCCACATCATGGTGGACTGTTGCGCGTCTTGGTGGAATGTTGCACATCGTGGTGGAATGTTGCACATCGTGATTGAGTGTTTCACATCCTGGTGGAGTGCTGCACATCGTGGTGGAGTGTTGCACATTGTGGTGGAGTGTTGCACATCACAGTAGAGTGTTGCACATCCTGGTGGAGTGTTGCACATCATGGTGGAGTGTTGCACATCTTGGTGGAGTGTTGCACATCATGGTGGAGTGTTGCACATCATGGTGGAGTATTGCACATCGTGGTGGAGTGCTGCACACCCTGCTCGAGTGTTGCACATCACGATGTAGTGTTGCACTTCACGGTGGAGTGTTGCACATCACGGTGTAGTGTTGCACAACCTGGGGAGCGTTGCACACCCTGGTTGAGTGTTGCACATCACGGTGTAGTGTTTCACATCATGATAGAGTGTTGCACACCCTGGTGGAGTGTTACACATCCTGGTGGAATGTTGCACATCGTGATTGAGTGTTGCACATCACGGTGGAGTGCTGCACATCCTGGTGGAGTGTTGCACATCACAGTAGAGTGCTGCACATCCTGGTGGAGTGTTGCACACCCAGCTGGAGTGTTGCACATCATGGTGAAATTTTGCACATCTTGGTGGAGTGTTGCACATCATGGTGGAATGTTGCACATCATAGTGGAGTCTTGCACATCGTGGTGGAGTTTTGCACATCATAGGGGAGTATTGCACATCTTGGTGAAGTGTTGCACATCATGGTGGAGTGTTGCAAATTGTGGTGGAGTGCTGCACGTCATGGTGGAGTGTTGCACATCGTGGTTGAGTGTTGCACATCATGGTGGAGTGTTGCACATCCTGGTGGAGCTTTGGACACCCTGGTAGAGTGTTGCACATCATGGTGGAATGTTGCACACCCTGGTGGAGTGTTGCACATCGTGGTGGAGTGTTGGACATCACAGTAGAGTGTTGCACATCCTGGTGGAGTGTTGCACATCATGGTGGACTGTTGCGCGTCTTGGTGGAATTTTGCACATCGTGGCGGAATGTTGCACATCACAGTAGAGTTTTGCACATCCTGGTGGGGTGTTGCACATCATGGTGGAATGTTGCGCATCTTGGTGGAGTGTTACACATCGTGGTGGAATGTTGCACGTCGTGATTGAGTGTTGCACATCACGGTGGAGTGCTGCACATCGTGGTGGAGTGTTGCACATCGTGGTGGAGTGTTGCACATCCTGGTGGAGTGTTGCACACCCAGCTGGAGTGTTGCACATCATGGTGAAATGTTGCACATCTTGGTGGAGTGTTGCACATCATGGTGGAGTGTTGCACATCATGGTGGAATGTTGCACACCCTGGTGGAGTGTTGCACATCCTGGTGGAGTGTTGCACATCACAGTAGAGTTTTGCACATCCTCGTGGGGTGTTGCACATCATGGTGGAATGTTGCACACCCTGGTGGAGTGTTGCACATCCTGGTGGATTGTTGGACATCACAATAGAGTGTTGCACATCCCGGTGGAGTGTTGCACATCATGGTGGTATGTTGCGCATCTTGGTGGAATGTTGCACATCGTGGTGGAATGTTGCACATCGTGATTGAGTGTTTCACATCCTGGTGGAGTGCTGCACATCGTGGTGGAGTGTTGCACATCGTGGTGGAGTGTTGCACATCACAGTAGAGTGTTGCACATCCTGGTGGAGTGTTGCACATCATGGTGGAGTGTTGCACATCTTGGTGGAGTGTTGCACATCATGGTGGAGTGTTGCACATCATGGTGGAGTATTGCACATCGTGGTGGAGTGCTGCACACCCTGGTCGAGTGTTGCACATCACGATGTAGTGTTGCACTTCACGGTGGAGTGTTGCACATCACGGTGTAGTGTTGCACAACCTGGGGAGCGTTGCACACCCTGGTTGAGTGTTGCACATCACGGTGTAGTGTTGCACATCACGATAGAGTGTTGCACACCCTGGTGGAGTGTTATACATCCTGGTGGAATGTTGCACATCGTGATTGAGTGTTGCACATCATGGTGGAGTGCTGCACATCGTGGTGGAGTGTTGCACATCACAGTAGAGTGCTGCACATCCTGGTGGAGTGTTGCACACCCAGCTGGAGTGTTGCACATCATGGTGAAATGTTGCACATCTTGGTGGAGTGTTGCACATCATGGTGGAATGTTGCACATCATAGTGGAGTCTTGCACATCGTGGTGGAGTGTTGCACATCATAGGGGAGTCTTGCACATCTTGGTGGAGTGTTGCACATCATGGTGGAATGTTGCACATCATAGTGGAGTCTTGCACATCTTGGTGGAGTGTTGCACATCATGGTGGAATGTTGCACATCATAGTGGAGTCTTGCACATCTTGGTGAAGTGTTGCACATCATGGTGGAGTGTTGCAAATTGTGGTGGAGTGCTGCTCATCATGGTGGAGTGTTGCACATCGTGGTTGAGTGTTGCACATCATGGTGGAGTGTTGCACATCCTGGTGGAGCTTTGCACACCGTGGTGGAGTGTTGCACATCACGGTGTAGTTTTGCATATCACGGTAGAGTGTTGCACATCCTGGTGGAGTGTTGCACATCCTGGTGGAGTGTTGCACATCACGGTGTAGTGTTGCACATCACAGTAGAGTGTTGCACATCCTGGTGGAGAGTTGCACATCCTGGTGGCGTGTTGCACATCATGGTGGAATTTTGTACATCTTGGTGGAGATTTGCACATCATGGTGGAATTTTGCACATCACGGTAGAGTGTTGCACACCCTGGTGTAATGTTGCACATCTCGGTAGAGTGTTGCACATCCTGGTGGAGTGTTGCACATCCTGGTGGAATGTTGCACATCATGGTGGAGTGTTGCACATCACGGCGTAGTGTTGCACATAAAAGTAGAGTGTCGCACATCCTGGTGGAGTGTCGCACATCCTGGTGGAGTGTTGCACATCCTGGTGGTGTGTTGCACATCCTGGTGGAGTGTTGCACATCATGGTGGAATGTTGCACATCATGGTGGAGTGTTGCACATCCTGGTGGAGTGTTTCACATCACAGTAGAGTGTTACACATCCTGGTGGAGTGTTGCACATCCTGGTGGAGTGTTTCACATCACAGTAGAGTGTTACACATCCTGGTGGAGTGTTGCACATCCTGGTGGAGTTTTGCACATCACGGTGGAGTGTTGCACATCGTGGTGGAGTGTTGCACATCACGGTGGAGTGTTGCACATCATGGTGGAATGTTGCACATCTTGGTGGAGTGTTGCACATCTTGGTGGAGTGTTGCACAACATGGTGGAGTGTTGCAAATCGTGATGGAGTGCTGCACATCATGGTGGAGTGTTGCACATCGTGGTGGAGTGTTGCACATCACAGTGGAGTGTTGCACATCCTGGTGGAGCATTGCACACCCTGGTGGAGTGTTGCACATCACGGTGTAGTGTTGCACATCACGGTAGAGTGTTGCACACCCTAGTGGAGTGTTGCACATCACAGTGTAGTGTTGCACATCACAGTAGAGTGTTGCACATCCTGGTGGATTTTTGCACATCCTGGTGGAGTCTTGCACATCCTGGTGGAGTGTTGCACATCCTGGTGGAGTGTTGCACATCATGGTGGAGTGTTGCACATTGTGGTGGAGTGTTGCACATCACGGTGGAATGTTGCACATCTTGGTGGAGTGTTGCATATCATGGTGGAATGTTGCACTTCTTAGTGGGATGTTGCAAATCGTGGTGGAGTGTTGCACATCGTGGTGGAGTGTTGCACATCGTGATTGAGTGTTGCACATCACGGTGGAGTGTTTCACACCCTGGTGGAGTGTTGCACATCCTGGTGGAGTGTTGCACACCCTGGTGGAGTGTTGCACATCACAGTAGAGTGTTGCACATCCTGGCAGAGTGTTACACGTCGTGGTGGAGTTTTGCACATCATGGTGGAGTGTTGCACATCACGGTGCAGTGTTTCACATCCTGGTGGAGTGTTGCACATCCTGGTGGAGTGTTGCACATCCTGGTGGAGTGTTGCACATCATGGTGGAATGTTTCACATCACCGTAGAGCGTTGCACATCATGGGGAAATGTTGCTCATCCTGGTGGAGTGTTGCACATCCTGGTGGAGTGTTGCACATCATGGTGGAATGTTGCGCATCTTGGTGGAATGTTGCACATCCTGGTGGAGTGTTGCACATCACAGTAGAGTGTTGCACATCCTGGTGGAGTGTTTCACATCCCTTGGAGTGTTGCACATCATGGTGGAATTTTGCACACCCTGGTGGAGTGTTGCACATGATGGTGGAATGTTGCACATTTTGGTGGAGTGTTGCACATCATGGGGGAATGTTGCACATCCTTGTGGAATGTTGCACATCCTGGTGGAGTGTTGCACATCACAGTAGAGTGTTGCACATCCTGGTGGAGTGTTGCACATCATGGTGGAATGTCGCGCATCTTGGTGGAGTGTTGCACATCGTGGTGGAATCTTGCACATTGTGATTGAGTGTTGCACATCCCGGTGGAGTGCTGCACATCGTAGTGGAGTGTACATCGTGGTGGAGTGTTGCACATCACAGTAGAGTGTTGAACATCCTGGTGGAGTTTTGCACATCCTGGTGGAGTGTTGCACATCATGGTGGAATGTTGCACATCCTGGTGGAGTGTTGCACACCGTGGTGGAGTTTTGCACAATATGGTGGAATGTTGCACATCTTGGTGGAGTGTTGCACATCCTGGCTGAGATTTCACATCACAGTAGAGTTTTGCACATCCTGGTGGGGTGTTGCACATCATGTTGGAATGTTGCCCATCTTGGTGGAGTGTTGCACATCGTGGTGGAATGTTGCACGTCGTGATTGAGTGTTTCACATCCTGGTGGAGTGCTGCACATCGTGGTGGAGTGTTGCACATCACAGTAGAGTGTTGCACATCACGGTGTAGTGTTGCACTTCACGGTGGAGTGTTGCACATCACGGTGTAGTGTTGCACAACCTGGGGGAGCGTTGCACACCCTGGTCGAGTGTTGCACATCACGGTGTAGTGTTGCACATCACGGTAGAGTGTTGCACATCCTGGTAGAGTGTTGCACATCCTGGTGGAGTGTTGCACATCACGGTAGAGTGTTGCACACCCTGGTGGAATGTTGCACCTCACAGTGGAGTGTTGCACACCCTGGTGGAGTGTTACACATCCTGGTGGAATGTTGCACATCGTGATTGTGTGTTGCACATCACGGTGGAGTGCTGCACATCGTGGTGGAGTGTTGCACAACACAGTAGAGTGTTGCACATCCTGGTGGAGTGTTGCACACCCAGCTGGAGTGTTGCACATCATGGTGAAATGTGGCACATCTTGGTGGAGTGTTGCACATCATGGTGGAGTGTTGCCCATCATGGTGGAGTGTTGCACACCCTGGTGTAGTGTTGCACATCCTGGTGGAATGATGCACATCTTGCTGGAGTGTTGCACATCATGGGGGAATGTTGCACATCCTGGTGGAGTGTTGCACATCCTGGTGGAGTGTTGCACATCACAGTAGAGTTTTGCAGATCCTCGTGGGGTGTTGCACATCATGGTGGAATGTTGCACATCATAGTGGAGTCTTGCACATCTTGGTGGAGTGTTGCACATCATGGTGGAATGTTGCACATCATAGTGGAGTCTTGCACATCTTGGTGAAGTGTTGCACATCATGGTGGAGTGCTGCACATCATGGTGGAGTGTTGCACATCGTGGTGGAGTGTTGCACATCACAGTGGAGTGTTGCACATCCTGGTGGAGCATTGCACACCCTGGTGGAGTGTTGCACATCACGGTGTAGTGTTGCACATCACGGTAGAGTGTTGCACACCCTAGTGGAGTGTTGCACATCACAGTGTAGTGTTGCACATCACAGTAGAGTGTTGCACATCCTGGTGGATTTTTGCACATCCTGGTGGAGTCTTGCACATCCTGGTGGAGTGTTGCACATCCTGGTGGAGTGTTGCACATCATGGTGGAGTGTTGCACATTGTGGTGGAGTGTTGCACATCACGGTGGAATGTTGCACATCTTGGTGGAGTGTTGCATATCATGGTGGAATGTTGCACTTCTTAGTGGGATGTTGCAAATCGTGGTGGAGTGTTGCACATCGTGGTGGAGTGTTGCACATCGTGATTGAGTGTTGCACATCACGGTGGAGTGTTTCACACCCTGGTGGAGTGTTGCACATCCTGGTGGAGTGTTGCACACCCTGGTGGAGTGTTGCACATCACAGTAGAGTGTTGCACATCCTGGCAGAGTGTTACACGTCGTGGTGGAGTTTTGCACATCATGGTGGAGTGTTGCACATCACGGTGCAGTGTTTCACATCCTGGTGGAGTGTTGCACATCCTGGTGGAGTGTTGCACATCCTGGTGGAGTGTTGCACATCATGGTGGAATGTTTCACATCACCGTAGAGCGTTGCACATCACGGTGGAGTGTTTCACATCATGGTGGAACGTTGCACACCCTGGTGGAGTATTGCAGCAAACTGCGGAGTGTTGCACACAGTGGTGGAGTGTTGCACACCCTGGTGTAGTGTTGCACACCCTGGGGTAGTGTTGCACATTGTGGTGGAGTGTTGAACATCATGGTGGAATATTGCACATCACGGTGGAGTGTTGCACATCATGGTGGAGTGTTGCACATCCTGGTGGAGCTTTGCACACCCTGGTGGAGTGTTGCACATCACGGTGTAGTTTTGCATATCACGGTAGAGTGTTGCACATCCTGGTGGGGTGTTGCACATCTTGGTGGAATGTTTCGCATCTTGGTGGAGTGTTACACATCCTGGTGGAATGTTGCACGTCGTGATTGAGTGTTGCACATCCTGGTGGAGTGCTGCACATCGTGTTGGAGTGTTGCACATCGTGGTGGAGTGTTGCACATCACAGTAGAGTGTTGCACATCCTGGTGGAGTTTTTCACATCCTGGTAGAGTGTTGCACATCATGGTGGAATGTTGCACACCCTGGTGGAGTGTTGCACATCCTGGTGGATTGTTGGACATCACAGTAGAGTGTTGCACATCCCGGTGGAGTGTTGCACATCATGGTGGACTGTTGCGCGTCTTGGTGGAATGTTGCACATCGTGGTGGAATGTTGCACATCGTGATTGAGTGTTTCACATCCTGGTGGAGTGCTGCACATCGTGGTGGAGTGTTGCACATTGTGGTGGAGTGTTGCACATCACAGTAGAGTGTTGCACATCCTGGTGGAGTGTTGCACATCATGGTGGAGTGTTGCACATCTTGGTGGAGTGTTGCACTTCATGGTGGAGTGTTGCACATCATGGTGGAGTATTGCACATCGTGGTGGAGTGCTGCACACCCTGGTCGAGTGTTGCACATCACGATGTAGTGTTGCACTTCACGGTGGAGTGTTGCACATCACGGTGTAGTGTTGCACAACCTGGGGAGCGTTGCACACCCTGGTTGAGTGTTGCACATCACGGTGTAGTGTTGCACATCATGATAGAGTGTTGCACACCCTGGTGGAGTGTTACACATCCTGGTGGAATGTTGCACATCGTGATTGAGTGTTGCACATCACGGTGGAGTGCTGCACATCCTGGTGGAGTGTTGCACACCCAGCTGGAGTGTTGCACATCATGGTGAAATGTTGCACATCTTGGTGGAGTGTTGCACATCATGGTGGAATGTTGCACATCATACTGGAGTCTTGCACATCGTGGTGGAGTGTTGCACATCATAGGGGAGTATTGCACATCTTGGTGAAGTGTTGCACATCATGGTGGAGTGTTGCAAATTGTGGTGGAGTGCTGCACATCATGGTGGAGTGTTGCACATCGTGGTTGAGTGTTGCACATCATGTTGGAGTGTTGCACATCCTGGTGGAGCTTTGGACACCCTGGTAGAGTGTTGCACATCATGGTGGAATGTTGCACACCCTGGTGGAGTGTTGCACATCGTGGTGGAGTGTTGGACATCACAGTAGAGTTTTGCACATCCTGGTGGAGTGTTGCACATCATGGTGGACTGTTGCGCGTCTTGGTGGAATTTTGCACATCGTGGCGGAATGTTGCACATCACAGTAGAGTTTTGCACATCCTGGTGGGGTGTTGCACATCATGGTGGAATGTTGCGCATCTTGGTGGAGTGTTACACATCGTGGTGGAATGTTGCACGTCGTGATTGAGTGTTGCACATCACGGTGGAGTGCTGCACATCGTGGTGGAGTGTTGCACATCGTGGTGGAGTGTTGCACATCCTGGTGGAGTGTTGCACACCCAGCTGGAGTGTTGCACATCATGGTGAAATGTTGCACATCCTGGTGGATTTTTGCACATCATGGTGGAGTGTTGCACATCATGGTGGAATGTTGCACACCCTGGTGGAGTGTTGCACATCCTGGTGGAGTGTTGCACATCACAGTAGAGTTTTGCACATCCTCGTGGGGTGTTGCACATCATGGTGGAATGTTGCGCATCTTGGTGGAGTGTTACACATCGTGGTGGAATGTTGCACGTCGTGATTGAGTGTTGCACATCACGGTGGAGTGCTGCACATCGTGGTGGAGTGTTGCACACCCTGGTGGAGTGTTGCACATCACAGTAGAGTGTTGCACATCCTGGCAGAGTGTTACACGTCGTGGTGGAGTTTTGCACATCATGGTGGAGTGTTGCACATCACGGTGCAGTGTTTCACATCCTGGTGGAGTGTTGCACATCCTGATGGAGTGTTGCACATCGTGGTGGAGTGTTGCACATCATGGTGGAATGTTTCACATCACCGTAGAGCGTTGCACATCACGGTGGAGTGTTTCACATCATGGTGGAACATTGCACATCACGGTGGAGTGTTGCACATCATGGTGGAACGTTGCACACCCTGGTGGAGTATTGCAGCAAACTGCGGAGTGTTGCACACAGTGGTGGAGTGTTGCACACCCTGGTGTAGTGTTGCACACCCTGGGGTAGTGTTGCACATTGTGGTGGAGTGTTGAACATCATGGTGGAATATTGCACATCACGGTGGAGTGTTGCACACCCTGGTGGAGTATTGCAGCAAACTGCGGAGTGTTGCACACCGTGGTGGAGTGTTGCACACCCTGGTGTAGTGTTGCACACCCTGGGGTAGTGTTGCACATTGTGGTGGAGTGTTGCACATCACGGTAGAGTGTTGCACACCCTGGTGGAGTGTTGCACATCACAGTGGAGTGTTGCACATCACGGTGGAGTGTTGCACATTCTGGAGGAGTGTTGAACATCATGGTGGAGAGTTGCACATCACGGTGGACTGTTGCACATCACTGTGCAGTGTTGCACACCCTGGTGGAGTGTTGCACATCCTGGTGGAGTATTGCAGCAAACTGTGGAGTGTTGCAGGTGTTACGTTTTTGTTGTGGCTCTTGGACTGCTGTGTCACTTCGGGGCCACGGTAGCAGTGAGTATACTTCTGTTTCCAATCAAAAACATTTTGCATTTGTTGAAAAATAAACATCGAAAAACACTTGAGGAAAAAAAGAATCATAATTTTAGATAATAAATGTATTTACTTCAAAACATCTGATGAATCAGAGGAACAACCCGATGTGTTGAGATGAACTGTGATACCTGCACGGGTTGAGTTACTTTTCAGAAACTTGTCTGATTATAAATTTGATTTAAATTCTTCTAGATTTTCTCTGCAGACAAGAATGATTCCTGATGGCTCTCATGCTGGCTTTGACGCAGACAGATTTGAGTAAAGAGCTCCTTCTACATCCCGTGTCCTCAGGTCCAGTTAGGCAGCCTTGTTAAAATAAGCAAGCAGCTCGTCTCGCCCTTATGAAGTCTGGCTTTCTCTGGCACTAAATATTGGTGACAGGTGTCTTAAAGCAGGCGCAGCAGCACCTGGACTTCATTATCCAACCAGACACAGCTGGAGTCCAGCCAGCTGCCAAACACACACACATTCACAGAGGAGAAGGACACTCTGTCAGACACCACTATGCATGAGGATACACTCAGCCATTGGCGTGACTCCACACACACACACACATACACACATACACACACACACACACACACGGTGCATGCTCACGCTCGAGCCTTGTTCCCTTACAGTCACAGAAATCCACACACATAATTGCATGACTAGAAGTAAAACCTCGGCCCTCACGTGCACCTCAGAAGAGTCGCTCACCAACTTCAGTATCCTGAGTTTGGTCACAACACTGAAAAAGAAACACATTTTGGGTAAATCCTCCTCGTGAACCAAGTCAACCCTTCCCTGTTTCAGCAAAATGATTTAAAACGTTGTTTTTTTTTAACCTAGTTTAGAAATTCTTGGATCTCAATAATTATTTTGTCTTTCAGTCTGAATTTGGACATCGACACTGAAGTGTCCTTATGAAAGCCTTAATGTCTATCTAAACAAAGATAGCTCTAGGTTCTACTGGATCTCAGCACCACTTTCTGACACAGAAGATCCCATTAAGCCCACTAACCTGGAAAAATGGGCTGAAACCTGTGCTTCAGTTCTGAACTGGTTTTAGTCCTGCTTAAAAAACAGGAACTACTTTGTATCACTTAGTAAATATTCATTCATTCATTCATTTTCCAAACCGCTTATTCCAATCCAGGGTTGCGGGGAAGCTGGAGCCTATCCCAGCCGGCTTTGGGTGACAGGCAGCAGGGTACACCCTGGACAGCTCGCCAGTCCATTGCAGGGCCACACACAGAGAGATGAACAACCACTCACTCCTAGGGGCAATTTAGAGTGACCAATTAACCTATCATGCATGTCTTTGGATGGTGGGAGGAAGCTGGAGTACCTGGAGAGAACCCACGCATACACGGGGAGAACATGCAAACTCCACACAGAAAGGCCACTGACCAAACCAGCCAAGGATTGAACCAGCGACCTTCTTGCTGTGAGGCCACAGTGCTAACCACTGCGCCACCGTGCAGCCCACTTAGTAAATATATTCCATGAAAATCTATTAAACAGACTGAAGTTTATATAGATCACAGAGCGGTGATGTGGAGTTCCACCAGGCTCCATGTTGGGCCCCTGTTGTTCAGTATCTGCATGTGGAGCTCCACCAGGCTCCATGTTGGGCCCCGTTTGTTCAGTATCTACATGTGGAGTTCCACCAGGCTCCATGTTGGGCCCCTGTTATTCAGTATCTACATGTGGAGTTCCACCAAGCTCCATGTTTGGCCCCGTTTGTTCAGCATCTACATGTGGAGTTCCACAAGGCTGCATGTTGGGCCCCTGTTGTTCAGTATCTACATGTGGAGTTCCACCAAGCTCCATGTTGGGCCCCTGTTATTCAGTATCTACATGTGGAGTTCCACCAAGCTCCATGTTTGGCCCCGTTTGTTCAGCATCTACATGTGGAGTTCCACTAGGCTCCATGTTGGGCCCCTGTTGTTCAGTATCTACATGTGGAGTTCCACAAGGCTCCATGTTGGGCCCCTGTTATTCAGTATCTACATGTGGAGTTCCACCAAGCTCCATGTTTGGCCCCGTTTGTTCAGCATCTACATGTGGAGTTCCACTAGGCTCCATGTTGGGCCCCTGTTGTTCAGTATCTACATGTGGAGTTCCACCAGGCTCCATGTTGGGCCCCTGTTGTTCAGCATCTACATGTGGAGTTCCACAAGGCTCCATGTTTGGCTCCTATTGTTTACTATCTACGTGCTCCCACCAGCTTAGATACTTTAATCAAACAGAATATCTGACGGTAATTATACTGGTAAAGCAGGTTTTATTTTCTCTGAAGTAAAATACAAGCTGAGAAACCCTGAGAGGACACACAAAGTTCCAGTCTTGTTTACAACCACATCGCAGCATCAAAACAGTGTAGACATGAAAAATTCTACTTTACTCCCTCCCAGGAGTACTTTACTCCAATCCAAGAGTACTTTACTCCCTCCCACAATTACTATACTCCCTTCCAGGAATAATTTGCTCCCTTTCAGGAGTACTTTGCTCTGCCATGTGAACTTTGCCACATGTAATTCATGTAGTTTTCACTTAGCAGGAGGAAACCATTGATATGTTCTACTGTGTTCCAGGTGAATTTACTCTGACACAGTAACACATATGTTAACATGTCAGTATTTAATTTCACATGTCTCAGGTCTCTGTGGAGATCGAGTTTACTCATACAGACCTTGTAGTCAGGTGAATGTATGTAATTTAGTTTTTCTTTGTCATTTCAGATAGGAGGCAGGAAAATAGTCCTTGTGAAGATGTTAAATCTCCTTTCTTCCTCGTTCTGATGCTCAGTTTGAACTTCACTACATGCTGCAATGTGACTGGCTGGTTCTACATTTGTGTGAACAGGGAGTATGTGAAGCTCATAAAGTGGACGGCGAGGGTTTACACATAAACACAGACTCCAGTAAATGAATTTGTCTCTCAGTTTTACTGGAAACGTTAAAGCTCAGACAGAGAGACTCTGCAGCTTTAAACCTGAAGATCCCTGCAGGAGTCTACGTCTCTCCCGTCCAGACAGGGTCTTCCTCTCTCCCTCTGCTGTTTCCCAGCAGCCAGGCAAGGCAGCCGGAGAGGACAAAAGTAAACACAGTCCCCTCGTCCTCCCTGTCTCCCCTCCCTCAGCCCTGTGCCGTCCCCACCCTGACGGACCCCTGGGGCCCCTCGCCTCTCCTTGTTTTTGTAGCGCTGGCAGCCGGAGCAGACAGACAGCAGAAGTTCATCCCCTGGGAGGCTGGACTGAAGAGGAGCGGTTTAATGCTGGACCTGGCCCAGGCATAGTGGGACACCTGCAATATTAATATCTTATGTTTTACATGAGGATTTTACACAGAGAGGAGAAAGTAGTAGTACTGAAGTATTTAGCAAGTACTGACTTATTGGGCATCACGTCATCCCACTGGTTTATATTCCGACTCGGTGCTCCGGCTGTGTTGTGCTTAAAGTTTAGTGTCACGTAACAGATCAGGTCCCATAATTATGCAGAACTATAAGTAACCAAAAGTCCTGGGAATTACAGTCTCCGACTGAACCTCATTAAGAGTCCTGAGGAAACAGGCAACTAGATGTTTTCTGATTTCTTACAAGTGAACAGGAACAAGAGAGAGGTGGTGATGTTTGGCACGGCGAGAGGTTAGCATCCTGCAGCTAAGTAGCAGAAACCCAGCCAGAAACTGCGTGTTGCTTTGGATTCTGGTCTCGTGAGATCCATTACAAAAGCTGTTTCTTTATCACACAAAGGATTTTTCCAGGATTAAAGGACTGATGTGTCAGAGTGACCTGGAAAAACTGGTTTCTGCAGATGACTGTAAGCGTGGGCTGGTCCAGGATGTTGCTGCTCTCCCCGACACCAGAAAGTTGATCGTCTAGCTCCTCGCACCGACTTCCTACCCAGCTGAGGTTCTGCTGCTGGTTGGAAGCTCTGAAGGTTCAGCCTCCCTTTAAATTCCCAGAGTTGGGACCAAACCTGGAAAAGGCTCCCACAGAGCTGCAGGTCTGCTCAACTCTGGCTTCTCCAGACCCACTGTCCTGCAGACTTTCTATGTTTCCCTGCTGCAACACGACTCTTATTAATGCAGGCATCCCCAGCTCTGGTCCTTGAGGGCCATGATCCTGCAGCTTTTCCATGTTTTCCTGCTTTAAGACGCTTGACTCAAATGAAACGGACATCATGCAGAACTTCATTGGCTGTTGGATCTATTTAATGGAATCCAGGTGAAACCTGCTGGACAGTGACCCCCGAGGACCGACTTTGGACACGTGTATTACTGGGTCCACAGTATTGGCGTTTAATCTGAATCAGGTGTTTTGCAGCGGGGAAACATCTAATACCTGCAGGATGGTGGACCTTGAGGACCAGATTTGGGGAACGCTGCTTCAAACTTCTTTTTTCACTGTTTTTTCACACCAGTCTTTAGTTTTTATAGCCTTTTTTTTTTAGCTTGTTCTGTTGAAGCTGCGTTTGATGCATCCTGTAATGGTCCCGTCTTCTCCACGTCTGGTTCTATGTGTTATAGAAATGAGGCAGTATTGTGCAGGACAGCTTACATTTAACCAGCAAAGGGAACAAAAAGAGGAAAAGACCGGTGGAACTTGGCAGAGATCTGCTTCATCGCTACGATGCTCAGAACTCAGAGGGGAACCTGAACTCTAGTGGACATGCCGTGTAAAGCACACCGGGGAGGCTATGGATGTTCAGCCTTTGCTACGGTCGTACCTCCATAAAGGCAGTTGAAATGAACCCAGACGGTTGGTGTTTGTGTTTCTTTCACAGACAGAAGTCAGTCTTTGTAGCTTCATTTTGGAGCTTATGTTGCTTTTTAGAGTAGCTGATGAACCCTTAAAGCTCCAGTAGGTAATGTTGCTCAGAGACATGTTCTACTGGGTGAAGCGGTTCCTCGTCCTGATAGTAGTCTATACATTCTGTAATCATGAACAATAAGAAATATAGTTAGACCCCTCAGTTTACTGTAAACCTGTAAAAACTCTGACCAATCCAAACGTTCCGACCCAAATGGAGTTCTTCATTTCTTATATTTCGTAGCTTCTTCTCCCGGCTCCCCTCCTCCCCCTCCAGCATACCTGATAGCCACACCCTGCATATAAACAGCGTGTTAGGATGAAAATACAAAGTAGTGAAGAAGAAACTCGGAAGGCAAACATGGCTGAGAAAATGCAGGAAGGATTTCCCGACCCGGCTCGGTTTATTTGCCTCCTCCTGCTAAACAGCCGAGAAAGAGAAAATCGTTGGTGGAAAAAGCTGTGAATAAAAAAGCCTCGGATCACGCAAGGAGCAGAACCAGAGGGGGAGGGGCCAAGCAGGGGGAGGGGTCAAGACAGGGGGAGGAGACACGAAGGGGGAGGGGCCAATACAGGGCGCCACTTTAACATCTCGCCAGCTCCCCAACATTACCTACCCCAACTTTAATGTTCTGCTCGATTCCCAAACACCTAATCTTCCACCATCAGGACCAACAGTGTGGAACTGTGATGGTCATGTGACCCTCCAGGTGGTCTACGGAGGTTTTCCAGCATTTCTATCCGTCCAGGAGGTTTACAATCCAGACACAACATGTAGTGTTTATTCAGAGACTCTAGATGGTAAATCCACCATTATTTATCACATCTTCATCACCATCACCACCATGTTGCTAAGAGACCTCTATTTTCACCTGGACATGATGATGAAGACGCTTCCTGTCAGACTTTCCACCAATCAGAGAGCTTAAACTGACGGTAACGTCCAATCAGGAGCAGCCAAAGATCAACAAGTGATGAGAAAAGCAGGAAAATAATGATCCTCTATGGCTGGAATAAAGCCAAGAAGACGTTTGGGATGCAGCTGAGTTGGAGGTGCTGCAGTGAGGACAGCAGGAAGATGTAACTACGTGTTATCGGCTGTGGCGTAGTGTCCACACCGAGCTCGTCTCATCCAGGACACCAGAGCGAAGGAAAGAAAACAGAAGGAACAGATGTCAGCTTATCTTCTCATGAGCTTCCAGACAAAACAAACCTCCAGCTCATCGGGGAGTGATGCCTCCCATTCTCATTCACAGCCTGCTGGACACCCCAAGTCTTTGTCTCAGCTGGGAAACATGATGAAACTACGGAACATGGCAGGTTTGTGATGCCGTTTCACGTCCAGAAATCACCTCCTGCACAGCGATCAAACGACTCCCAGTGTGTCACAGTCTGCCTTCCAGAGCCACAGTGGTTAGACTGGTGGGGGGAGCTGTAGGTGTGGGCGTCTGCTTCTCAGAAGGCAACTCATTCACCGCTTCTTGCTTCACGAGCCAAACTTTTGCTGGTTGGAGGGATTGAGGGTTCTCCTCCACCCCCTGCAGAGGACTCAAGTCCAAATCCAACGGAGAAGAGACGGAGCAGGTGGAGGAACGGAAGAAACAGACTCTCTGAGACTCCTAGGAACACCACCCAGCAGGAGATGCAGGAGTCTTCTCATGGACCTGGTCGGTAACCACCGTTTCCCATCCTCAAGCTGGGGGTTCGGCTGTTGCAACGGGACACGAAGTTCAGAGAAAGTCTGATTAAACAAGTAAAACCTGCTCCATCCTCCATGACAAAACGAGATCTTTTGTCTTCTCAAGTCACGAGAACATGATCACGTCATTTTGTCTTTGAGGACATTGTGTCCATCAGCCAAACAGAACCTTCTTCTCGTGGGGTTCCGAGAAGAAACGCAGAAAAGAACGAAGCAGAAAGTTTACTCTTCTGTTTTTTCTAGTTTATCCAAAGCAACTTGCGTTTGGTTGTTATCAGCGATTCATGGCAACATGACACACGTGTCCTGTGGGCGAAGGAAGCCGGAGAAAAAGAAAGGTATTTAGATGCGCTTTATAGTCCAAAGAATTTGGTAACTGTGCTAAACGGGAAGCTAATGACGGGAACGTAGCAGTTTTACAGATGATTTACCTGAAGTTTGTCCAGATGGAATCACCGTATGTATAATTTAACACTTACAGGAGCCTTTCATGGTGAATAAAGTGTATTTAGGTAATAAAATGGGTTTAAAGATGGAGGAAAAAATAACAACACTTCCAGCCACTTCCCTTCCAGCCTTGTTAGAATGTTTCAATGGAGGTTTATTGTTTTTTTCTTGACTGCATATTAAAACTTGCATCTCTGAATAACAAAAGCTACATTTCCATGACATTTCTTTGCCAAATTAAAGCGATATTTGTAAGTTTTGACAACAGTTGCGATTTGCAGGGGATTCCAAATGTTTTTAGTGCATAAACCTTATTTCCTATTAAAATCTCATCTGCTTCACGAGATTTTTCCAGAATTGCAGCTCATGCGAGGTAGCCACGCCGCGTTATTTTGGGGTTTTCGACTTTCTGCTGAGAATTTGCTTTTCTTCCTCGTTTTCTTTTCTAAAACTTCACGTCACGTCCGAGGACACGTGAATGCAAAAAACGTGTTGCCATGACACTTTGCGATATATTTCTATACTGAAATGTCTGAAAAACCACCTCATGAGAGCATAAAACTTTTTAGTCATATTTCAGTCTTCTTTACAAGTGTAGGTGTTTCCATTTGTGTTTTTTCTGGTGATATTTAGTTTTTGCACAATTCTAGGTGTCATTAAAAAACGCAGCTATAGACGCTGACAGCAGGCTGGTGATGTGAGCTTTTATATATCTGAATTCGTAACATACAAACAACAGCCTGCAAAGTGTCACACGCAGGTAATGCCGGGCGGACACTGTATGAATTCGAGGCGATTTCACCAGGATTTTGCTGTCGCAGACCACGCTGCGTCATCGTGGAAACATCGTAGCGTCGGGATGTCCGGTCGGGAGGTCGTAAGCCGTACAGTGTGGGAACACTCACGAGGAAGGATTAATTGCTGCTATGTTCCAACGATGTTGTTGCGACCTCCCGATCAAACTTCTGGCATGTCAGAAATTTTCGTCTTCGCTCGTACAGTGAGCGGTATTCCGTCACGATTCTACGTTCGCACCTCCGCAGAAGACACCGGTGGAGCTTTACACAATGGCGGGCAACCCCAACTTCAGACGTATGCGGTGGACACAGCTGCTAGACGAGAGATTAGTAGAGCTATGGAGAGAACACAAGGTTTTCTTTTTTTATTTTATTTCAGCGCACAAGACAGCGCACACGACTGCAACAACTTGCTGCCTGCTCGCCATCTTGTTGTCAGGCACGCTGTGGTTGTCATAGGAACTAGGAACCTTTGTTTTTCGTTGTTCACACTCGAGCACGTCGTGCCGTCACACGCCGACTGACGCCGACAAGTAGTCGTGGTTGTCAACAACAGTGGCTGACAGCAGTTGTACAGTATGAGTACACATGTCGTCGGGTCAGACAGAGTACGAGGGACAAACCCGGCCCTGCAGTGGGAGCATTTCCCCGACAGTCAGATTTCTAGAATCGCACAGTGTCCGCCCAGCATTACATGAAGGTTTTTGGCTGTAAGGTGCTGCTGAGCTTTTTGTGTAAACTGGTCATTAGTTTCTCCGACAGCGGTCTAAACATAAATAACAAAATATAGCAGAGATAGAAATAAACAAGATAAGCTCGGGTGCAAGCGTGCAGGCCGAAGCAAAGGCTTCCATAACATTTTACATAAAGAAGAAAATCAACTCAATAAGGAACAAAAATGATATTTATTTAATTCATTCATTAATTTTACAAACTTTGTCCGATGAAGGGTTGTGGGGACGTTGGAGTCTATCCCAGCAGTCACTGGGCGGGGGGCAGAGACACCCTGGAAAGGTCGCCAGTCCATCACAAACACATTTATTTTTAAACACAATTAAAAAACATTTGAACCATTTTCAGCTCGAATTACAATAGTTGGAAAAAGAAATTTTTTCACAGGCTTTAAAATCATTTCCAACATAACTTCCATCGATGAAACGATGTGGTCGATCATATTTGTTTGGGTATAAAGAAGGAACGGATGGGTCCGGAGGACTCCTGGTAAAATGATTCATTCAATGCCAGAATCTTAACCGATGGACTGCAGTCGACGTAGCGGAGAGTCTGTCAGCGTTTGGGACCATTTCGACTCATCTTTCATGACCCACAGATTACTGAGTACCTGGACTACAGACATGGAGGAGATTTGTTGCGTCGGGGCGTGTTGGGGGCGAACACTCTAGACCAGAGTCCAGACCAGAGTCTAGACCAGAGTCTAGACCAGAGTCTAGACCAGAGTCCAGACCAGAATCCAGACCAGAGTCCAGACCAGAATCCAGACCAGAGTCTAGACCAGAGTCCAGACCAGATTATAAACAAGAATCCAGACTAGAGTCCAGACCAAACACCAGACTAGAGTCCAGACAAGAGCCTAGACCAGAGTCTAGACCAGAGTCCAGACCAGAGTCTAGACCAGAGTCTAGACCAGAGTCTAGACCAGAGTCCAGACCAGAATCCAGACCAGAGTCTAGACCAGAGTCCAGACCAGAATCCAGACCAGAGTCCAGACCAGAGTCCAGACCAGAGTCTAGACCAGAGTCTAGACCAGAGTCCAGACCAGAATCCAGACCAGAGTCCAGACCAGAATCCAGACCAGAGTCTAGACCAGAGTCCAGACCAGAGTCCAGACCAGAATCCAGACCAGAGTCCAGACCAAACACCAGACTAGAGTCCAGACAAGAGCCTAGACCAGAGTCCAGACCAAAGACCCGACTAGAGTCCAGACTAGAGTCCAGACCAGAGTCCAGACTAGAGTACAGACCACAGTCAAAACCAGAGACCAGATCAGAGACCAGATAAGAGTCCATACTAGAGTCCAGACCAAATTCTCTACCGAAGACCAAACCAGAGTCCAGACAAGAGTCTAGGCCTAAGACGGAAGACCAGACCAGGGTCTAGACCAGAGTCCAGACCAGAGTGAAGACCAGAGTCCAGACCAGAGTCCAGAACAAAAACGAGACTAGAGTCCAGACCAGAGTTTAGACCAGAATCCAGACGGAAGACCAGACTAGAGTCCAGACCAGAGTCTAGACCAGAGTCTAGACCAGAGTCCAGACCAGAATCCAGACCAGAGTCCAGACCAGAATCCAGACCAGAGTCTAGACCAGAGTCCAGACCAGAGTCCAGACCAGAATCCAGACCAGAGTCCAGACCAAACACCAGACTAGAGTCCAGACAAGAGCCTAGACCAGAGTCCAGACCAAAGACCCGACTAGAGTCCAGACTAGAGTCCAGACCAGAGTCCAGACTAGAGTACAGACCACAGTCAAAACCAGAGACCAGATCAGAGACCAGATAAGAGTCCATACTAGAGTCCAGACCAAATTCTCTACCGAAGACCAAACCAGAGTCCAGACAAGAGTCTAGGCCTAAGACGGAAGACCAGACCAGGGTCTAGACCAGAGTCCAGACCAGAGTGAAGACCAGAGTCCAGACCAGAGTCCAGAACAAAAACGAGACTAGAGTCCAGACCAGAGTTTAGACCAGAATCCAGACGGAAGACCAGACTAGAGTCCAGACCAGAGTCTAGACCAGAGTCCAGACCAGAGTCTAGACCTAAGACCAGACTAGAGTCCAGACCAGAGTCAGAACCAAAGACCAGATCAGAGTCCAGACTAGAGTCCAGACTAGAATCCAGACTTCAGTCCAGACCAAAGTCAAGACTACAGTCTAGACCAGAGTCCAGACCAGAGTCCAGAACAAAGATCAGACCAGAGTCAAAACCAGTTACCAGATCAGAGTCCAGACAAGAGTCCAGACTAGTGTCCAGACCAGACTGAAGACAAAAGACCAGGTTAGAGTTCAGACTAGAGCCCAGACTAGAGTCCATTATGCAGTTTAGACCAAAGTCGAGACTAGAGCCCAGACCAGAGTCCAGACCAAAGTCCAGACTAGAGTCTAGACCAGAGTCCAGACCAAAGTCCAGACCAAAGACCAGACTAGACTTCAGACTAGAGTCCAGACCAGAGTCCAGACTAGAGTCCAGACCAGATTCTAGACCGAAGACAAGTATAGAGTCCAGACCAGAGTCAAAACCGGAGACCAGATCAGAGTCCAGACAAGAGTCCAGACTAGTGTCCAGACCAGACTGAAGACAAAAGACCAGGTTAGAGTTCAGACTAGAGCCCAGACCAGAGTCTAGACCAGAGTCCAGACCAGAATCCAGACCAGAGTCTAGACCAGAGTCCAGACCAGAGTCCAGACCAGAATCCAGACCAGAGTCTAGACCAGAGTCCAGACCAGTGTCCAGACCAGAGTCCAGACCGAAAACCAGATTAGAGTCCAGACCAGAGTCCAGACCAAACACCAGACTAGATTCCAGACCAGAGTCTAGACCAGAATCCAGACCAGAGTCTAGACCAGAGTCCAGACCAGAGTCCAGACCAGAGTCTAGACCAAAGTCCAGAACAAAATTCAGACCAGATTCTAGACCAGAGTCCAGACCAGAATCCAGACCAGAGTCCAGACCAGAGTCCAGACCAGAGTCCAGACTGGAGTCCAGACTAGAGTCTAGACCAGAGTCTAGACCAGAGTCCAGACCAGAGTTTAGACCAGAATTCAGACTAAAGTCCAGACTAGAGTCCAGACCAGAGTCCAGACCAACGTCCAGACTAGAGTCTAGACCAAGGTCCAGACCAGAGTCTACACCTAAGACCAGACTAGAGTCCAGACCAGAGTCTAGACCAGAGTCCAGACTAGAGTCCAGACCAAAAACCAGACAAGAGCCCAGACCAGAGTCCAGACCAGATTCTAGACCGAAGACAAGTATAGAGTCCAGACCAGAGTCAAAACCGGAGACCAGATCAGAATCCAGACAAGACTCCAAACCAGTGTCCAGACCAGAGTCCAGACCAAAAACCAGATTAGAGTCCAGACCAGAGTCCAGACCAGAGTCTAGACCAGAGTCCAGACCAGAATCCAGACCAGAGTCTAGACCAGAGTCCAGACCAGAGTCCAGACCAGAATCCAGACCAGAGTCTAGACCAGAGTCCAGACCAGAGTGAAGACCAGAGTCCAGACCAGAGTCCAGAACAAAAACGAGACTAGAGTCCAGACCAGAGTTTAGACCAGAATCCAGACGGAAGACCAGACTAGAGTCCAGACCAGAGTCTAGACCAGAGTCCAGACCAGAGTCTAGACCTAAGACCAGACTAGAGTCCAGACCAGAGTCAGAACCAAAGACCAGATCAGAGTCCAGACTAGAGTCCAGACTAGAATCCAGACTTCAGTCCAGACCAAAGTCAAGACTACAGTCTAGACCAGAGTCCAGACCAGAGTCCAGAACAAAGATCAGACCAGAGTCAAAACCAGTTACCAGATCAGAGTCCAGACAAGAGTCCAGACTAGTGTCCAGACCAGACTGAAGACAAAAGACCAGGTTAGAGTTCAGACTAGAGCCCAGACTAGAGTCCATTATGCAGTTTAGACCAAAGTCGAGACTAGAGCCCAGACCAGAGTCCAGACCAAAGTCCAGACTAGAGTCTAGACCAGAGTCCAGACCAAAGTCCAGACCAAAGACCAGACTAGACTTCAGACTAGAGTCCAGACCAGAGTCCAGACTAGAGTCCAGACCAGATTCTAGACCGAAGACAAGTATAGAGTCCAGACCAGAGTCAAAACCGGAGACCAGATCAGAGTCCAGACAAGAGTCCAGACTAGTGTCCAGACCAGACTGAAGACAAAAGACCAGGTTAGAGTTCAGACTAGAGCCCAGACCAGAGTCTAGACCAGAGTCCAGACCAGAATCCAGACCAGAGTCTAGACCAGAGTCCAGACCAGAGTCCAGACCAGAATCCAGACCAGAGTCTAGACCAGAGTCCAGACCAGTGTCCAGACCAGAGTCCAGACCGAAAACCAGATTAGAGTCCAGACCAGAGTCCAGACCAAACACCAGACTAGATTCCAGACCAGAGTCTAGACCAGAATCCAGACCAGAGTCTAGACCAGAGTCCAGACCAGAGTCCAGACCAGAGTCTAGACCAAAGTCCAGAACAAAATTCAGACCAGATTCTAGACCAGAGTCCAGACCAGAATCCAGACCAGAGTCCAGACCAGAGTCCAGACCAGAGTCCAGACTGGAGTCCAGACTAGAGTCTAGACCAGAGTCTAGACCAGAGTCCAGACCAGAGTTTAGACCAGAATTCAGACTAAAGTCCAGACTAGAGTCCAGACCAGAGTCCAGACCAACGTCCAGACTAGAGTCTAGACCAAGGTCCAGACCAGAGTCTACACCTAAGACCAGACTAGAGTCCAGACCAGAGTCTAGACCAGAGTCCAGACTAGAGTCCAGACCAAAAACCAGACAAGAGCCCAGACCAGAGTCCAGACCAGATTCTAGACCGAAGACAAGTATAGAGTCCAGACCAGAGTCAAAACCGGAGACCAGATCAGAATCCAGACAAGACTCCAAACCAGTGTCCAGACCAGAGTCCAGACCAAAAACCAGATTAGAGTCCAGACCAGAGTCCAGACCAGAGTCTAGACCAGAGTCCAGACCAGAATCCAGACCAGAGTCTAGACCAGAGTCCAGACCAGAGTCCAGACCAGAATCCAGACCAGAGTCTAGACCAGAGTCCAGACCAGAGTCCAGACCAGAGTCGAGACCAAAGTCCAGAACAAAATTCAGACCAGATTCTAGACCAGAGTCCAGACCAGAATCCAGACCAGAGTCCAGACTAGAGTCTAGACCAGAGTCTAGACCAGAGTCCAGACCAGAGTTTAGACCAGAGTCCAGACTAAAAAAACACACCAGAGTCCAGAGCAAAAACCAGACCAGAGTCCAGCCCAGAGTCCAGACCAGAGTCTAGACCAGAGTCCAGACTAGAGTCCAGACCAAAAACCAGACTAGAGCCCAGACCAGAGTCCAGACTAGAGTCCAGACCAAAAAGCAGACCACACCAGACTGCAGACTAGCGTTCAGACCAGAGTCCAAACCAGAGACCAGACAAGAGTCCAGATAAAAGTATAGACTAGAGTCCAGACCAAATTCTCTACCGAAGACCAAACCAGAGTCCAGACCAGAGTCCAGACCAAAGTCCAGACCAGACTCTAGACCAGAGTCCAGACCAGAGTCCAGAACACAGTCCAGACCAGACTCTAGACCAGAGTCCAGACCAGAGTCTAGACCAAAGTCCAGAACAAAATTCAGACCAGATTCTAGACCAGAGTCCAGACCAGAATCCAGACCAGACTCCAGACCAGAGTCCAGACCAGAGTCCAGACTAGAGTCCAGACTAGAGTCTAGACCAGAGTCTAGACCAGAGTCCAGACCAGAGTCCAGACCAGAGTCTAGACCAGAGTCCAGACCAGAGTTTAGACCAGAATTCAGACTAAAGTCCAGACTAGAGTCCAGACCAGAGTCCAGACCAACGTCCAGACTAGAGTCTAGACCAAGGTCCAGACCAGAGTCTACACCTAAGACCAGACTAGAGTCCAGACCAGAGTCTAGACCAGAGTCCAGACTAGAGTCCAGACCAAAAACCAGACAAGAGCCCAGACCAGAGTCCAGACCAGATTCTAGACCGAAGACAAGTATAGAGTCCAGACCAGAGTCAAAACCGGAGACCAGATCAGAATCCAGACAAGACTCCAAACCAGTGTCCAGACCAGAGTCCAGACCAAAAACCAGATTAGAGTCCAGACCAGAGTCCAGACCAGAGTCTAGACCAGAGTCCAGACCAGAATCCAGACCAGAGTCTAGACCAGAGTCCAGACCAGAGTCCAGACCAGAATCCAGACCAGAGTCTAGACCAGAGTCCAGACCAGAGTCCAGACCAGAGTCGAGACCAAAGTCCAGAACAAAATTCAGACCAGATTCTAGACCAGAGTCCAGACCAGAATCCAGACCAGAGTCCAGACTAGAGTCTAGACCAGAGTCTAGACCAGAGTCCAGACCAGAGTTTAGACCAGAGTCCAGACTAAAAAAACACACCAGAGTCCAGAGCAAAAACCAGACCAGAGTCCAGCCCAGAGTCCAGACCAGAGTCTAGACCAGAGTCCAGACTAGAGTCCAGACCAAAAACCAGACTAGAGCCCAGACCAGAGTCCAGACTAGAGTCCAGACCAAAAAGCAGACCACACCAGACTGCAGACTAGCGTTCAGACCAGAGTCCAAACCAGAGACCAGACAAGAGTCCAGATAAAAGTATAGACTAGAGTCCAGACCAAATTCTCTACCGAAGACCAAACCAGAGTCCAGACCAGAGTCCAGACCAAAGTCCAGACCAGACTCTAGACCAGAGTCCAGACCAGAGTCCAGAACACAGTCCAGACCAGACTCTAGACCAGAGTCCAGACCAGAGTCCAGACCAAAGTCCAGACCAGACTCTAGACCAGAGTCCAGACCAGAGTCCAGACCAGAGTTTAGACCAGAGTCCAGACCAGAGTCCAGAACACAGTCCAGACCAGAGTCCAGACCAAAGTCCAGACCAGACTCTAGACCAGAGTCCAGACCAGAGTCCAGACCAGAGTTTAGACCAGAATTCAGACTAAAGTCCAGACTAGAGTCCAGACCAGAGTCCAGACCAACGTCCAGACCAGAGTCTAGACCTAAGACCAGACTAGAGTCCAGACCAGAGTCTAGACCAGAGTCCAGACTGAAAAAACACACCAGAGTCCAGACCAGAGTCCAGAGTAAAAACCAGACCAGAGTCCAGCCCAGAGTCCAGACCAGAATCCAGACCAGAGTCTAGACCAGAGTCCAGACCAGAATCCAGACCAGAGTCCAGACCAGAATCTAGACCAGAATCCAGACCAGAGTCTAGACCAGAGTCTAGACCAGAGTCCAGACCCGAGACTAGACCAGAGTCCAGACCAGAATCTAGATCAGAGTCCAGACAAGAGTCCAGACTAGTGTCCAGACCAGACTGAAGACAAAAGACCAGGTTAGAGTTCAGACTAGAGCCCAGACTAGAGTCCAGACCAAAGTCCAGACCAGAGTCTAGACCAGAATCCAGACCAGAGTCTAGACCAGAGTCCAGACCAGAGTCCAGACCAGAGTCCATACCAGAATCCAGACCAGAGTCTAGACCAGAATCCAGACCAGAGTCTAGACCAGAGTCCAGACCAGAATCCAGACCAGAGTCTAGACCAGAGTCCAGACCAGAATCCAGACCAGAGTCCAGACCAGAATCCAGACCAGAGTCTAGACCAGAGTCCAGACCAGAGTCCAGACCAGAATCCAGACCAGAGTCCAGACCAGAATCCAGACCAGAGTCTAGACCAGAGTCCAGACCAGAATCCAGACCAGAGTCCAGACCAGAGTCTAGACCAGAGTCTAGACCAGAATCTAGACCAGAGTCTAGACCAGAATCTAGACCAGAGTCCAGACCAGAGTCTAGACCAGAGTCCAGACCAGAGACTAGACCAGAGTCCAGACCAGAATCTAGACCAGAGTCCAGACCAGAATCCAGACCAGAGTCTAGACCAGAATCTAGAACAGAGTCCAGACCAGAATCCAGACCAGAGTAGAGACCAGAGTCCAGACCAGAGTCTACACCAGAGTCCATACCAGAATCCAGACCAGAGTCTAGACCAGAGTCCAGACCAGAGTCCAGACCAGAATCTAGACCAGAATCCAGACCAGAGTCTAGACCAGAGTCCAGACCAGAGTCCAGACCAGAGTATAAACCAGAGTCCAGACAAGAGTCCAGACCAGAGTCCAGACCAAACACCAGACTTGAGTCCAGACCAGAGTCCAGACAATAGTCCATACCAGAGTCCAGACCAGAGTCCAGACCAGAGTCTAGACCAGAGTCCAGAACAGAGTCCAGACCAGATTATAAACAAGAATCCAGACTAGAGTCCAGACCAAACACCAGACTAGAGTCCAGACAAGAGCCTAGACCAGAGTCCAGACCAAAGACCCGACTAGAGTCCAGACTAGAGTCCAGACCAGAGTCCAGACTAGAGTACAGACCACAGTCAAAACCAGAGACCAGATCAGAGACCAGATAAGAGTCCATACTAGAGTCCAGACCAAATTCTCTACCGAAGACCAAACCAGAGTCCAGACAAGAGTCTTGGCCTAAGACGGAAGACCAGACCAGGGTCTAGACCAGAGTCCAGACCAGAGTGAAGACCAGAGTCCAGACCAGAGTCCAGAACAAAAACGAGACTAGAGTCCAGACCAGAGTTTAGACCAGAATCCAGACGGAAGACCAGACTAGAGTCCAGACCAGAGTCTAGACCAGAGTCCAGACCAGAGTCTAGACCTAAGACCAGACTAGAGTCCAGACCAGAGTCAGAACCAAAGACCAGATCAGAGTCCAGACTAGAGTCCAGACTAGAATCCAGACTTCAGTCCAGACCAAAGTCAAGACTACAGTCTAGACCAGAGTCCAGACCAGAGTCCAGAACAAAGATCAGACCAGAGTCAAAACCGGAGACCAGATCAGAGTCCAGACAAGAGTCCAGACTAGTGTCCAGACCAGACTGAAGACAAAAGACCAGGTTAGAGTTCAGACTAGAGCCCAGACTAGAGTCCATTATGCAGTTTAGACCAAAGTCGAGACTAGAGCCCAGACCAGAGTCCAGACCAAAGTCCAGACTAGAGTCTAGACCAGAGTCCAGACCAAAGTCCAGACCAAAGACCAGACTAGACTTCAGACTAGAGTCCAGACCAGAGTCCAGACTAGAGTCCAGACCAGATTCTAGACCGAAGACAAGTATAGAGTCCAGACCAGAGTCAAAACCGGAGACCAGATCAGAGTCCAGACAAGAGTCCAGACTAGTGTCCAGACCAGACTGAAGACAAAAGACCAGGTTAGAGTTCAGACTAGAGCCCAGACCAGAGTCTAGACCAGAGTCCAGACCAGAATCCAGACCAGAGTCTAGACCAGAGTCCAGACCAGAGTCCAGACCAGAATCCAGACCAGAGTCCAGACCAGAGTCCAGACTAGAGTCCAGACTAGAGTCTAGACCAGAGTCTAGACCAGAGTCCAGACCAGAGTTTAGACCAGAATTCAGACTAAAGTCCAGACTAGAGTCCAGACCAGAGTCCAGACCAACGTCCAGACTAGAGTCTAGACCAAGGTCCAGACCAGAGTCTACACCTAAGACCAGACTAGAGTCCAGACCAGAGTCTAGACCAGAGTCCAGACTAGAGTCCAGACCAAAAACCAGACAAGAGCCCAGACCAGAGTCCAGACCAGATTCTAGACCGAAGACAAGTATAGAGTCCAGACCAGAGTCAAAACCGGAGACCAGATCAGAATCCAGACAAGACTCCAAACCAGTGTCCAGACCAGAGTCCAGACCAAAAACCAGATTAGAGTCCAGACCAGAGTCCAGACCAGAGTCTAGACCAGAGTGCAGACCAGAATCTTGACCAGAGTCTAGACCAGAGTCCAGACCAGAGTCCAGACCAGAATCCAGACCAGAGTCTAGACCAGAGTCCAGACCAGAGTCCAGACCAGAGTCCAGACCAAAGTCCAGAACAAAATTCAGACCAGATTCTAGACCAGAGTCCAGACCAGAATCCAGACCAGAGTCCAGACTAGAGTCTAGACCAGAGTTTAGACCAGAGTCCAGACTAAAAAAACACACCAGAGTCCAGAGCAAAAACCAGACCAGAGTCCAGCCCAGAGTCCAGACCAGAGTCTAGACCAGAGTCCAGACTAGAGTCCAGACCAAAAACCAGACTAGAGCCCAGACCAGAGTCCAGACTAGAGTCCAGACCAAAAAGCAGACCACACCAGACTGCAGACTAGCGTTCAGACCAGAGTCCAAACCAGAGACCAGACAAGAGTCCAGATAAAAGTATAGACTAGAGTCCAGACCAAATTCTCTACCGAAGACCAAACCAGAGTCCAGACCAGAGTCCAGACCAAAGTCCAGACCAGACTCTAGACCAGAGTCCAGACCAGAGTCCAGAACACAGTCCAGACCAGACTCTAGACCAGAGTCCAGACCAGAGTCCAGAACACAGTCCAGACCAGAGTCCAGACCAAAGTCCAGACCAGACTCTAGACCAGAGTCCAGACCAGAGTCCAGACCAGAGTTTAGACCAGAATTCAGACTAAAGTCCAGACTAGAGTCCAGACCAGAGTCCAGACCAACGTCCAGACCAGAGTCTAGACCTAAGACCAGACTAGAGTCCAGACCAGAGTCTAGACCAGAGTCCAGACTGAAAAAACACACCAGAGTCCAGACCAGAGTCCAGACCAGAGTCCAGAGCAAAAACCAGACCAGAGTCCAGCCCAGAGTCCAGACCAGAGTCTAGACCAGAGTCCAGACTAGAGTCCAGACCAAAAACCAGACTAGAGCCCAGACCAGAGTCCAGACTAGAGTCCAGACCAAAAAGCAGACCAGAGTCCAGACCAGAGTCTAGACCAGAGTCCAGACTGAAAAAACACACCAGAGTCCAGACCAGAGTCCAGACCAGAGTCCAGAGCAAAAACCAGACCAGAGTCCAGCCCAGAGTCCAGACCAGAGTCTAGACCAGAGTCCAGACTAGAGTCCAGACCAAAAACCAGACTAGAGCCCAGACCAGAGTCCAGACTAGAGTCCAGACCAAAAAGCAGACCAGAGTCTAGACCAGAGTCTAGAACAGAGTCCAGACCAGAGTCCATTCCATGTCTAGACTAGAGTTCAGACCAGAGTCCAGACCAGAGACTAGACCAGAGTCCAGACCAAAAACCAGACTAGAGCCCAGACCAGAGTTCAGACCAAAGTCCAGACCAGAGTCCAGACCAAAAACCAAACCAGAGTCCAGACCAGAGTCCAGACCAAAGTCCAGACTAGAGTCCAGACCAGAGTCCTGACCAAAGTCCAGACTAAAGTCTAGACCAGAGTCTAGAACAGAGTCCAGACCAGAGTCCATTCCATGTCTAGACTAGAGTTCAGACCAGAGTCCAGACCAGAGACTAGACCAAAATCCAGACCAAAAACCAGACTAGAGCCCAGACCAGAGTTCAGACCAAAATCCAGACCAGAGTCCAGACCAAAAACCAAACCAGAGTCCAGACCAGAGTCAAAACCAGAGTCCAGACTAGAGTCCACATCAGATTCTAGACCGAAGACAAGAATAGAGTCCAGACCAGAGTACAGACCAGAGTCCAGACCAAAGACCAGACTAGAGTCTAGACCAAGGTTCAGACCAGAATCCAGACCAAAGACCAGACTAGAGTCCAGACCAGATTCTAGACCAAAGACAAGAATAGAGTCCAGACTAGAGTCCAGACCAGAGTCCTGACCAGAGTCCAGACTAGAGTCCAGACCAGAGTCCAGACCAAAGTCCAGACTAGAGTCCAGACCAGAGTCCTGACCAAAGTCCAGACTAAAGTCTAGACCAAGGTCCAGACCAGAGTCCAGACTAGAGTACAGACCAAAGACCAGACTAGAGTCCAGATTAGAGTCCAGACTACAATCCAGAATACAGTCCTGACCACAGTCCAGACTAGAGTCCAGACCAGATTCCAGACCAAAGTCCAGACTAGAGTCCAGACCAGAGTCCAGACCAAAGTCCAGACTAGAGTCTAAACCAAGGTTCAGACCAGAGTCCAGACCAAAGACCAGACTAGAGTACAGACCAGATTTTAGACCGAAGATAAGACTAGAGTCCAGACCAGATTCTAGACCGAAGACAAGAATAGAGTCCAGACTAGAGTCCAGACTAGAGTCCAGACCAGAGTCCTGACCAGAGTCCAGACTAGAGTCCAGACCAGAGTACAGACCAAAGTCCAGACCAAGGTCCAGACCAAAAACCAGACTAGAGCCCAGACCAGAGTTCAGACCAAAGTCCAGACCAGAGTCCAGACCAAAGTCCAGACTAGAGTCTAAACCAAGGTTCAGACCAGAGTCCAGACCAAAGACCAGACTAGAGTACAGACCAGATTTTAGACCGAAGATAAGACTAGAGTCCAGACCAGAATCAAAACCAGAGACCAGATCAGAGTCCAGACCAGTGTCCAGACCAGAGTCCAGACCAGAGTCGAGACCAGAGTCCAGCCCAGAGTCCAGACCAGAGTCTAGACCAGAGTCCAGACTAGAGTCCAGACCAAAAACCAGACTAGAGCCCAGACCAGAGTCCAGACTAGAGTCCAGACCAAAAAGCAGACCACACCAGACTGCAGACTAGCGTTCAGACCAGAGTCCAAACCAGAGACCAGACAAGAGTCCAGATAAAAGTATAGACTAGAGTCCAGACCAAATTCTCTACCGAAGACCAAACCAGAGTCCAGACCAGAGTCCAGACCAAAGTCCAGACCAGACTCTAGACCAGAGTCCAGACCAGAGTCCAGAACACAGTCCAGACCAGACTCTAGACCAGAGTCCAGACCAGAGTCCAGAACACAGTCCAGACCAGAGTCCAGACCAAAGTCCAGACCAGACTCTAGACCAGAGTCCAGACCAGAGTCCAGACCAGAGTTTAGACCAGAATTCAGACTAAAGTCCAGACTAGAGTCCAGACCAGAGTCCAGACCAACGTCCAGACCAGAGTCTAGACCTAAGACCAGACTAGAGTCCAGACCAGAGTCTAGACCAGAGTCCAGACTGAAAAAACACACCAGAGTCCAGACCAGAGTCCAGAGCAAAAACCAGACCAGAGTCCAGCCCAGAGTCCAGACCAGAGTCTAGACCAGAGTCCAGACTAGAGTCCAGACCAAAAACCAGACTAGAGCCCAGACCAGAGTCCAGACTAGAGTCCAGACCAAAAAGCAGACCAGAGTCTAGACCAGAGTCTAGAACAGAGTCCAGACCAGAGTCCATTCCATGTCTAGACTAGAGTTCAGACCAGAGTCCAGACCAGAGACTAGACCAGAGTCCAGACCAAAAACCAGACTAGAGCCCAGACCAGAGTTAAGACCAAAGTCCAGACCAGAGTCCAGACCAAAAACCAAACCAGAGTCCAGACCAAAGTCCAGACCAAAGTCCAGACTAGAGTCCAGACCAGAGTCCTGACCAAAGTCCAGACTAAAGTCTAGACCAGAGTCTAGAACAGAGTCCAGACCAGAGTCCATTCCATGTCTAGACTAGAGTTCAGACCAGAGTCCAGACCAGAGACTAGACCAAAATCCAGACCAAAAACCAGACTAGAGCCCAGACCAGAGTTCAGACCAAAATCCAGACCAGAGTCCAGACCAAAAACCAAACCAGAGTCCAGACCAGAGTCAAAACCAGAGTCCAGACTAGAGTCCACATCAGATTCTAGACCGAAGACAAGAATAGAGTCCAGACCAGAGTACAGACCAGAGTCCAGACCAAAGACCAGACTAGAGTCTAGACCAAGGTTCAGACCAGAATCCAGACCAAAGACCAGACTAGAGTCCAGACCAGATTCTAGACCAAAGACAAGAATAGAGTCCAGACTAGAGTCCAGACCAGAGTCCTGACCAGAGTCCAGACTAGAGTCCAGACCAGAGTCCAGACCAAAGTCCAGACTAGAGTCCAGACCAGAGTCCTGACCAAAGTCCAGACTAAAGTCTAGACCAAGGTCCAGACCAGAGTCCAGACTAGAGTACAGACCAAAGACCAGACTAGAGTCCAGATTAGAGTCCAGACTACAATCCAGAATACAGTCCTGACCACAGTCCAGACTAGAGTCCAGACCAGATTCCAGACCAAAGTCCAGACTAGAGTCCAGACCAGAGTCCAGACCAAAGTCCAGACTAGAGTCTAAACCAAGGTTCAGACCAGAGTCCAGACCAAAGACCAGACTAGAGTACAGACCAGATTTTAGACCGAAGATAAGACTAGAGTCCAGACCAGATTCTAGACCGAAGACAAGAATAGAGTCCAGACTAGAGTCCAGACCAGAGTCCTGACCAGAGTCCAGACTAGAGTCCAGACCAGAGTACAGACCAAAGTCCAGACCAAGGTCCAGACCAAAAACCAGACTAGAGCCCAGACCAGAGTTCAGACCAAAGTCCAGACCAGAGTCCAGACCAAAGTCCAGACTAGAGTCTAAACCAAGGTTCAGACCAGAGTCCAGACCAAAGACCAGACTAGAGTACAGACCAGATTTTAGACCGAAGATAAGACTAGAGTCCAGACCAGAATCAAAACCAGAGACCAGATCAGAGTCCAGACCAGTGTCCAGACCGAAAACCAGACCAGGGTCCAGACCAGAGTCCAGACAAAAGTTCAGACTCGAGTCCAGACCAGAGTCCAGACCAAAGTCCAGACTAAACCTGGAGAAGCAGCATGTCGCTGGAGATGAAACTTCCACCAAATGTCGACTCATTTCTTTCTCAGAAATCATAACTTTTAACTTATAATTACGGGAACTATTAATCATTTTCTTTATGATTTTCATTCATTCAACGATTCATTATCTGAACTGTTTCATTGGATAAATGGTCGCGGCGAGCTGGAGCCTATCCCAGCAGCCTTCGGGTCTACATCCTGGCCAGTCCATCGCACTTCTTTATCTTTTTTTTAATGATTTTTTTCTGTTTTACTATTTTCAAACACATTCTTTGCAAACATCTATGATGCTTTCAATGTTTTGTCATAAACTTTAACGGTGAAAACATCTCGCCTTACTGAACTCACAAAACGAGTGTTTTCTCTCTAACAACTCGCCAGTTTTTATTTTTACACAAACACAAAATCTGAGACTTAGTTTTTTTGTCTAAGAGTTGGTTTTACTCATGCTAGGTAATAAAGCCTTAGTAATAAGCCTTATTCTGTTACTGAGACCGTTAAGGACCAAAAGATTTCATATACACGTTAAAAAAAACTCCTTTGCTGGATCATACCATAAATAAATCATATTTGACCTAAATCTGACATGTTTCATCTTACTTTGATGGCAGTTTTTATTAACCTGTAGGATAATAAGTACAGAGAAGTTCTTTGAGCAGTCAGGGGCTGCATGGACCAGCTTGCTTCGGCTACCGGCTCCGTCCTCGGCGACCCCTTAGCAACAGGAGTCCAATCAGACGCGACCTTTCTACTCCGTCGGCGGAGTCTGGGAGGAAAGCTAACAGAAGTCGTGTGGAGGTTTTATTCCTGCAAACTTTCTGCAGCTGACAGGTAGAGCGAGCACGAATGTAAGCCACTACCTCACCACTTCACACACACACACACACACACACACACACCTCCCAACAGCTGACAAGTTTCCAGACAGACTCGGGCCTCTCCAGGAATACACATGCACGCATGCCTGCACAAAAACACACACTCCTCTGACGGAGAGTCAGCATTATTTTGTGGATTTGTTTTGGTCTGGTGCAAAACACAAGTCTCATTGGCTCATAAACACACACACACACACACACACACACACACACAACACAACATCAACACACACTGCATCAGAAAACACACAAACCCCAGCAGAACATGCACACGTTTAGGAGGTTATAAATATTTACACACTCACCTCGCCTGCAGCAGTCCAAGGGCGTCTCGGTGTGTGTGTGTGTGTGTGTGTGTGTGTGTGTGTGTGTGTGTGTGTGTGTGTGTGTGTGTGCAGGGTGCAGATGTGTGTTAGCTAGCGAGCGACAGCAGGGATGTGTTGTGTGGGTGCTGTCGCTGTGGAGTGAAGAGGAAGAGACAGAAAGAGGAAGAAAGTGAAGAAGGGAGGGAAGTAAGGTGTGCTAACCCTGCATCCCTCTTCCTCCTCCTCCTCCTCCTCCTCTTCCTCCTCCTCCTCTTCCACCTCTTCCTCCTCCTCCTCTTCCACCTCTTCCTCCTCCTCCTCCTCCTCTTCCTCCTCCTCCTCCTCCTCCTCCTCCTCCTCCTCCTCCTCCTCTTCCTCCTCTTCCTCCTCCTCCTCTTCCTCCTCCTCCTCCTCCTCCTCTTCCTCCTCCTCCTCCTCCTCCTCTTCCTCCTCCTCCTCCTCCTCCTCCTCCTCCTCTTCTTCCTCCTCCTCCTCCTCCTCCTCCTCTTCCTCCTCCTCCTCCTCCTCCTCTTCCTCCTCCTCCTCTTCCTCCTCCTCCTCCTCCTCCTCCTCTTCCTCCTCCTCCTCCTCCTCTTCTTCCTCCTCCTCCTCCTCCTCCTCCTCCTCCTCCTCCTCCTCCTCCTCCTCCTCCTCCTCCTCCTCTTCCTCCTCCTCCTCCTCCTCCTCCTCTTCCTCCTCCTCCTCCTCCTCTTCCTCCTCTTCCTCCTCCTCCTCTTCCTCCTCCTCCTCTTCCTCCTCCTCCTCCTCCTCCTCCTCCTCCTCTTCCTCCTCCTCCTCCTCCTCTTCCTCCTCCTCCTCCTCCTCTTCTTCCTCCTCCTCCTCCTCCTCCTCTTCCTCCTCCTCCTCCTCCTCTTCCTCCTCCTCCTCCTCCTCCTCCTCCTCTTCTTCCTCCTCCTCCTCCTCCTCCTCTTCCTCCTCCTCCTCCTCCTCTTCCTCCTCCTCCTCCTCCTCTTCTTCCTCCTCCTCCTCCTCCTCCTCTTCCTCCTCCTCCTCCTCCTCTTCCTCCTCCTCCTCCTCCTCTTCTTCCTCCTCCTCCTCCTCCTCCTCTTCCTCCTCCTCCTCCTCCTCTTCCTCCTCCTCCTCCTCCTCTTCTTCCTCCTCCTCCTCCTCCTCCTCTTCCTCCTCCTCCTCCTCCTCTTCCTCCTCCTCCTCCTCCTCTTCTTCCTCCTCCTCCTCCTCCTCCTCTTCCTCCTCCTCCTCCTCCTCCTCTCCAGCCAGCAGGAGCTCTCTTAGAGGAGTGACGGCTCTCTGCTTTCAGTCGGGCTTGTTGGCATCTCCACTGAATCTCCTTAAGACCAGACTAGACCAGACCTGATGAAGACCAGAAGACCAGACTAGACCAGACCTGATGAAGACCAGAAGACCAGACTAGACCAGACCTGATGAAGACCGGACTAGGTCCCCGGGTCCAAGTCCCCCAGGTCCCCCAGGTCCCCCGGGTCCCCGTACCCCGGGTCCACGTCCCCCGGGTCCACATCCCCCGGGTCCCCCGGGTCCCCGTCCACGCTGAGTGGAGACATCAGGCGTTATTTAGGCATCCATAATTCTGCCAACATAAATATTATTCTCTTTATTTAAAGATAAAATAATCGCTGAGTTTTCCATCATATCATGTTCCCAAAACCACAAAACCCTCGGTCCAGACCCGGTCCTGAGCCTCAGTCCAGACCCGGTTCTGACCCTCGGTCCAGACCTGGTCCTGAGCCTTGGTCCAGACCTGGTCCTGAGCCTCGGTCCAGACCCGGTCCTGAGCCTCAGTCCAGACCCGGTCCTGAGCCTCAATCCAGACCTGGTCCTGGCTGCAGGAACCAGACTGTCTGGAGGGGGACCAGGTCCTAAGGTAATCTGGTTCAGAGCTACATGTTCTGTGAGAACCATCGAGGTCCAGACGAGGTTTCAGACGAGGTCCAGACGAGGTCCAGACGAGGTTCAGACGAGGTTCAGACGAGGTCCAGACGAGGTCCAGACGAGGTCCAGACGAGGTTTCAGACGAGGTTTCAGACGAGGTCCAGACGAGGTTTCAGACGAGGTCCAGACGAGGTCCAGACGAGGTTCAGACGAGGTCCAGACGAGGTTCAGACGAGGTCCAGACGAGGTTTCAGACGAGGTCCAGACGAGGTCCAGACGAGGTCCAGACGAGGTTTCAGACGAGGTTTCAGACGAGGTCCAGACGAGGTTCAGACGAGGTTCAGACGAGGTCCAGACGAGGTCCAGACGAGGTCCAGACGAGGTTTCAGACGAGGTTTCAGACGAGGTCCAGACGAGGTTTCAGACGAGGTCCAGACGAGGTCCAGACGAGGTTCAGACGAGGTCCAGACGAGGTTCAGACGAGGTCCAGACGAGGTTTCAGACGAGGTCCAGACGAGGTCCAGACGAGGTCCAGACGAGGTTTCAGACGAGGTCCAGACGAGGTCCAGACGAGGTCCAGACGAGGTTCAGACGAGGTTCAGACGAGGTCCAGACGAGGTCCAGACGAGGTTCAGACGAGGTTCAGACGAGGTCCAGACGAGGTCCAGACGAGGTTCAGACGAGGTCCAGACGAGGTTCAGACGAGGTCCAGACGAGGTTTCAGACGAGGTCCAGACGAGGTCCAGACGAGGTTTCAGACGAGGTCCAGACGAGGTCCAGACGAGGTCCAGACGAGGTTTCAGATGAGGTCCAGACGAGGTCCAGACGAGGTCCAGACGAGGTTTCAGACGAGGTTCAGACGAGGTCCAGACGAGGTTTCAGACGAGGTCCAGACGAGGTCCAGACGAGGTTTCAGACGAGGTTCAGACGAGGTTTCAGACGAGGTCCAGACGAGGTTCAGACGAGGTCCAGACGAGGTCCAGACGAGGTTCAGACGAGGTCCAGACGAGGTCCAGACGAGGTCCAGACGAGGTTTCAGACGAGGTCCAGACGAGGTCCAGACGAGGTCCAGACGAGGTCCAGACGAGGTTTCAGACGAGGTCCAGACGAGGTTCAGACGAGGTCCAGACGAGGTCCAGACGAGGTCCAGACGAGGTTCAGACGAGGTCCAGACGAGGTCCAGACGAGGTTCAGACGAGGTCCAGACGAGGTTTCAGACGAGGTCCAGACGAGGTCCAGACGAGGTCCAGACGAGGTTTCAGACGAGGTCCAGACGAGGTCCAGACGAGGTTTCAGACGAGGTTCAGACGAGGTTTCAGACGAGGTCCAGACGAGGTCCAGACGAGGTTCAGACGAGGTTCAGACGAGGTCCAGACGAGGTTCAGACGAGGTCCAGACGAGGTCCAGACGAGGTTCAGACGAGGTCCAGACGAGGTTTCAGACGAGGTCCAGACGAGGTCCAGACGAGGTCCAGACGAGGTTTCAGACGAGGTCCAGACGAGGTCCAGACGAGGTTTCAGACGAGGTCCAGACGAGGTCCAGACGAGGTCCAGACGAGGTTTCAGACGAGGTTTCAGACGAGGTCCAGACGAGGTTCAGACGAGGTCCAGACGAGGTCCAGACGAGGTCCAGACGAGGTTCAGACGAGGTCCAGACGAGGTCCAGACGAGGTTCAGACGAGGTTTCAGACGAGGTCCAGACGAGGTCCAGACGAGGTCCAGACGAGGTTTCAGACGAGGTCCAGACGAGGTCCAGACGAGGTTTCAGACGAGGTTCAGACGAGGTTTCAGACGAGGTCCAGACGAGGTCCAGACGAGGTTCAGACGAGGTTCAGACGAGGTCCAGACGAGGTCCAGACGAGGTCCAGACGAGGTTCAGACGAGGTCCAGACGAGGTCCAGACGAGGTCCAGACGAGGTTTCAGACGAGGTCCAGACGAGGTCCAGACGAGGTCCAGACGAGGTTTCAGACGAGGTCCAGACGAGGTTTCAGACGAGGTTCAGACGAGGTTTCAGACGAGGTCCAGACGAGGTCCAGACGAGGTTCAGACGAGGTTCAGACGAGGTCCAGACGAGGTTCAGACGAGGTCCAGACGAGGTCCAGACGAGGTCCAGACGAGGTCCAGACGAGGTTTCAGACGAGGTCCAGACGAGGTTTCAGACGAGGTCCAGACGAGGTCCAGACGAGGTTTCAAACGAGGTCCAGACGAGGTCCAGACGAGGTTTCAGACGAGGTCCAGACGAGGTCCAGACGAGGTTTCAAACGAGGTCCAGACGAGGTCCAGACGAGGTTCGGAGGGAAGGATGGGGAGACGCTGGCGGACCACCATGATGTCTCCTCCTCCTCTCCCTCCATCGGCTCCTCCTGGTTTAAGATGGTTTCTGCTCCTCAGATGTTTTTCTGCAGCGTCCCACCCCTCCCTCTTCCTCTTCCAGCTCTGTGTTTCTACAGCTGTCTCTTCGCAGCGTTCAGCTTCTTCTCTGTTATTGTCTCGTCTCATCTCTGCTTTCATCCCGTCTGTCGCTGAACTTCATCAGCTTCGTGTAAAATCTGCACATTTACAACCTCCGGCGTTTTTTCTTCTCTTTAGTCTGCAGGACACGCCGTCCATGCTGTCCTCAAACAATTCCACATCTTCATCCAGGTTTCCACTCAGACCAGTCTAAATGAGCTTTGGTCCAGAGAAGACGGCGTGTTTCTGGATCCTCTTCACATATGATGGAGCTTTAACCTGCATGAACTGGGTTCACAGTAGAGAATCAGGTCTTAATGCAGAACCAGCATCCAGCCTGGTCCCAGCATACAGAGATTCTTTCTGAATCTGTAGATATTATACACCGAAGATGGAGCAATATTTTAAGTCTGCACAAGTTTAAGCTTGGGATCATTTTTATCAATTTTTTTCAATATTTAGAGATACTTCTTTTGTTAGTTGAACCTCCGTCCAAATTTGACTGTGTGAGTCTCTTCCTCTCTAAAATGCTCTTCAGCATCCAGTTGTATTAATGACACTTCAGATTAACCTGGTTAGCTGTAATTTCTTCATTTCGATGTTTTCTGTTTGTATTTGCTGATGAGCTGAAGATGCCCAGCGCCCAGAGATTCCTTCTGATTCTTCCAGTTTGAAGATGAAGGAAGATGAAAGTTTTACTCTGAGGAAAACAAAAAGCCATGAATTTGTGGATGCAGTATAAACTCCTGCTTATCCTTTCATCCGAGAGACTCCGCCTCCCATTGGAGCTTTTTTTAAACCCACTTATGTCACTAAACTTTGATAATTCTTCTGCTTTCATCCAAACTGAACAACTTTATTTTAACATTGAGTCGTGATAAACAGGAATCAAACTAATAAAATTTAGCAGAAATATGCAAAATTCCAAGACTTCCACAAATGCTCGATCATTCCTGGGAATCTGCTGCCACCTCCGACCTCATCCTGCATTCTTTTATATCCTGTAGCTTCCTCGGATCCATGCAGGGCTCTTCTGCTTCTCCTCTCCCTGCAGCCAGAGCGTCTGCCAGCTGCATCAGCTGCTGCTCTGCCTCGTCGCCAGATTTATAAGCTGATAGAAGGAGTTGAGGGAGGCTGCCAGACCAGAGGAATATGCTCCATCTACCACCAGCCATTAAAGCCCACCACCCTCCACATGACAACAAAATGAAAACTATTAAGAAAATGTGCTGAGAGCTCATAACGCTCCCTCGGGTGTGTTTTAGTGTGTGCCCATTTGCAGCAGGCCGAACAGTGTGTGGAGTCATTAGGGTTGGTGGATGCAGACAAAGAGCAATTAAAAGTCTTATAAACGGAACCGCAGAGCAGAAAAATGACGAACAGAAACAAAAGTTGCTGGTTTGATGGTGAAACAAAACACATTTCAGCCTCAGAGAACAAAAACGTGTCTGAGACATTTCTTTCAGCTGCTTTGCTGACAAACTTGTTTCTTTCAGCGTGGAGAAACCTGCAGAAGCTTCTGGAGCCTCGTTGTTAAAAGTTCTGCAGGACAAGACGGGAAACGATTCCTGCTTTTCTCTTTTTAAACCATCTCAACTTTTATCCAAACAACAAACGTTAGAAACTGCCATGAACAAAAAATTGCTTCAACTCATGAAACGTAAACATGTCGTGTTGGTGCGGAATGTACCGGCCTGACCGGTGCCGACCGGAACCGTACAAACCCATCCCTTACCTTCACTTCCTGGACCGAACCGTCTCCATACCGACCCATCCTGTACCAAACCGTCTCCATACCGACCCATCCTGTACCAAACCGTCTCCATACCTTCACTTCCTGGACCAAACCGTCTCCATACCTTCACTTCCTGGACCAAACCGTCTCCATACCTTCACTTCCTGGACCAAACCGTCTCCATACCGACCCATCCTGTACCAAACCGTCTCCATACCGACCCATCCTGTACCAAACCGTCTCCATACCTTCACTTCCTGGACCAAACCGTCTCCATACCTTCACTTCCTGGACCAAACCGTCTCCATACCTTCACTTCCTGGACCAAACCGTCTCCATACCTTCACTTCCTGGACCAAACCGTCTCCATACCGACCCATCCTGTACCAAACCGTCTCTATAACAACCCATCCTGTACCAAACCGTCTCCATACCGACCCATCCTGTACCAAACCGTCTCCATAACAACCCATCCTGTACCAAACCATCTCTATACCTTCACTTCCTGGACCGAACCGTCTCCATACCGACCCATCCTGTACCAAACCGTCTCCATACCGACCCATCCTGTACCAAACCGTCTCCATAACAACCCATCCTGTACCAAACCGTCTCCATAACAACCCATCCTGTACCAAACCGTCTCTATACCTTCACTTCCTGGACCGAACCGTCTCCATACCGACCCATCCTGTACCAAACCGTCTCCATACCGACCCATCCTGTACCAAACCGTCTCCATACCGACCCATCCTGTACCAAACCGTCTCTATAACAACCCATCCTGTACCAAACCGTCTCTATACCTTCACTTCCTGGACCAAACCGTCTCCATACCGACCCATCCTGTACCAAACCGTCTCTATAACAACCCATCCTGTACCAAACCGTCTCCATACCGACCCATCCTGTACCAAACCGTCTCCATAACAACCCATCCTGTACCAAACCGTCTCTATACCTTCACTTCCTGGACCGAACCGTCTCCATACCGACCCATCCTGTACCAAACCGTCTCCATACCGACCCATCCTGTACCAAACCGTCTCCATAACAACCCATCCTGTACCAAACCGTCTCCATAACAACCCATCCTGTACCAAACCGTCTCTATACCTTCACTTCCTGGACCGAACCGTCTCCATACCGACCCATCCTGTACCAAACCGTCTCCATACCGACCCATCCTGTACCAAACCGTCTCCATACCGACCCATCCTGTACCAAACCGTCTCTATAACAACCCATCCTGTACCAAACCGTCTCCATACCGACCCATCCTGTACCAAACCGTCTCCATAACAACCCATCCTGTACCAAACCGTCTCCATACCTTCACTTCCTGGACCGAACCGTCTCCATACCGACCCATCCTGTACCAAACCGTCTCCATACCTTCACTTCCTCGACCGAACCGTCTCCATACCTTCACTTCCTGTACCAAACCGTCTCCATACCGACCCATCCTGTACCAAACCGTCTCCATACCGACCCATCCTGTACCAAACCGTCTCCATACCGACCCATCCTGTACCAAACCGTCTCCATACCTTCACTTCCTGTACCAAACCGTCTCCATACCGACCCATCCTGTACCAAACCGTCTCCATACCGACCCATCCTGTACCAAACCGTCTCCATACCGACCCATCCTGTACCAAACCGTCTCCATACCTTCACTTCCTGGACCGAACCGTCTCCATACCGACCCATCCTGTACCAAACCGTCTCCATAACAACCCATCCTGTACCAAACCCTCTCCATAACAACCCATCCTGTACCAAACCGTCTCCATACCGACCCATCCTGTACCAAACCGTCTCCATAACAACCCATCCTGTACCAAACCGTCTCCATACCGACCCATCCTGTACCAAACCGTCTCCATAACAACCCATCCTGTACCAAACCGTCTCCATAACAACCCATCCTGTACCAAACCGTCTCCATAACAACCCATCCTGTACCAAACCGTCTCTATACCTTCACTTCCTGGACCGAACCGTCTCCATACCGACCCATCCTGTACCAAACCGTCTCCATACCGACCCATCCTGTACCAAACCGTCTCCATACCGACCCATCCTGTACCAAACCGTCTCTATAACAACCCATCCTGTACCAAACCGTCTCTATACCTTCACTTCCTGGACCAAACCGTCTCCATACCGACCCATCCTGTACCAAACCGTCTCTATAACAACCCATCCTGTACCAAACCGTCTCCATACCGACCCATCCTGTACCAAACCGTCTCCATAACAACCCATCCTGTACCAAACCGTCTCTATACCTTCACTTCCTGGACCGAACCGTCTCCATACCGACCCATCCTGTACCAAACCGTCTCCATACCGACCCATCCTGTACCAAACCGTCTCCATAACAACCCATCCTGTACCAAACCGTCTCCATAACAACCCATCCTGTACCAAACCGTCTCTATACCTTCACTTCCTGGACCGAACCGTCTCCATACCGACCCATCCTGTACCAAACCGTCTCCATACCGACCCATCCTGTACCAAACCGTCTCCATACCGACCCATCCTGTACCAAACCGTCTCTATAACAACCCATCCTGTACCAAACCGTCTCCATACCGACCCATCCTGTACCAAACCGTCTCCATAACAACCCATCCTGTACCAAACCGTCTCCATACCTTCACTTCCTGGACCGAACCGTCTCCATACCGACCCATCCTGTACCAAACCGTCTCCATACCTTCACTTCCTCGACCGAACCGTCTCCATACCTTCACTTCCTGTACCAAACCGTCTCCATACCGACCCATCCTGTACCAAACCGTCTCCATACCGACCCATCCTGTACCAAACCGTCTCCATACCGACCCATCCTGTACCAAACCGTCTCCATACCTTCACTTCCTGTACCAAACCGTCTCCATACCGACCCATCCTGTACCAAACCGTCTCCATACCGACCCATCCTGTACCAAACCGTCTCCATACCGACCCATCCTGTACCAAACCGTCTCCATACCTTCACTTCCTGGACCGAACCGTCTCCATACCGACCCATCCTGTACCAAACCGTCTCCATAACAACCCATCCTGTACCAAACCCTCTCCATAACAACCCATCCTGTACCAAACCGTCTCCATACCGACCCATCCTGTACCAAACCGTCTCCATAACAACCCATCCTGTACCAAACCGTCTCCATACCGACCCATCCTGTACCAAACCGTCTCCATAACAACCCATCCTGTACCAAACCGTCTCCATAACAACCCATCCTGTACCAAACCGTCTCCATAACAACCCATCCTGTACCAAACCGTCTCTATACCTTCACTTCCTGGACCGAACCGTCTCCATACCGACCCATCCTGTACCAAACCGTCTCCATACCTTCACTTCCTGGACCGAACCGTCTCCATACCGACCCATCCTGTACCAAACCGTCTCCATACCTTCACTTCCTCGACCGAACCGTCTCCATACCTTCACTTCCTGTACCAAACCGTCTCCATACCGACCCATCCTGTACCAAACCGTCTCCATACCGACCCATCCTGTACCAAACCGTCTCCATACCGACCCATCCTGTACCAAACCGTCTCCATACCTTCACTTCCTGTACCAAACCGTCTCCATACCGACCCATCCTGTACCAAACCGTCTCCATACCGACCCATCCTGTACCAAACCGTCTCCATACCGACCCATCCTGTACCAAACCGTCTCCATACCTTCACTTCCTGGACCGAACCGTCTCCATACCGACCCATCCTGTACCAAACCGTCTCCATAACAACCCATCCTGTACCAAACCCTCTCCATAACAACCCATCCTGTACCAAACCGTCTCCATACCGACCCATCCTGTACCAAACCGTCTCCATAACAACCCATCCTGTACCAAACCGTCTCCATACCGACCCATCCTGTACCAAACCGTCTCCATAACAACCCATCCTGTACCAAACCGTCTCCATAACAACCCATCCTGTACCAAACCGTCTCCATACCGACCCATCCTGTACCAAACCGTCTCCATACCGACCCATCCTGTACCAAACCGTCTCCATAATAAACCGTCCTGTACCAAACCGTCTCCATACCGATCCATCCTGTACCAAACCGTCTCCATACCGACCCATCCTGTACCAAACCGTCTCCATAACAACCCATCCTGTACCAAACCGTCTCCATACCGACCCATCCTGTACCAAACCGTCTCCATAACAACCCATCCTGTACCAAACCGTCTCCATACCGACCCATCCTGTACCAAACCGTCTCCATACCGACCCATCCTGTACCAAACCATCTCCATAACAACCCATCCTGTACCAAACCGTCTCCATACCGACCCATCCTGTACCAAACCGTCTCCATACCGATCCATCCTGTACCAAACCGTCTCCATACCTTCACTTCCTGGACCGAACCGTCTCCATACCGACCCATCCTGTACCAAACCGTCTCCATACCGATCCATCCTGTACCAAACCGTCTCCATAATAAACCGTCCTGTACCAAACCGTCTCCATACCGATCCATCCTGTACCAAACCGTCTCCATACCGATCCATCCTGTACCAAACCGTCTCCATAACAACCCATCATACACCAAACTGTCTCCATAATAAACCGTCCTGTCTCCATGACAACCTTACCTGTACTAAGCCACACCCGCTGGTGGCGCCAGGGTTCCATTAGTCCAGCATGTGGACAAACATGGAAGCAAGAACCTCATCAGCAGAACTGAACGTAACTACGAGGAGATCTACCAGCTGATCCGGTCATGTTTGCCCTCATTCTGATGGCAGTCTGGCCGTGAGCGCCGGGGACCGACTCGCACCCACAGAGGAGCCCAGCCATCACCTTTAAGGACGAGCCGCTTACAACTTCATTCATCAAATCAAGACTTTTTATCTGCTAAATTCAACATGTATGTTCCATTGACCAGTTCCGGATAGGAAGCCAATGGCAAGGTTTATGTTTGCAGAGACGGTCCCAGTAGATGTTCCCAGTAGACATTCCCAGTAGAGGCTACGGGTCGGCCTTTCCAAAACCATCAAGCTTTCCATGCTCAGTCCCATCAGCTCGGGTTTCTAAAACAGTCCAAAAATCTGAGGCGTGCAGCGCCACTCCTCCGTAACACTGCACCCTGTGTTGTTGCCTCAGGCCCTCCGAGCAGGTGCAGCAGCTGGGAGGACAACTGGGATCACGCAGAAACCCTCAGAGGGCAGAATGAAGTCAAACATGGCTTCACACACACAGCTGTCAGATAACACACAGTTCGGCTGAGATTTAACGGGCCGTTTCTCTCTGGTCTTCCAGGGCGCTGCTGCATGTTGACAGTCTGCCAATCACGACCTCCGATCAGCTTGTTTGGGGGAGTGGGTGGTCCGGGAACCTTAAAGCACATCGTTATACCGCAAGAGAAGGCCTTAGGGTTGTCGCCTTGAACGGCCTTCTCTTGGCAACGTCTGTCTGGAAGAAGGAAAATCTCTGGATTTTCGCTGTTTCATCAGCACTTCTCTCTACAACGTTCCCAGTATGTCCAACCTGGAGGCAGGAGTGAGTCTACCCCAGTAAGCATTACAAACATTAAAAGCTTTTTTTATCAGTTGATGTCAGCTTTATCCTCCTGTCGACTCAAACATTATCCATAGTCACCGTCTCAATCTACAGAAAGGATGTCGCTTATTTAACCACTTTATCAACACCTGATACTTTTAAGTGTCCATAGCTTCCATCTCCTCCGCACGAAACCCGACAACTGCTCATGGAAAACCTCATGAATATCGCTAAAAACCTTTTCTGCCCTCATGAGGTGGTTTTTCACACATGTCCATGCGGAAATATGTCGCAAAGTGTTCCTTGATGGGATGTGGGGGTAACATGATCAGCTCCTTTCAGGTAACGATGGGCGGGGGAGGAGACAGAAATTTCTTTACTAATAATTAAAAGAGAAATGAAACCGGCATGCTTTATAACAATCACCAGCAAAATTTTATTGTTTTAGAAAGAGAAACAAAGAAGAAAGCTTTGAAGAACCATGGAGAATCTGCAGTAGCGAGTGGAAAACCCTGAAACAATGCTGCTATCTAGCAATCTGGTGACCTGGCTACCTAGCAACTTGGCTACCTAGCTACCTGGCTACCTAGCAACCTGGCTACCTAGCGACCTGGCTACCTGGTGACCTGGCTACCTAGCAACCTGGATACCTGGCAACCTGGCTACCTAGCAACCTGGCTACCTGACAACCTGGCTACCTAGCAACCTGGCTACCTGGCAGCTGTAAATTCTGCAGCTTACCCACTCAAAGCAACTCAATGGAAACTCCTGAAAATCATAATTGTTTGTTATTTAAAAAATATTTCTTTTATTTTGCAAAACCTGGAATAGAAACACAGCTTAAGTCACTTCATATGTATCTATATAAATAAATATAACGTAAAGCTCCAAAACAGAGCGAATCCCCATAGACTCCCATGTTAAAAAGGCCATCCTGTTTACAGCAGAAATAAACATGTTTACAGCAGAAAAAGACATGTTTACAGCAGAAATAAACATGTTTACAGCAGAAATAAACATGTTTACAGCAGGAATAAACATGTTTACAGCAGAAATAAACATGTTTACAGCCTGGTACAAAAAAATTTAGGTTTAATTGGTTAGGTTTCATGATCACTGTGAATCATTTTAACCTCTCTATTTAGAGGCAATTTCATATAAAAATTCGGCACATTTAGGGGCGTGTACTTCTGATTGACAGGTATCCAATCTCCCGCTTCAAGAAGGAGGAATGCAGAACAACCGCGGTTTTTAGTCGATTAACAGCATGACTTAGCTTTACCATGCTTACCTCCGTTAGCTGGTTAGTTCTTTTAGCTTGAGGTTTGTTTGGTTAGCTCTTAGCTACAGGCAGGTCAGAGATCGCTAGATGTCACAGAGGCTCCGCCCATCTTTTTATACAGTCTATGAGATCGATTGAAGCAGCAGGAGATGATCAGTGTTTGGTTCTGACAATGGCGGCAGGAAAGTAGAAAGCATAATTACGTCACTCTTCCACAAGGCATCAGTGGATATTTTGGATGGATCTACTATAGGTGGAAACAGAGCGGTGATGTGGTCTCTGAGGGAGCCCAACTGGGACAGAACTGTCTGATCATTTAGATCCAGGACTTGAAATGGGCTGGTGTTGGCCAAGGATGACTCCCAGGCTGCAGAAGTCCTTTTAGGCAGGTCTAGAGGAAGTATCTGGCTGGTGTCCTCTGGATGTTTTGGTCAGATTATTCTGTAGCTGGTGGGAGAGCCGAGTGTGGACACAGCTGATGAAATGGGATTTGTGTGACACATTTCCCATTCTGATCAAAACAAATTTCATTTGTGGTGAAAATATTAATTTACCTCTAAAACTCCAGCAGGTCTTCATCATCAGTGTCTCTGGAATGGCAGTGTGTAACTCCATCAGAAGTTTTCCAGTATTTTATGTCCCGTCCAGGAGGTTTGCAATCCATTAAACTGAGATAACTCCAATATTTATCACATTTTCATCCCAAAAAAAATCAATATCACTTCTATGTCCCCAAGAGACCTCAGAAATTATGATTCCTGTCAGACTTTCCACCAATCAGAGAGCTTAAATTGATGGTCATGTCCAATCAGGAGCAGCCAAAGATCAACAAGTGATGAGAAAAGAGGAAAAATAAAGAATCTGGCTGGAAGGAAGCCACGACGTTGGAGGTGGTTTTCTGAGGATAGTAGATGAACAGTAGCAGAAATTACCAGAAATGAGGAAAAACTGTCTGAATGAAATGACTGGCAGACATTTAGTGCAGAATATAAAGATATTTCACAGTTTTGGTGTCTGATCAGAAGAAATCTGCAGAAACCTTTGTGTTTTTTCTGCAGCGGCGTTTTTAGCAGCGCTGGGTGGAAGTCAGCGGGGCGGCGGCTCGATGCTTCAACATCACGCACCACAACAAACACAAAGACAAGACAGCTGTTTTAACATCTTCTACAAGATTCCATCTGTTGAGGCAAAGCGGGCGGAGCTCGGCTACAACGTGATTTGTGAGAAACGGTGACTTTCGACGTTAACTTACATGAACAGGATGTTTTCTCAGGGACTGATTTGTAGGAGAGGTGTTGCCAGCAGATGCAGCGGTTTAATGAGGACGGACGTCTCTGAAGGGCTGAAAGACGAGCAGAGAGGAGTCAGACAGATAAAACTACAATCTGTTTCCAAATAGCAGAGCGCTAATGCCGTCTGTAGAAAGCTGGACTCGGTCACCGTACATTTTTCCTTCCATTCGCCAGTTGATATAAATTACCAGACTGGCCTCAAAGTGTTTCTAAAGAAGAACATGGAAAATATTTTGCCTCTCAAAGACAATCCGGTAATTTCCTTCCTATGTCTCGTCCACAACACGGCGTGGAACCTTTCGAAGGCCTTTCTGTGCAGAAAATCCTCTTCTGCATGTAAAGGACGAGAGTCCAGGCGTCAGTCAGCAGGTCGGAAAGACTGAACCAGATCAACATGGTGGATTAGGCTGGAAAAACCGCCAGATTTCTGGAGCAAACGTGGTCTGTCCAGACCACGTTTGCTCCCTAAACACCTCACAGAGCTGTCCGCACGGCGGTGGAGGGACCATGGTCTGGTCTAAATTAGGAACCCTTTGCATAGACGTATGTCTAGGAGTCTCCTGGCTTACCGACGGCCTGACGGGTCTCAGTTTGTCCCTCTGACCTGGTGGACCGACAAGCCTCCCCCTCAGTGAGCAGTACGTGAAGGTTGTCGAGATCTATAAGTACCTGGCGCCCACCATGGACGACAGACTGGACTGGAATCCAGATCTTCCTGTGCTGTGCATGAGAAGGAGAGGATCCGGCTCACAGATCCTTCGGTGTCTGCAGCCGGATGTCTGCTGTATGCCGGGGAAGCAGCAATGCTCACGGACTGGACCAAGCTGGACCGTTTTGTTTCAGTGTTTCAGACCAGAAACTTTATTTTATTTAAACAAATAAACAGAAATAGAGAATAAAACATGTTTTACTCTGAGCTTGAGCGTGACGTGTCATCGCGCTCTGAGGTTTGGAAGAAATATCCATGATTTCAGAATCAACTGAATTTTGTGTTTTATTATAGATGATGTAGATTTACAGTAAATATCATTTAAGTTGTAGAATGGCGGCTCTTCTGACGCCCCAGACAGCAGCTGAGTGTTGAACACGTTCCGGTTCCACAGAGATGAGCGTTGTGGTGCAGAGCTCCTCGTACTGAGGAGGTCCAATACGTCACACAGACAGCATCTCTGGATGACGTCCGTTGACTTTTTGTCCCTTACAGCGACCCTTACTTCATCATTCCTGAGTTTCAGAGCAGAAACCTGTATACACACACACATGACTTTACAGTGTCAGAATTACCAACAACAGTGAATTTTACAGTTTGGTTGTTTTTTATCATTTTTACTGTCTGAGAAAAAAAGCCGACATTCTAGTGGTTTTTCTGCTTTTAGGTTTCGAGAAGTTTATTTTATGGAACGCCCCCTTGAGATGTACCATCGCCTTTTCCAGGGGGTCCAAAAACATAAAACAAGACATTATAATCAACAATTACACAAATTATATGCAAAACAATATTTAGGATCCAGACAAAACTAGACAAACTTGCTCCACCTCTCCACACTGCTGCCCATGTTCAGATGGAAGACAGGGATGACTGAACGTGTCTGAAGTCCTTCTGCTCCTTTCCTGCTGAACACACTGATGTGTGTTTGTCTGATGGAAGCATGTAGAAGCTCTGCTTGGGCCGACCCCTGAACAGATGCTCCTTGTTGGCCTGAAATAGTCCCCAGCCTCGCTGCAGCCTGCTGGCGGTTTGCTAACAGCTGTCCACGCGTGACGCTGCGCTGACGCGTCCCGGCGGACACGGCAGCCGCTCGGACATTTAAACCTTAAAGGTCCAAGCGGGACGGATGGGCGTGTTCATGTCGGGCTGGATTCTCCCAGTCAGGATGAAGCTCTGAGCTCTGCTATCAGACATCACTTTCATCTGAACCTTCTCACGCCGTAGACGCAGAACCTGCAGGACGTCGTCTGCAAACCGGATCGGCCTTCTGTCCAGGCATGGGCGCCTTTATCGCCAAGATGTTGCTTCCCACCATCAGCAGCCTGGTGTTCCTGCCGACAGCCAGCGTCGCCGCCAAGCGGGGCTTCCACATGGAGGCCATGGTCTACTTCTTCACCATGTTCTTCACCGCGGTGAGACTTCTGTTTGTCACCAGGAGGAAAGCTTCCAGGTCTTCAGTCGGCCTCGGCTTCGTGCTGCTTTTAGGGAACGCCATGGTGACCTCCTTCCACACAGCCTGAACGGTTCCTCCCGTCTCCCCTCAGATCTACCACGCGTGTGACGGCCCGGGTCTCTCCATCCTCTGCTTCATGCGCTACGACATCCTGGAGTACTTCAGCGTCTACGCCACCGCGCTCTCCATGTGGGTCACGCTGATCGGTAAGACCTCGCTGAGCCGCGTCACCGAACACGTGATTCACATGTTCTAATATATTGTCTACATGTTCTCTACATGTTCTTCACATCTTTTTCACTTGTTCTTCAGATGTTCCAGACATGTTCTCCACATGTTCCTCACATGTTCTTCACATGTTGTTTACATGTTCTCTACACGTTCTTCACATCTTTTTCACATGTTCTCTTCATGTTCTTCACATGTTCCAGACATGTTCTCTCCATGTTCTTCACATGTTCCAGACATGTTCTCTACATGTTCTCTACATGTTCTTCACATGTTCCAGACATGTTCTCTACACGTTCTTCACGTTTTTCACATGTTTTTCACATGTTCTCTACATGTTCTTCACATGTTCCAGACATGTTCTCTCCATGTTCTTCACATGTTCCAGACATGTTCTCTACACGTTCTTCACGTTTTTCACATGTTCTCTACATGTTCTTCACATGTTCCAGACATGTTCTCTCCATGTTCTTCACATGTTCCAGACATGTTCTCTACATGTTCTTTGCATGTTCTTCACATGTTCCAGACATGTTCTCCACATGTTCTTTGCATGTTCTCCACATGTTCCATACATGTTCTCCACATGTTCTTTGCATGTTCTCCACATTTTTTCCACATGTTCTCTACGTGTTCTTCACATGTTGTTTACATGTTCTCTACATGTTCTTTGCATCTTTTTCACATGTTTTTCACATGTCCTTCACATGTTCTCTACATGTTCATGCACATGGTTTTATGTGAACCCTGCAGGTGGAAATCCCGGTAAACACCATGATGCATTCGGTTCCTCTCTTCTTCTGTCTGAACGTCGTTGTTTCTATGTGACTCCATGCTACCGTGTGATTGGCTGGTGCGACATCAGTGTAAACAGGAAGTAGAAGGTTTTATTGATGCACCAGGCGTCGTGGAGCCGAACAGCAGCTGTTCTCCACAGTTGTGGCGTCTCCAGCGCCTGCACACATATGTTCAGACATGCTTGTAGTTGTTCCATCATGCGCTCAGCCCCCCCCCCCCCCCCCCATCGCCCTGACCTTTACAGCTGAAGACAAATGTCGGACAGCTGAGGGACCGCCGTCACGACACGAGGCATCACTGCACTGCAACGGTTTGCCCAGGCGAGATGTGACTGATCCAGTATCCGTCTGGTTGCAGCTCTGGGAGACTTCGAGGAACCGCAGCGCTCCAGTATCACCATGTTTGGAGTGTTGACCATCGCTGTGAGGATCTACCAGGACCGCTGGGGGTACGGGATCTACTCTGGACCCATCGGCTCCGCCGTCTTCATCATCACTGTGAAATGGGTACGTGATGGTTTCTGGCGTCCTTCCCGCCTGCAGCGGCGTGGCGGCGGATGTTCTAACAGGTTTCTGCTGTTGCAGCTGCAGAAGATGAAACAGCTGAGGAAGGTCTACCCGGAGAAGACGGTCTACACGCAGCAGGTCGGTCCCGGCTGCTGCTTCGGGGCGCTGGCTCTGATGCTGCGTTTCTACTTTGAGGTGATTTTCCGTCTACTGAATGCCGACCCAGAAGCAGGCGCGCCGTGCATCATCATGTGAGACTGACGCTCGCCGTCTGCCATGTTGTTTTTCCTTGGCTGCAGGAGTGGGACTATGCCTACGTCCACAGCTTCTACCATCTGTCTCTGGCCGTGGCCTTCGTGCTGCTGCTGCCCAAGAGGAACCGATACGCAGGGACGGGACAAAACGCCGCCAGACTCAGCTGCCTGACGCTCTGCTGCTGCGTATGTTTCATGTCCTGTCAGGTCCTGGACTGAGCCTGGACTCGGACCGGACCAGTTCATATCCTGCTTTAGTGACCAAACATGGACGCCGTTCCAGGAGTTAGATTGCTCTGTACACTAGACTCGGTACAGGACTCGGTTCAGTTGGGGACCGGGACAGTCCGCTAGACTCGGTACAGGACTCGGTTCAGTTGGGGACCGGGACAGTCCGCTAGACTCGGTACAGGACTCGGTTCAGTTGGGGACCGGGACAGTCCGCTAGACTCGGTACCAAGCAGGACTCGGTTCAGTTGGGGACCGGGACAGTCCGCTAGACTCGGTACCAAGCAGGACTCGGTTCAGTTGGGGACCGGGACAGTCCGCTAGACTCGGTACAGGACTCGGTTCAGTTGGGGACCGGGACAGTCCGCTAGACTCGGTACAAAGCGGGACTCGGGTCAGTTGGGGACCGGGACAGTCCGCTAGACTCGGTACAAAGCGGGACTCGGGTCAGTTGGGGACCGGGACAGTCCGCTAGACTCGGTACGAAGCAGGACTCGGTTCAGTTGGGGACCGGGACAGTCCGCTAGACTCGGTACGAAGCGGGACTCAGTTCAGTTGGGGACCGGGACAGTCCGCTAGACTCGGTACAGGACTCGGTTCAGTTGGGGACCGGACAGTCCGCTAGACTCGGTACAGGACTCGGGTCAGTTGGGGACCGGGACAGTCCGCTAGACTCGGTACAGGACTCGGGTCAGTTGGGGACCGGGACAGTCCGCTAGACTCGGTACAGGACTCGGTTCAGTTGGGGACCGGGACAGTCCGCTAGACTCGGTACAGGACTCGGTTCAGTTGGGGACCGGGACAGTCCGCTAGACTCGGTACAGGACTCGGTTCAGTTGGGGACCGGGACAGTCCGCTAGACTCGGTACCAAGCAGGACTCGGTTCAGTTGGGGACCGGGACAGTCCGCTAGACTCGGTACCAAGCAGGACTCGGTTCAGTTGGGGACCGGGACAGTCCGCTAGACTCGGTACAGGACTCGGTTCAGTTGGGGACCGGGACAGTCCGCTAGACTCGGTACCAAGCAGGACTCGGTTCAGTTGGGGACCGGGACAGTCCGCTAGACTCGGTACCAAGCAGGACTCGGTTCAGTTGGGGACCGGGACAGTCCGCTAGACTCGGTACAGGACTCGGTTCAGTTGGGGACCGGGACAGTCCGCTAGACTCGGTACCAAGCAGGACTCGGTTCAGTTGGGGACCGGGACAGTCCGCTAGACTCGGTACCAAGCAGGACTCGGTTCAGTTGGGGACCGGGACAGTCCGCTAGACTCGGTACAAAGCGGGACTCGGGTCAGTTGGGGACCGGGACAGTCCGCTAGACTCGGTACGAAGCAGGACTCGGGTCAGTTGGGGACCGGGACAGTCCGCTAGACTCGGTACGAAGCGGGACTCAGTTCAGTTGGGGACCGGGACAGTCCGCTAGACTCGGTACAGGACTCGGTTCAGTTGGGGACCGGACAGTCCGCTAGACTCGGTACAGGACTCGGTTCAGTTGGGGACCGGGACAGTCCGCTAGACTCGGTACAGGACTCGGTTCAGTTGGGGACCGGGACACTCCGCTAGACTCGGTACGAAGCGGGACTCGGTTCAGTTGGGGACCGGGACAGTCCTCTAGACTCGGTACAGGACTCGGTTCAGTTGGGGACCGGGACAGTCCGCTAGACTCGGTACGATGCGGGACAGGACTCGGTTCAGTTGGGGACCGGGACAGTCCGCTAGACTCGGTACAGGACTCTGTTCAGTTGGGGACCGGGATGGTCCACTAGACTCGGTACGAAGCGGGACTCGGGTCAGTTGGGGACCGGGACAGTCCGCTAGACTCGGTACAGGACTCGGTTCAGTTGGGGACCGGACAGTCCGCTAGACTCGGTACAGGACTCGGGTCAGTTGGGGACCGGGACAGTCCGCTAGACTCGGTACAGGACTCGGTTCAGTTGGGGACCGGGACAGTCCGCTAGACTCGGTACAGGACTCGGTTCAGTTGGGGACCGGGACAGTCCGCTAGACTCGGTACCAAGCAGGACTCGGTTCAGTTGGGGACCGGGACAGTCCGCTAGACTCGGTACCAAGCAGGACTCGGTTCAGTTGGGGACCGGGACAGTCCGCTAGACTCGGTACAGGACTCGGTTCAGTTGGGGACCGGGACAGTCCGCTAGACTCGGTACCAAGCAGGACTCGGTTCAGTTGGGGACCGGGACAGTCCGCTAGACTCGGTACCAAGCAGGACTCGGTTCAGTTGGGGACCGGGACAGTCCGCTAGACTCGGTACAGGACTCGGTTCAGTTGGGGACCGGGACAGTCCGCTAGACTCGGTACCAAGCAGGACTCGGTTCAGTTGGGGACCGGGACAGTCCGCTAGACTCGGTACCAAGCAGGACTCGGTTCAGTTGGGGACCGGGACAGTCCGCTAGACTCGGTACGAAGCAGGACTCGGGTCAGTTGGGGACCGGGACAGTCCGCTAGACTCGGTACGAAGCGGGACTCAGTTCAGTTGGGGACCGGGACAGTCCGCTAGACTCGGTACAGGACTCGGTTCAGTTGGGGACCGGACAGTCCGCTAGACTCGGTACAGGACTCGGTTCAGTTGGGGACCGGGACAGTCCGCTAGACTCGGTACAGGACTCGGTTCAGTTGGGGACCGGGACAGTCCGCTAGACTCGGTACAGGACTCGGTTCAGTTGGGGACCGGGACAGTCCGCTAGACTCGGTACCAAGCAGGACTCGGTTCAGTTGGGGACCGGGACAGTCCGCTAGACTCGGTACGAAGCGGGACTCAGTTCAGTTGGGGACCGGGACAGTCCGCTAGACTCGGTACAGGACTCGGTTCAGTTGGGGACCGGACAGTCCGCTAGACTCGGTACAGGACTCGGGTCAGTTGGGGACCGGGACAGTCCGCTAGACTCGGTACAGGACTCGGTTCAGTTGGGGACCGGGACAGTCCGCTAGACTCGGTACAGGACTCGGTTCAGTTGGGGACCGGGACAGTCCGCTAGACTCGGTACCAAGCAGGACTCGGTTCAGTTGGGGACCGGGACAGTCCGCTAGACTCGGTACCAAGCAGGACTCGGTTCAGTTGGGGACCGGGACAGTCCGCTAGACTCGGTACAGGACTCGGTTCAGTTGGGGACCGGGACAGTCCGCTAGACTCGGTACCAAGCAGGACTCGGTTCAGTTGGGGACCGGGACAGTCCGCTAGACTCGGTACAGGACTCGGTTCAGTTGGGGACCGGGACAGTCCGCTAGACTCGGTACCAAGCAGGACTCGGTTCAGTTGGGGACCGGGACAGTCCGCTAGACTCGGTACCAAGCAGGACTCGGTTCAGTTGGGGACCGGGACAGTCCGCTAGACTCGGTACAGGACTCGGTTCAGTTGGGGACCGGGACAGTCCGCTAGACTCGGTACCAAGCAGGACTCGGTTCAGTTGGGGACCGGGACAGTCCGCTAAACTCGGTACAGGACTCGGTTCAGTTGGGACCGGGACAGTCCGCTAGACTCGGTACCAAGCAGGACTCGGTTCAGTTGGGGACCGGGACAGTCCGCTAGACTCGGTACAGGACTCGGTTCAGTTGGGGACCGGGACAGTCCGCTAGACTCGGTACAGGACTCGGGTCAGTTGGGGACCGGGACAGTCCGCTAGACTCGGTACAGGACTCGGTTCAGTTGGGGACCGGGACAGTCCGCTAGACTCGGTACAGGACTCGGTTCAGTTGGGGACCGGGACAGTCCGCTAGACTCGGTACCAAGCAGGACTCGGTTCAGTTGGGGACCGGGACAGTCCGCTAGACTCGGTACGATGCGGGACAGGACTCGGTTCAGTTGGGGACCGGGACAGTCCGCTAGACTCGGTACAGGACTCTGTTCAGTTGGGGACCGGGATGGTCCACTAGACTCGGTACGAAGCGGGACTCGGGTCAGTTGGGGACCGGGACAGTCCGCTAGACTCGGTACAGGACTCGGTTCAGTTGGGGACCGGACAGTCCGCTAGACTCGGTACAGGACTCGGGTCAGTTGGGGACCGGGACAGTCCGCTAGACTCGGTACAGGACTCGGTTCAGTTGGGGACCGGGACAGTCCGCTAGACTCGGTACCAAGCAGGACTCGGTTCAGTTGGGGACCGGGACAGTCCGCTAGACTCGGTACAGGACTCGGTTCAGTTGGGGACCGGGACAGTCCGCTAGACTCGGTACCAAGCAGGACTCGGTTCAGTTGGGGACCGGGACAGTCCGCTAGACTCGGTACCAAGCAGGACTCGGTTCAGTTGGGGACCGGGACAGTCCGCTAGACTCGGTACAGGACTCGGTTCAGTTGGGGACCGGGACAGTCCGCTAGACTCGGTACCAAGCAGGACTCGGTTCAGTTGGGGACCGGGACAGTCCGCTAGACTCGGTACCAAGCAGGACTCGGTTCAGTTGGGGACCGGGACAGTCCGCTAGACTCGGTACGAAGCAGGACTCGGGTCAGTTGGGGACCGGGACAGTCCGCTAGACTCGGTACGAAGCGGGACTCAGTTCAGTTGGGGACCGGGACAGTCCGCTAGACTCGGTACAGGACTCGGTTCAGTTGGGGACCGGACAGTCTGCTAGACTCGGTACAGGACTCGGTTCAGTTGGGGACCGGGACAGTCCGCTAGACTCGGTACAGGACTCGGTTCAGTTGGGGACCGGGACAGTCCGCTAGACTCGGTACAGGACTCGGTTCAGTTGGGGACCGGGACAGTCCGCTAGACTCGGTACCAAGCAGGACTCGGTTCAGTTGGGGACCGGGACAGTCCGCTAGACTCGGTACGAAGCGGGACTCAGTTCAGTTGGGGACCGGGACAGTCCGCTAGACTCGGTACAGGACTCGGTTCAGTTGGGGACCGGACAGTCCGCTAGACTCGGTACAGGACTCGGGTCAGTTGGGGACCGGGACAGTCCGCTAGACTCGGTACAGGACTCGGTTCAGTTGGGGACCGGGACAGTCCGCTAGACTCGGTACAGGACTCGGTTCAGTTGGGGACCGGGACAGTCCGCTAGACTCGGTACCAAGCAGGACTCGGTTCAGTTGGGGACCGGGACAGTCCGCTAGACTCGGTACCAAGCAGGACTCGGTTCAGTTGGGGACCGGGACAGTCCGCTAGACTCGGTACAGGACTCGGTTCAGTTGGGGACCGGGACAGTCCGCTAGACTCGGTACCAAGCAGGACTCGGTTCAGTTGGGGACCGGGACAGTCCGCTAGACTCGGTACAGGACTCGGTTCAGTTGGGGACCGGGACAGTCCGCTAGACTCGGTACCAAGCAGGACTCGGTTCAGTTGGGGACCGGGACAGTCCGCTAGACTCGGTACCAAGCAGGACTCGGTTCAGTTGGGGACCGGGACAGTCCGCTAGACTCGGTACAGGACTCGGTTCAGTTGGGGACCGGGACAGTCCGCTAGACTCGGTACCAAGCAGGACTCGGTTCAGTTGGGGACCGGGACAGTCCGCTAAACTCGGTACAGGACTCGGTTCAGTTGGGGACCGGGACAGTCCGCTAGACTCGGTACCAAGCAGGACTCGGTTCAGTTGGGGACCGGGACAGTCCGCTAGACTCGGTACAGGACTCGGTTCAGTTGGGGACCGGGACAGTCCGCTAGACTCGGTACAGGACTCGGGTCAGTTGGGGACCGGGACAGTCCGCTAGACTCGGTACAGGACTCGGTTCAGTTGGGGACCGGGACAGTCCGCTAGACTCGGTACAGGACTCGGTTCAGTTGGGGACCGGGACAGTCCGCTAGACTCGGTACCAAGCAGGACTCGGTTCAGTTGGGGACCGGGACAGTCCGCTAGACTCGGTACCAAGCAGGACTCGGTTCAGTTGGGGACCGGGACAGTCCGCTAGACTCGGTACAGGACTCGGTTCAGTTGGGGACCGGGACAGTCCGCTAGACTCGGTACCAAGCAGGACTCGGTTCAGTTGGGGACCGGGACAGTCCGCTAGACTCGGTACCAAGCAGGACTCGGTTCAGTTGGGGACCGGGACAGTCCGCTAGACTCGGTACAGGACTCGGTTCAGTTGGGGACCGGGACAGTCCGCTAGACTCGGTACCAAGCAGGACTCGGTTCAGTTGGGGACCGGGACAGTCCGCTAGACTCGGTACCAAGCAGGACTCGGTTCAGTTGGGGACCGGGACAGTCCGCTAGACTCGGTACGAAGCAGGACTCGGGTCAGTTGGGGACCGGGACAGTCCGCTAGACTCGGTACGAAGCGGGACTCAGTTCAGTTGGGGACCGGGACAGTCCGCTAGACTCGGTACAGGACTCGGTTCAGTTGGGGACCGGACAGTCCGCTAGACTCGGTACAGGACTCGGTTCAGTTGGGGACCGGGACAGTCCGCTAGACTCGGTACAGGACTCGGTTCAGTTGGGGACCGGGACAGTCCGCTAGACTCGGTACAGGACTCGGTTCAGTTGGGGACCGGGACAGTCCGCTAGACTCGGTACCAAGCAGGACTCGGTTCAGTTGGGGACCGGGACAGTCCGCTAGACTCGGTACGAAGCGGGACTCAGTTCAGTTGGGGACCGGGACAGTCCGCTAGACTCGGTACAGGACTCGGTTCAGTTGGGGACCGGACAGTCCGCTAGACTCGGTACAGGACTCGGGTCAGTTGGGGACCGGGACAGTCCGCTAGACTCGGTACAGGACTCGGTTCAGTTGGGGACCGGGACAGTCCGCTAGACTCGGTACCAAGCAGGACTCGGTTCAGTTGGGGACCGGGACAGTCCGCTAGACTCGGTACAGGACTCGGTTCAGTTGGGGACCGGGACAGTCCGCTAGACTCGGTACCAAGCAGGACTCGGTTCAGTTGGGGACCGGGACAGTCCGCTAGACTCGGTACCAAGCAGGACTCGGTTCAGTTGGGGACCGGGACAGTCCGCTAGACTCGGTACAGGACTCGGTTCAGTTGGGGACCGGGACAGTCCGCTAGACTCGGTACCAAGCAGGACTCGGTTCAGTTGGGGACCGGGACAGTCCGCTAAACTCGGTACAGGACTCGGTTCAGTTGGGGACCGGGACAGTCCGCTAGACTCGGTACCAAGCAGGACTCGGTTCAGTTGGGGACCGGGACAGTCCGCTAGACTCGGTACAGGACTCGGTTCAGTTGGGGACCGGGACAGTCCGCTAGACTCGGTACAGGACTCGGGTCAGTTGGGGACCGGGACAGTCCGCTAGACTCGGTACAGGACTCGGTTCAGTTGGGGACCGGGACAGTCCGCTAGACTCGGTACAGGACTCGGTTCAGTTGGGGACCGGGACAGTCCGCTAGACTCGGTACCAAGCAGGACTCGGTTCAGTTGGGGACCGGGACAGTCCGCTAGACTCGGTACAGGACTCGGTTCAGTTGGGGACCGGGACAGTCCGCTAGACTCGGTACCAAGCAGGACTCGGTTCAGTTGGGGACCGGGACAGTCCGCTAGACTCGGTACAGGACTCGGTTCAGTTGGGGACCGGGACAGTCCGCTAGACTCGGTACCAAGCAGGACTCGGTTCAGTTGGGGACCGGGACAGTCCGCTAGACTCGGTACCAAGCAGGACTCGGTTCAGTTGGGGACCGGGACAGTCCGCTAGACTCGGTACAGGACTCGGTTCAGTTGGGGACCGGGACAGTCCGCTAGACTCGGTACCAAGCAGGACTCGGTTCAGTTGGGGACCGGGACAGTCCGCTAAACTCGGTACAGGACTCGGTTCAGTTGGGGACCGGGACAGTCCGCTAGACTCGGTACCAAGCAGGACTCGGTTCAGTTGGGGACCGGGACAGTCCGCTAGACTCGGTACAGGACTCGGTTCAGTTGGGGACCGGGACAGTCCGCTAGACTCGGTACAAAGCGGGACTCGGGTCAGTTGGGGACCGGGACAGTCCGCTAGACTCGGTACGAAGCAGGACTCGGGTCAGTTGGGGACCGGGACAGTCCGCTAGACTCGGTACGAAGCGGGACTCAGTTCAGTTGGGGACCGGGACAGTCCGCTAGACTCGGTACAGGACTCGGTTCAGTTGGGGACCGGACAGTCCGCTAGACTCGGTACAGGACTCGGTTCAGTTGGGGACCGGGACACTCCGCTAGACTCGGTACGAAGCGGGACTCGGTTCATTTGGGGACCGGGACAGTCCTCTAGACTCGGTACAGGACTCGGTTCAGTTGGGGACCGGGACAGTCCGCTAGACTCGGTACGATGCGGGACAGGACTCGGTTCAGTTGGGGACCGGGACAGTCCGCTAGACTCGGTACAGGACTCTGTTCAGTTGGGGACCGGGATGGTCCACTAGACTCGGTACGAAGCGGGACTCGGGTCAGTTGGGGACCGGAACAGTCCGCTAGACTCGGTACGAAGCGGTACTCGGGTCAGTTGGGGACCGGGACAGTCCACTAGACTCGGTACAAAGCGGGACTCGGGTCAGTTGGGGACCGGGACAGTCCGCTAGACTCGGTACGAAGCAGGACTCGGGTCAGTTGGGGACCGGGACAGTCCGCTAGACTCGGTACGAAGCGGGACTCGGGTCAGTTGGGGACCGGGACAGTCCGCTAGACTCGGTACGAAGCGGGACTCGGTTCAGTTGGGGACCGGGACAGTCCACTAGACTCGGTACGAAGCGGGACTCGGGTCAGTTGGGGACCGGGACAGTCCGCTAGACTCGGTACAGGACTCGGGTCAGTTGGGGACCGGGACAGTCCACTAGACTCGGTACGAAGCGGGACTCGGGTCAGGTGGGGACCGGGACAGTCCGCTAGACTCGGTACGAAGCGGGACTCGGGTCAGTTGGGGACCGGGACAGTCCGCTAGACTCGGTACGAAGCGGGACTCGGGTCAGTTGGGGACCGGGACAGTCCGCTAGACTCGGTACGAAGCGGGACTCGGGTCAGTTGGGGACCGGGACAGTCCACTAGACTCGGTACAAAGCGGGACTCGGGTCAGTTGGGGACCGGGACAGTCCGCTAGACTCGGTACGAAGCGGGACTCGGGTCAGTTGGGGACCGGGACAGTCCGCTAGACTCGGTACGAAGCGGGACTCGGGTCAGTTGGGGACCGGGACAGTCCGCTAGACTCGGTACGAAGCGGGACTCGGGTCAGTTGGGGACCGGGACAGTCCGCTAGACTCGGTACGAAGCGGGACTCGGGTCAGTTGGGGACCGGGACAGTCCACTAGACTCGGTACGAAGCGGGACTCGGGTCAGTTGGGGACCGGGACAGTCCACTAGACTCGGTACGAAGCGGGACTCGGGTCAGTTGGGGACCGGGACAGTCCACTAGACTCGGTACGAAGCAGGACTCGGGTCAGTTGGGGACCGGGACAGTCCGCTAGACTCGGTACGAAGCGGGACTCAGTTCAGTTGGGGACCGGGACAGTCCGCTAGACTCGGTACAGGACTCGGTTCAGTTGGGGACCGGACAGTCCGCTAGACTCGGTACAGGACTCGGTTCAGTTGGGGACCGGGACAGTCCGCTAGACTCGGTACAGGACTCGGTTCAGTTGGGGACCGGGACAGTCCGCTAGACTCGGTACAGGACTCGGTTCAGTTGGGGACCGGGACAGTCCGCTAGACTCGGTACCAAGCAGGACTCGGTTCAGTTGGGGACCGGGACAGTCCGCTAGACTCGGTACAGGACTCGGTTCAGTTGGGGACCGGGACAGTCCGCTAGACTCGGTACCAAGCAGGACTCGGTTCAGTTGGGGACCGGGACAGTCCGCTAGACTCGGTACAGGACTCGGTTCAGTTGGGGACCGGGACAGTCCGCTAGACTCGGTACCAAGCAGGACTCGGTTCAGTTGGGGACCGGGACAGTCCGCTAGACTCGGTACCAAGCAGGACTCGGTTCAGTTGGGGACCGGGACAGTCCGCTAGACTCGGTACAGGACTCGGTTCAGTTGGGGACCGGGACAGTCCGCTAGACTCGGTACCAAGCAGGACTCGGTTCAGTTGGGGACCGGGACAGTCCGCTAAACTCGGTACAGGACTCGGTTCAGTTGGGGACCGGGACAGTCCGCTAGACTCGGTACCAAGCAGGACTCGGTTCAGTTGGGGACCGGGACAGTCCGCTAGACTCGGTACAGGACTCGGTTCAGTTGGGGACCGGGACAGTCCGCTAGACTCGGTACAAAGCGGGACTCGGGTCAGTTGGGGACCGGGACAGTCCGCTAGACTCGGTACGAAGCAGGACTCGGGTCAGTTGGGGACCGGGACAGTCCGCTAGACTCGGTACGAAGCGGGACTCAGTTCAGTTGGGGACCGGGACAGTCCGCTAGACTCGGTACAGGACTCGGTTCAGTTGGGGACCGGACAGTCCGCTAGACTCGGTACAGGACTCGGTTCAGTTGGGGACCGGGACACTCCGCTAGACTCGGTACGAAGCGGGACTCGGTTCAGTTGGGGACCGGGACAGTCCTCTAGACTCGGTACAGGACTCGGTTCAGTTGGGGACCGGGACAGTCCGCTAGACTCGGTACGATGCGGGACAGGACTCGGTTCAGTTGGGGACCGGGACAGTCCGCTAGACTCGGTACAGGACTCTGTTCAGTTGGGGACCGGGATGGTCCACTAGACTCGGTACGAAGCGGGACTCGGGTCAGTTGGGGACCGGAACAGTCCGCTAGACTCGGTACGAAGCGGTACTCGGGTCAGTTGGGGACCGGGACAGTCCACTAGACTCGGTACAAAGCGGGACTCGGGTCAGTTGGGGACCGGGACAGTCCGCTAGACTCGGTACGAAGCAGGACTCGGGTCAGTTGGGGACCGGGACAGTCCGCTAGACTCGGTACGAAGCGGGACTCGGGTCAGTTGGGGACCGGGACAGTCCGCTAGACTCGGTACGAAGCGGGACTCGGTTCAGTTGGGGACCGGGACAGTCCACTAGACTCGGTACGAAGCGGGACTCGGGTCAGTTGGGGACCGGGACAGTCCGCTAGACTCGGTACAGGACTCGGGTCAGTTGGGGACCGGGACAGTCCACTAGACTCGGTACGAAGCGGGACTCGGGTCAGGTGGGGACCGGGACAGTCCGCTAGACTCGGTACGAAGCGGGACTCGGGTCAGTTGGGGACCGGGACAGTCCGCTAGACTCGGTACGAAGCGGGACTCGGGTCAGTTGGGGACCGGGACAGTCCGCTAGACTCGGTACGAAGCGGGACTCGGGTCAGTTGGGGACCGGGACAGTCCACTAGACTCGGTACAAAGCGGGACTCGGGTCAGTTGGGGACCGGGACAGTCCGCTAGACTCGGTACGAAGCGGGACTCGGGTCAGTTGGGGACCGGGACAGTCCGCTAGACTCGGTACGAAGCGGGACTCAGTTCAGTTGGGGACCGGGACAGTCCGCTAGACTCGGTACAGGACTCGGTTCAGTTGGGGACCGGACAGTCCGCTAGACTCGGTACAGGACTCGGTTCAGTTGGGGACCGGGACACTCCGCTAGACTCGGTACGAAGCGGGACTCGGTTCAGTTGGGGACCGGGACAGTCCTCTAGACTCGGTACAGGACTCGGTTCAGTTGGGGACCGGGACAGTCCGCTAGACTCGGTACGATGCGGGACAGGACTCGGTTCAGTTGGGGACCGGGACAGTCCGCTAGACTCGGTACAGGACTCTGTTCAGTTGGGGACCGGGATGGTCCACTAGACTCGGTACGAAGCGGGACTCGGGTCAGTTGGGGACCGGAACAGTCCGCTAGACTCGGTACGAAGCGGTACTCGGGTCAGTTGGGGACCGGACAGTCCGCTAGACTCGGTACAGGACTCGGTTCAGTTGGGGACCGGGACAGTCCGCTAGACTCGGTACAGGACTCGGTTCAGTTGGGGACCGGGACAGTCCGCTAGACTCGGTACCAAGCAGGACTCGGTTCAGTTGGGGACCGGGACAGTCCGCTAGACTCGGTACCAAGCAGGACTCGGTTCAGTTGGGGACCGGGACAGTCCGCTAGACTCGGTACAGGACTCGGTTCAGTTGGGGACCGGGACAGTCCGCTAGACTCGGTACCAAGCAGGACTCGGTTCAGTTGGGGACCGGGACAGTCCGCTAGACTCGGTACAGGACTCGGTTCAGTTGGGGACCGGGACAGTCCGCTAGACTCGGTACCAAGCAGGACTCGGTTCAGTTGGGGACCGGGACAGTCCGCTAGACTCGGTACCAAGCAGGACTCGGTTCAGTTGGGGACCGGGACAGTCCGCTAGACTCGGTACAGGACTCGGTTCAGTTGGGGACCGGGACAGTCCGCTAGACTCGGTACCAAGCAGGACTCGGTTCAGTTGGGGACCGGGACAGTCCGCTAAACTCGGTACAGGACTCGGTTCAGTTGGGGACCGGGACAGTCCGCTAGACTCGGTACCAAGCAGGACTCGGTTCAGTTGGGGACCGGGACAGTCCGCTAGACTCGGTACAGGACTCGGTTCAGTTGGGGACCGGGACAGTCCGCTAGACTCGGTACAAAGCGGGACTCGGGTCAGTTGGGGACCGGGACAGTCCGCTAGACTCGGTACGAAGCAGGACTCGGGTCAGTTGGGGACCGGGACAGTGCGCTAGACTCGGTACGAAGCGGGACTCAGTTCAGTTGGGGACCGGGACAGTCCGCTAGACTCGGTACAGGACTCGGTTCAGTTGGGGACCGGACAGTCCGCTAGACTCGGTACAGGACTCGGTTCAGTTGGGGACCGGGACAGTCCGCTAGACTCGGTACAGGACTCGGTTCAGTTGGGGACCGGGACAGTCCGCTAGACTCGGTACCAAGCAGGACTCGGTTCAGTTGGGGACCGGGACAGTCCGCTAGACTCGGTACAGGACTCGGTTCAGTTGGGGACCGGGACAGTCCGCTAGACTCGGTACCAAGCAGGACTCGGTTCAGTTGGGGACCGGGACAGTCCGCTAGACTCGGTACCAAGCAGGACTCGGTTCAGTTGGGGACCGGGACAGTCCGCTAGACTCGGTACAGGACTCGGTTCAGTTGGGGACCGGGACAGTCCGCTAGACTCGGTACCAAGCAGGACTCGGTTCAGTTGGGGACCGGGACAGTCCGCTAAACTCGGTACAGGACTCGGTTCAGTTGGGGACCGGGACAGTCCGCTAGACTCGGTACCAAGCAGGACTCGGTTCAGTTGGGGACCGGGACAGTCCGCTAGACTCGGTACAGGACTCGGTTCAGTTGGGGACCGGGACAGTCCGCTAGACTCGGTACAAAGCGGGACTCGGGTCAGTTGGGGACCGGGACAGTCCGCTAGACTCGGTACGAAGCAGGACTCGGGTCAGTTGGGGACCGGGACAGTCCGCTAGACTCGGTACGAAGCGGGACTCAGTTCAGTTGGGGACCGGGACAGTCCGCTAGACTCGGTACAGGACTCGGTTCAGTTGGGGACCGGACAGTCCGCTAGACTCGGTACAGGACTCGGTTCAGTTGGGGACCGGGACACTCCGCTAGACTCGGTACGAAGCGGGACTCGGTTCAGTTGGGGACCGGGACAGTCCTCTAGACTCGGTACAGGACTCGGTTCAGTTGGGGACCGGGACAGTCCGCTAGACTCGGTACGATGCGGGACAGGACTCGGTTCAGTTGGGGACCGGGACAGTCCGCTAGACTCGGTACAGGACTCTGTTCAGTTGGGGACCGGGATGGTCCACTAGACTCGGTACGAAGCGGGACTCGGGTCAGTTGGGGACCGGAACAGTCCGCTAGACTCGGTACGAAGCGGTACTCGGGTCAGTTGGGGACCGGGACAGTCCACTAGACTCGGTACAAAGCGGGACTCGGGTCAGTTGGGGACCGGGACAGTCCGCTAGACTCGGTACGAAGCAGGACTCGGGTCAGTTGGGGACCGGGACAGTCCGCTAGACTCGGTACGAAGCGGGACTCGGATCAGTTGGGGACCGGGACAGTCCGCTAGACTCGGTACGAAGCGGGACTCGGTTCAGTTGGGGACCGGGACAGTCCACTAGACTCGGTACGAAGCGGGACTCGGGTCAGTTGGGGACCGGGACAGTCCGCTAGACTCGGTACAGGACTCGGGTCAGTTGGGGACCGGGACAGTCCACTAGACTCGGTACGAAGCGGGACTCGGGTCAGGTGGGGACCGGGACAGTCCGCTAGACTCGGTACGAAGCGGGACTCGGGTCAGTTGGGGACCGGGACAGTCCGCTAGACTCGGTACGAAGCGGGACTCGGGTCAGTTGGGGACCGGGACAGTCCGCTAGACTCGGTACGAAGCGGGACTCGGGTCAGTTGGGGACCGGGACAGTCCACTAGACTCGGTACAAAGCGGGACTCGGGTCAGTTGGGGACCGGGACAGTCCGCTAGACTCGGTACGAAGCGGGACTCGGGTCAGTTGGGGACCGGGACAGTCCGCTAGACTCGGTACGAAGCGGGACTCAGTTCAGTTGGGGACCGGGACAGTCCGCTAGACTCGGTACAGGACTCGGTTCAGTTGGGGACCGGACAGTCCGCTAGACTCGGTACAGGACTCGGTTCAGTTGGGGACCGGGACACTCCGCTAGACTCGGTACGAAGCGGGACTCGGTTCAGTTGGGGACCGGGACAGTCCTCTAGACTCGGTACAGGACTCGGTTCAGTTGGGGACCGGGACAGTCCGCTAGACTCGGTACGATGCGGGACAGGACTCGGTTCAGTTGGGGACCGGGACAGTCCGCTAGACTCGGTACAGGACTCTGTTCAGTTGGGGACCGGGATGGTCCACTAGACTCGGTACGAAGCGGGACTCGGGTCAGTTGGGGACCGGAACAGTCCGCTAGACTCGGTACGAAGCGGTACTCGGGTCAGTTGGGGACCGGACAGTCCGCTAGACTCGGTACAGGACTCGGTTCAGTTGGGGACCGGGACAGTCCGCTAGACTCGGTACAGGACTCGGTTCAGTTGGGGACCGGGACAGTCCGCTAGACTCGGTACCAAGCAGGACTCGGTTCAGTTGGGGACCGGGACAGTCCGCTAGACTCGGTACCAAGCAGGACTCGGTTCAGTTGGGGACCGGGACAGTCCGCTAGACTCGGTACAGGACTCGGTTCAGTTGGGGACCGGGACAGTCCGCTAGACTCGGTACCAAGCAGGACTCGGTTCAGTTGGGGACCGGGACAGTCCGCTAGACTCGGTACAGGACTCGGTTCAGTTGGGGACCGGGACAGTCCGCTAGACTCGGTACCAAGCAGGACTCGGTTCAGTTGGGGACCGGGACAGTCCGCTAGACTCGGTACCAAGCAGGACTCGGTTCAGTTGGGGACCGGGACAGTCCGCTAGACTCGGTACAGGACTCGGTTCAGTTGGGGACCGGGACAGTCCGCTAGACTCGGTACCAAGCAGGACTCGGTTCAGTTGGGGACCGGGACAGTCCGCTAAACTCGGTACAGGACTCGGTTCAGTTGGGGACCGGGACAGTCCGCTAGACTCGGTACCAAGCAGGACTCGGTTCAGTTGGGGACCGGGACAGTCCGCTAGACTCGGTACAGGACTCGGTTCAGTTGGGGACCGGGACAGTCCGCTAGACTCGGTACAAAGCGGGACTCGGGTCAGTTGGGGACCGGGACAGTCCGCTAGACTCGGTACGAAGCAGGACTCGGGTCAGTTGGGGACCGGGACAGTGCGCTAGACTCGGTACGAAGCGGGACTCAGTTCAGTTGGGGACCGGGACAGTCCGCTAGACTCGGTACAGGACTCGGTTCAGTTGGGGACCGGACAGTCCGCTAGACTCGGTACAGGACTCGGTTCAGTTGGGGACCGGGACACTCCGCTAGACTCGGTACGAAGCGGGACTCGGTTCAGTTGGGGACCGGGACAGTCCTCTAGACTCGGTACAGGACTCGGTTCAGTTGGGGACCGGGACAGTCCGCTAGACTCGGTACGATGCGGGACAGGACTCGGTTCAGTTGGGGACCGGGACAGTCCGCTAGACTCGGTACAGGACTCTGTTCAGTTGGGGACCGGGATGGTCCACTAGACTCGGTACGAAGCGGGACTCGGGTCAGTTGGGGACCGGAACAGTCCGCTAGACTCGGTACGAAGCGGTACTCGGGTCAGTTGGGGACCGGGACAGTCCACTAGACTCGGTACAAAGCGGGACTCGGGTCAGTTGGGGACCGGGACAGTCCGCTAGACTCGGTACGAAGCAGGACTCGGGTCAGTTGGGGACCGGGACAGTCCGCTAGACTCGGTACGAAGCGGGACTCGGGTCAGTTGGGGACCGGGACAGTCCGCTAGACTCGGTACGAAGCGGGACTCGGTTCAGTTGGGGACCGGGACAGTCCACTAGACTCGGTACGAAGCGGGACTCGGGTCAGTTGGGGACCGGGACAGTCCGCTAGACTCGGTACAGGACTCGGGTCAGTTGGGGACCGGGACAGTCCACTAGACTCGGTACGAAGCGGGACTCGGGTCAGGTGGGGACCGGGACAGTCCGCTAGACTCGGTACGAAGCGGGACTCGGGTCAGTTGGGGACCGGGACAGTCCGCTAGACTCGGTACGAAGCGGGACTCGAGTCAGTTGGGGACCGGGACAGTCCGCTAGACTCGGTACGAAGCGGGACTCGGGTCAGTTGGGGACCGGGACAGTCCACTAGACTCGGTACAAAGCGGGACTCGGGTCAGTTGGGGACCGGGACAGTCCGCTAGACTCGGTACGAAGCGGGACTCGGGTCAGTTGGGGACCGGGACAGTCCGCTAGACTCGGTACGAAGCGGGACTCAGTTCAGTTGGGGACCGGGACAGTCCGCTAGACTCGGTACAGGACTCGGTTCAGTTGGGGACCGGACAGTCCGCTAGACTCGGTACAGGACTCGGTTCAGTTGGGGACCGGGACACTCCGCTAGACTCGGTACGAAGCGGGACTCGGTTCAGTTGGGGACCGGGACAGTCCTCTAGACTCGGTACAGGACTCGGTTCAGTTGGGGACCGGGACAGTCCGCTAGACTCGGTACGATGCGGGACAGGACTCGGTTCAGTTGGGGACCGGGACAGTCCGCTAGACTCGGTACAGGACTCTGTTCAGTTGGGGACCGGGATGGTCCACTAGACTCGGTACGAAGCGGGACTCGGGTCAGTTGGGGACCGGAACAGTCCGCTAGACTCGGTACGAAGCGGTACTCGGGTCAGTTGGGGACCGGACAGTCCGCTAGACTCGGTACAGGACTCGGTTCAGTTGGGGACCGGGACAGTCCGCTAGACTCGGTACAGGACTCGGTTCAGTTGGGGACCGGGACAGTCCGCTAGACTCGGTACCAAGCAGGACTCGGTTCAGTTGGGGACCGGGACAGTCCGCTAGACTCGGTACCAAGCAGGACTCGGTTCAGTTGGGGACCGGGACAGTCCGCTAGACTCGGTACAGGACTCGGTTCAGTTGGGGACCGGGACAGTCCGCTAGACTCGGTACCAAGCAGGACTCGGTTCAGTTGGGGACCGGGACAGTCCGCTAGACTCGGTACAGGACTCGGTTCAGTTGGGGACCGGGACAGTCCGCTAGACTCGGTACCAAGCAGGACTCGGTTCAGTTGGGGACCGGGACAGTCCGCTAGACTCGGTACCAAGCAGGACTCGGTTCAGTTGGGGACCGGGACAGTCCGCTAGACTCGGTACAGGACTCGGTTCAGTTGGGGACCGGGACAGTCCGCTAGACTCGGTACCAAGCAGGACTCGGTTCAGTTGGGGACCGGGACAGTCCGCTAAACTCGGTACAGGACTCGGTTCAGTTGGGGACCGGGACAGTCCGCTAGACTCGGTACCAAGCAGGACTCGGTTCAGTTGGGGACCGGGACAGTCCGCTAGACTCGGTACAGGACTCGGTTCAGTTGGGGACCGGGACAGTCCGCTAGACTCGGTACAAAGCGGGACTCGGGTCAGTTGGGGACCGGGACAGTCCGCTAGACTCGGTACGAAGCAGGACTCGGGTCAGTTGGGGACCGGGACAGTCCGCTAGACTCGGTACGAAGCGGGACTCAGTTCAGTTGGGGACCGGGACAGTCCGCTAGACTCGGTACAGGACTCGGTTCAGTTGGGGACCGGACAGTCCGCTAGACTCGGTACAGGACTCGGTTCAGTTGGGGACCGGGACACTCCGCTAGACTCGGTACGAAGCGGGACTCGGTTCAGTTGGGGACCGGGACAGTCCTCTAGACTCGGTACAGGACTCGGTTCAGTTGGGGACCGGGACAGTCCGCTAGACTCGGTACGATGCGGGACAGGACTCGGTTCAGTTGGGGACCGGGACAGTCCGCTAGACTCGGTACAGGACTCTGTTCAGTTGGGGACCGGGATGGTCCACTAGACTCGGTACGAAGCGGGACTCGGGTCAGTTGGGGACCGGAACAGTCCGCTAGACTCGGTACGAAGCGGTACTCGGGTCAGTTGGGGACCGGGACAGTCCACTAGACTCGGTACAAAGCGGGACTCGGGTCAGTTGGGGACCGGGACAGTCCGCTAGACTCGGTACGAAGCAGGACTCGGGTCAGTTGGGGACCGGGACAGTCCGCTAGACTCGGTACGAAGCGGGACTCGGGTCAGTTGGGGACCGGGACAGTCCGCTAGACTCGGTACGAAGCGGGACTCGGTTCAGTTGGGGACCGGGACAGTCCACTAGACTCGGTACGAAGCGGGACTCGGGTCAGTTGGGGACCGGGACAGTCCGCTAGACTCGGTACAGGACTCGGGTCAGTTGGGGACCGGGACAGTCCACTAGACTCGGTACGAAGCGGGACTCGGGTCAGTTGGGGACCGGGACAGTCCGCTAGACTCGGTACGAAGCGGGACTCGGGTCAGTTGGGGACCGGGACAGTCCGCTAGACTCGGTGCGAAGCGGGACTCGGGTCAGTTGGGGACCGGGACAGTCCGCTAGACTCGGTACGAAGCGGGACTCGGGTCAGTTGGGGACCGGGACAGTCCACTAGACTCGGTACGAAGCGGGACTCGGGTCAGTTGGGGACCGGGACAGTCCGCTAGACTCGGTACGAAGCGGGACTCGGGTCAGTTGGGGACCGGGACAGTCCGCTAGACTCGGTACGAAGCGGGACTCGGGTCAGTTGGGGACCGGGACAGTCCGCTAGACTCGGTACGAAGCGGGACTCGGGTCAGTTGGGGACCGGGACAGTCCGCTAGACTCGGTACGAAGCGGGACTCGGGTCAGTTGGGGACCGGGACAGTCCGCTAGACTCGGTACGAAGCGGGACTCGGGTCAGTTGGGGACCGGGACAGTCCACTAGACTCGGTACGAAGCGGGACTCGGGTCAGTTGGGGACCGGGACAGTCCACTAGACTCGGTACGAAGCGGGACTCGGTTCAGTTGGGGACCGGACAGTCCGCTAGACTCGGTACAGGACTCGGGTCAGTTGGGGACCGGGACAGTCCGCTAGACTCGGTACAGGACTCGGTTCAGTTGGGGACCGGGACAGTCCGCTAGACTCGGTACAGGACTCGGTTCAGTTGGGGACCGGGACAGTCCGCTAGACTCGGTACCAAGCAGGACTCGGTTCAGTTGGGGACCGGGACAGTCCGCTAGACTCGGTACCAAGCAGGACTCGGTTCAGTTGGGGACCGGGACAGTCCGCTAGACTCGGTACAGGACTCGGTTCAGTTGGGGACCGGGACAGTCCGCTAGACTCGGTACCAAGCAGGACTCGGTTCAGTTGGGGACCGGGACAGTCCGCTAGACTCGGTACAGGACTCGGTTCAGTTGGGGACCGGGACAGTCCGCTAGACTCGGTACCAAGCAGGACTCGGTTCAGTTGGGGACCGGGACAGTCCGCTAGACTCGGTACAGGACTCGGTTCAGTTGGGGACCGGGACAGTCCGCTAGACTCGGTACCAAGCAGGACTCGGTTCAGTTGGGGACCGGGACAGTCCGCTAGACTCGGTACAGGACTCGGTTCAGTTGGGGACCGGGACAGTCCGCTAGACTCGGTACCAAGCAGGACTCGGTTCAGTTGGGGACCGGGACAGTCCGCTAGACTCGGTACAGGACTCGGTTCAGTTGGGGACCGGGACAGTCCGCTAGACTCGGTACAAAGCGGGACTCGGGTCAGTTGGGGACCGGGACAGTCCGCTAGACTCGGTACCAAGCAGGACTCGGGTCAGTTGGGGACCGGGACAGTCCGCTAGACTCGGTACGAAGCGGGACTCAGTTCAGTTGGGTACCGGGACAGTCCGCTAGACTCGGTACAGGACTCGGTTCAGTTGGGGACCGGACAGTCCGCTAGACTCGGTACAGGACTCGGTTCAGTTGGGGACCGGGACAGTCCGCTAAACTCGGTACCAAGCAGGACTCGGTTCAGTTGGGGACCGGGACAGTCCGCTAGACTCGGTACCAAGCAGGACTCGGTTCAGTTGGGGACCGGGACAGTCCGCTAGACTCGGTACAGGACTCGGTTCAGTTGGGGACCGGGACAGTCCGCTAGACTCGGTACAAAGCGGGACTCGGGTCAGTTGGGGACCGGGACAGTCCGCTAGACTCGGTACGAAGCAGGACTCGGGTCAGTTGGGGACCGGGACAGTCCGCTAGACTCGGTACGAAGCGGGACTCAGTTCAGTTGGGGACCGGGACAGTCCGCTAGACTCGGTACAGGACTCGGTTCAGTTGGGGACCGGACAGTCCGCTAGACTCGGTACAGGACTCGGTTCAGTTGGGGACCGGGACAGTCCGCTAGACTCGGTACAGGACTCGGTTCAGTTGGGGACCGGGACAGTCCGCTAGACTCGGTACAGGACTCGGTTCAGTTGGGGACCGGGACAGTCCGCTAGACTCGGTACAGGACTCGGTTCAGTTGGGGACCGGGACAGTCCGCTAGACTCGGTACCAAGCAGGACTCGGTTCAGTTGGGGACCGGGACAGTCCGCTAGACTCGGTACCAAGCAGGACTCGGTTCAGTTGGGGACCGGGACAGTCCGCTAGACTCGGTACAGGACTCGGTTCAGTTGGGGACCGGGACAGTCCGCTAGACTCGGTACCAAGCAGGACTCGGTTCAGTTGGGGACCGGGACAGTCCGCTAGACTCGGTACAGGACTCGGTTCAGTTGGGGACCGGGACAGTCCGCTAGACTCGGTACCAAGCAGGACTCGGTTCAGTTGGGGACCGGGACAGTCCGCTAGACTCGGTACAGGACTCGGTTCAGTTGGGGACCGGGACAGTCCGCTAGACTCGGTACCAAGCAGGACTCGGTTCAGTTGGGGACCGGGACAGTCCGCTAGACTCGGTACAGGACTCGGTTCAGTTGGGGACCGGGACAGTCCGCTAGACTCGGTACCAAGCAGGACTCGGTTCAGTTGGGGACCGGGACAGTCCGCTAGACTCGGTACAGGACTCGGTTCAGTTGGGGACCGGGACAGTCCGCTAGACTCGGTACAAAGCGGGACTCGGGTCAGTTGGGGACCGGGACAGTCCGCTAGACTCGGTACCAAGCAGGACTCGGGTCAGTTGGGGACCGGGACAGTCCGCTAGACTCGGTACGAAGCGGGACTCAGTTCAGTTGGGTACCGGGACAGTCCGCTAGACTCGGTACAGGACTCGGTTCAGTTGGGGACCGGACAGTCCGCTAGACTCGGTACAGGACTCGGTTCAGTTGGGGACCGGGACAGTCCGCTAAACTCGGTACCAAGCAGGACTCGGTTCAGTTGGGGACCGGGACAGTCCGCTAGACTCGGTACCAAGCAGGACTCGGTTCAGTTGGGGACCGGGACAGTCCGCTAGACTCGGTACAGGACTCGGTTCAGTTGGGGACCGGGACAGTCCGCTAGACTCGGTACAAAGCGGGACTCGGGTCAGTTGGGGACCGGGACCGTCCGCTAGACTCGGTACGAAGCAGGACTCGGGTCAGTTGGGGACCGGGACAGTCCGCTAGACTCGGTACGAAGCGGGACTCAGTTCAGTTGGGGACCGGGACAGTCCGCTAGACTCGGTACAGGACTCGGTTCAGTTGGGGACCGGACAGTCCGCTAGACTCGGTACAGGACTCGGTTCAGTTGGGGACCGGGACAGTCCGCTAGACTCGGTACAGGACTCGGTTCAGTTGGGGACCGGGACAGTCCGCTAGACTCGGTACAGGACTCGGTTCAGTTGGGGACCGGGACAGTCCGCTAGACTCGGTACCAAGCAGGACTCGGTTCAGTTGGGGACCGGGACAGTCCGCTAGACTCGGTACAAAGCGGGACTCGGGTCAGTTGGGGACCGGGACAGTCCGCTAGACTCGGTACGAAGCAGGACTCGGGTCAGTTGGGGACCGGGACAGTCCGCTAGACTCGGTTACGAAGCGGGACTCAGTTCAGTTGGGGACCGGGACAGTCCGCTAGACTCGGTACAGGACTCGGTTCAGTTGGGGACCGGACAGTCCGCTAGACTCGGTACAGGACTCGGGTCAGTTGGGGACCGGGACAGTCCGCTAGACTCGGTACAGGACTCGGTTCAGTTGGGGACCGGGACAGTCCGCTAGACTCGGTACAGGACTCGGTTCAGTTGGGGACCGGGACAGTCCGCTAGACTCGGTACCAAGCAGGACTCGGTTCAGTTGGGGACCGGGACAGTCCGCTAGACTCGGTACCAAGCAGGACTCGGTTCAGTTGGGGACCGGGACAGTCCGCTAGACTCGGTACAGGACTCGGTTCAGTTGGGGACCGGGACAGTCCGCTAGACTCGGTACCAAGCAGGACTCGGTTCAGTTGGGGACCGGGACAGTCCGCTAGACTCGGTACAGGACTCGGTTCAGTTGGGGACCGGGACAGTCCGCTAGACTCGGTACCAAGCAGGACTCGGTTCAGTTGGGGACCGGGACAGTCCGCTAGACTCGGTACCAAGCAGGACTCGGTTCAGTTGGGGACCGGGACAGTCCGCTAGACTCGGTACAGGACTCGGTTCAGTTGGGGACCGGGACAGTCCGCTAGACTCGGTACCAAGCAGGACTCTGTTCAGTTGGGGACCGGGACAGTCCGCTAAACTCGGTACAGGACTCGGTTCAGTTGGGGACCGGGACAGTCCGCTAGACTCGGTACCAAGCAGGACTCGGTTCAGTTGGGGACCGGGACAGTCCGCTAGACTCGGTACAGGACTCGGTTCAGTTGGGGACCGGGACAGTCCGCTAGACTCGGTACAAAGCGGGACTCGGGTCAGTTGGGGACCGGGACAGTCCGCTAGACTCGGTACGAAGCAGGACTCGGGTCAGTTGGGGACCGGGACAGTCCGCTAGACTCGGTACGAAGCGGGACTCAGTTCAGTTGGGGACCGGGACAGTCCGCTAGACTCGGTACAGGACTCGGTTCAGTTGGGGACCGGACAGTCCGCTAGACTCGGTACAGGACTCGGTTCAGTTGGGGACCGGGACACTCCGCTAGACTCGGTACGAAGCGGGACTCGGTTCAGTTGGGGACCGGGACAGTCCTCTAGACTCGGTACAGGACTCGGTTCAGTTGGGGACCGGGACAGTCCGCTAGACTCGGTACGATGCGGGACAGGACTCGGTTCAGTTGGGGACCGGGACAGTCCGCTAGACTCGGTACAGGACTCTGTTCAGTTGGGGACCGGGATGGTCCACTAGACTCGGTACGAAGCGGGACTCGGGTCAGTTGGGGACCGGAACAGTCCGCTAGACTCGGTACGAAGCGGTACTCGGGTCAGTTGGGGACCGGGACAGTCCACTAGACTCGGTACAAAGCGGGACTCGGGTCAGTTGGGGACCGGGACAGTCCGCTAGACTCGGTACGAAGCAGGACTCGGGTCAGTTGGGGACCGGGACAGTCCGCTAGACTCGGTACAGGACTCGGTTCAGTTGGGGACCGGGACACTCCGCTAGACTCGGTACGAAGCGGGACTCGGTTCAGTTGGGGACCGGGACAGTCCTCTAGACTCGGTACAGGACTCGGTTCAGTTGGGGACCGGGACAGTCCGCTAGACTCGGTACGATGCGGGACAGGACTCGGTTCAGTTGGGGACCGGGACAGTCCGCTAGACTCGGTACAGGACTCTGTTCAGTTGGGGACCGGGATGGTCCACTAGACTCGGTACGAAGCGGGACTCGGGTCAGTTGGGGACCGGAACAGTCCGCTAGACTCGGTACGAAGCGGTACTCGGGTCAGTTGGGGACCGGGACAGTCCACTAGACTCGGTACAAAGCGGGACTCGGGTCAGTTGGGGACCGGGACAGTCCGCTAGACTCGGTACGAAGCGGGACTCGGGTCAGTTGGGGACCGGGACAGTCCACTAGACTCGGTACGAAGCGGGACTCGGTTCAGTTGGGGACCGGACAGTCCGCTAGACTCGGTACAGGACTCGGGTCAGTTGGGGACCGGGACAGTCCGCTAGACTCGGTACAGGACTCGGTTCAGTTGGGGACCGGGACAGTCCGCTAGACTCGGTACAGGACTCGGTTCAGTTGGGGACCGGGACAGTCCGCTAGACTCGGTACCAAGCAGGACTCGGTTCAGTTGGGGACCGGGACAGTCCGCTAGACTCGGTACCAAGCAGGACTCGGTTCAGTTGGGGACCGGGACAGTCCGCTAGACTCGGTACAGGACTCGGTTCAGTTGGGGACCGGGACAGTCCGCTAGACTCGGTACCAAGCAGGACTCGGTTCAGTTGGGGACCGGGACAGTCCGCTAGACTCGGTACAGGACTCGGTTCAGTTGGGGACCGGGACAGTCCGCTAGACTCGGTACCAAGCAGGACTCGGTTCAGTTGGGGACCGGGACAGTCCGCTAGACTCGGTACAGGACTCGGTTCAGTTGGGGACCGGGACAGTCCGCTAGACTCGGTACCAAGCAGGACTCGGTTCAGTTGGGGACCGGGACAGTCCGCTAGACTCGGTACAGGACTCGGTTCAGTTGGGGACCGGGACAGTCCGCTAGACTCGGTACCAAGCAGGACTCGGTTCAGTTGGGGACCGGGACAGTCCGCTAGACTCGGTACAGGACTCGGTTCAGTTGGGGACCGGGACAGTCCGCTAGACTCGGTACAAAGCGGGACTCGGGTCAGTTGGGGACCGGGACAGTCCGCTAGACTCGGTACCAAGCAGGACTCGGGTCAGTTGGGGACCGGGACAGTCCGCTAGACTCGGTACGAAGCGGGACTCAGTTCAGTTGGGTACCGGGACAGTCCGCTAGACTCGGTACAGGACTCGGTTCAGTTGGGGACCGGACAGTCCGCTAGACTCGGTACAGGACTCGGTTCAGTTGGGGACCGGGACAGTCCGCTAAACTCGGTACCAAGCAGGACTCGGTTCAGTTGGGGACCGGGACAGTCCGCTAGACTCGGTACCAAGCAGGACTCGGTTCAGTTGGGGACCGGGACAGTCCGCTAGACTCGGTACAGGACTCGGTTCAGTTGGGGACCGGGACAGTCCGCTAGACTCGGTACAAAGCGGGACTCGGGTCAGTTGGGGACCGGGACAGTCCGCTAGACTCGGTACGAAGCAGGACTCGGGTCAGTTGGGGACCGGGACAGTCCGCTAGACTCGGTACGAAGCGGGACTCAGTTCAGTTGGGGACCGGGACAGTCCGCTAGACTCGGTACAGGACTCGGTTCAGTTGGGGACCGGACAGTCCGCTAGACTCGGTACAGGACTCGGTTCAGTTGGGGACCGGGACAGTCCGCTAGACTCGGTACAGGACTCGGTTCAGTTGGGGACCGGGACAGTCCGCTAGACTCGGTACAGGACTCGGTTCAGTTGGGGACCGGGACAGTCCGCTAGACTCGGTACAGGACTCGGTTCAGTTGGGGACCGGGACAGTCCGCTAGACTCGGTACCAAGCAGGACTCGGTTCAGTTGGGGACCGGGACAGTCCGCTAGACTCGGTACCAAGCAGGACTCGGTTCAGTTGGGGACCGGGACAGTCCGCTAGACTCGGTACAGGACTCGGTTCAGTTGGGGACCGGGACAGTCCGCTAGACTCGGTACCAAGCAGGACTCGGTTCAGTTGGGGACCGGGACAGTCCGCTAGACTCGGTACAGGACTCGGTTCAGTTGGGGACCGGGACAGTCCGCTAGACTCGGTACCAAGCAGGACTCGGTTCAGTTGGGGACCGGGACAGTCCGCTAGACTCGGTACAGGACTCGGTTCAGTTGGGGACCGGGACAGTCCGCTAGACTCGGTACCAAGCAGGATTCGGTTCAGTTGGGGACCGGGACAGTCCGCTAGACTCGGTACAGGACTCGGTTCAGTTGGGGACCGGGACAGTCCGCTAGACTCGGTACCAAGCAGGACTCGGTTCAGTTGGGGACCGGGACAGTCCGCTAGACTCGGTACAGGACTCGGTTCAGTTGGGGACCGGGACAGTCCGCTAGACTCGGTACAAAGCGGGACTCGGGTCAGTTGGGGACCGGGACAGTCCGCTAGACTCGGTACCAAGCAGGACTCGGGTCAGTTGGGGACCGGGACAGTCCGCTAGACTCGGTACGAAGCGGGACTCAGTTCAGTTGGGTACCGGGACAGTCCGCTAGACTCGGTACAGGACTCGGTTCAGTTGGGGACCGGACAGTCCGCTAGACTCGGTACAGGACTCGGTTCAGTTGGGGACCGGGACAGTCCGCTAAACTCGGTACCAAGCAGGACTCGGTTCAGTTGGGGACCGGGACAGTCCGCTAGACTCGGTACCAAGCAGGACTCGGTTCAGTTGGGGACCGGGACAGTCCGCTAGACTCGGTACAGGACTCGGTTCAGTTGGGGACCGGGACAGTCCGCTAGACTCGGTACAAAGCGGGACTCGGGTCAGTTGGGGACCGGGACCGTCCGCTAGACTCGGTACGAAGCAGGACTCGGGTCAGTTGGGGACCGGGACAGTCCGCTAGACTCGGTACGAAGCGGGACTCAGTTCAGTTGGGGACCGGGACAGTCCGCTAGACTCGGTACAGGACTCGGTTCAGTTGGGGACCGGACAGTCCGCTAGACTCGGTACAGGACTCGGTTCAGTTGGGGACCGGGACAGTCCGCTAGACTCGGTACAGGACTCGGTTCAGTTGGGGACCGGGACAGTCCGCTAGACTCGGTACAGGACTCGGTTCAGTTGGGGACCGGGACAGTCCGCTAGACTCGGTACCAAGCAGGACTCGGTTCAGTTGGGGACCGGGACAGTCCGCTAGACTCGGTACAAAGCGGGACTCGGGTCAGTTGGGGACCGGGACAGTCCGCTAGACTCGGTACGAAGCAGGACTCGGGTCAGTTGGGGACCGGGACAGTCCGCTAGACTCGGTTACGAAGCGGGACTCAGTTCAGTTGGGGACCGGGACAGTCCGCTAGACTCGGTACAGGACTCGGTTCAGTTGGGGACCGGACAGTCCGCTAGACTCGGTACAGGACTCGGGTCAGTTGGGGACCGGGACAGTCCGCTAGACTCGGTACAGGACTCGGTTCAGTTGGGGACCGGGACAGTCCGCTAGACTCGGTACAGGACTCGGTTCAGTTGGGGACCGGGACAGTCCGCTAGACTCGGTACCAAGCAGGACTCGGTTCAGTTGGGGACCGGGACAGTCCGCTAGACTCGGTACCAAGCAGGACTCGGTTCAGTTGGGGACCGGGACAGTCCGCTAGACTCGGTACAGGACTCGGTTCAGTTGGGGACCGGGACAGTCCGCTAGACTCGGTACCAAGCAGGACTCGGTTCAGTTGGGGACCGGGACAGTCCGCTAGACTCGGTACAGGACTCGGTTCAGTTGGGGACCGGGACAGTCCGCTAGACTCGGTACCAAGCAGGACTCGGTTCAGTTGGGGACCGGGACAGTCCGCTAGACTCGGTACCAAGCAGGACTCGGTTCAGTTGGGGACCGGGACAGTCCGCTAGACTCGGTACAGGACTCGGTTCAGTTGGGGACCGGGACAGTCCGCTAGACTCGGTACCAAGCAGGACTCTGTTCAGTTGGGGACCGGGACAGTCCGCTAAACTCGGTACAGGACTCGGTTCAGTTGGGGACCGGGACAGTCCGCTAGACTCGGTACCAAGCAGGACTCGGTTCAGTTGGGGACCGGGACAGTCCGCTAGACTCGGTACAGGACTCGGTTCAGTTGGGGACCGGGACAGTCCGCTAGACTCGGTACAAAGCGGGACTCGGGTCAGTTGGGGACCGGGACAGTCCGCTAGACTCGGTACGAAGCAGGACTCGGGTCAGTTGGGGACCGGGACAGTCCGCTAGACTCGGTACGAAGCGGGACTCAGTTCAGTTGGGGACCGGGACAGTCCGCTAGACTCGGTACAGGACTCGGTTCAGTTGGGGACCGGACAGTCCGCTAGACTCGGTACAGGACTCGGTTCAGTTGGGGACCGGGACACTCCGCTAGACTCGGTACGAAGCGGGACTCGGTTCAGTTGGGGACCGGGACAGTCCTCTAGACTCGGTACAGGACTCGGTTCAGTTGGGGACCGGGACAGTCCGCTAGACTCGGTACGATGCGGGACAGGACTCGGTTCAGTTGGGGACCGGGACAGTCCGCTAGACTCGGTACAGGACTCTGTTCAGTTGGGGACCGGGATGGTCCACTAGACTCGGTACGAAGCGGGACTCGGGTCAGTTGGGGACCGGAACAGTCCGCTAGACTCGGTACGAAGCGGTACTCGGGTCAGTTGGGGACCGGGACAGTCCACTAGACTCGGTACAAAGCGGGACTCGGGTCAGTTGGGGACCGGGACAGTCCGCTAGACTCGGTACGAAGCAGGACTCGGGTCAGTTGGGGACCGGGACAGTCCGCTAGACTCGGTACAGGACTCGGTTCAGTTGGGGACCGGGACACTCCGCTAGACTCGGTACGAAGCGGGACTCGGTTCAGTTGGGGACCGGGACAGTCCTCTAGACTCGGTACAGGACTCGGTTCAGTTGGGGACCGGGACAGTCCGCTAGACTCGGTACGATGCGGGACAGGACTCGGTTCAGTTGGGGACCGGGACAGTCCGCTAGACTCGGTACAGGACTCTGTTCAGTTGGGGACCGGGATGGTCCACTAGACTCGGTACGAAGCGGGACTCGGGTCAGTTGGGGACCGGAACAGTCCGCTAGACTCGGTACGAAGCGGTACTCGGGTCAGTTGGGGACCGGGACAGTCCACTAGACTCGGTACAAAGCGGGACTCGGGTCAGTTGGGGACCGGGACAGTCCGCTAGACTCGGTACGAAGCAGGACTCGGGTCAGTTGGGGACCGGGACAGTCCGCTAGACTCGGTACGAAGCGGGACTCGGGTCAGTTGGGGACCGGGACAGTCCGCTAGACTCGGTACGAAGCGGGACTCGGTTCAGTTGGGGACCGGGACAGTCCGCTAGACTCGGTACGAAGCGGGACTCGGGTCAGTTGGGGACCGGGACAGTCCGCTAGACTCGGTACGAAGCGGTACTCGGGTCAGTTGGGGACCGGGACAGTCCGCTAGACTCGGTACGAAGCGGGACTCGGGTCAGTTGGGGACCGGGACAGTCCGCTAGACTCGGTACGAAGCGGGACTCGGGTCAGGTGGGGACCGGGACAGTCCGCTAGACTCGGTACGAAGCGGGACTCGGGTCAGTTGGGGACCGGGACAGTCCGCTAGACTCGGTACGAAGCGGGACTCGGGTCAGTTGGGGACCGGGACAGTCCGCTAGACTCGGTACAAAGCGGGACTCGGGTCAGTTGGGGACCGGGACAGTCCGCTAGACTCGGTACAAAGCGGGACTCGGGTCAGTTGGGGACCGGGACAGTCCGCTAGACTCGGTACGAAGCGGGACTCGGGTCAGTTGGGGACCGGGACAGTCCGCTAGACTCGGTACGAAGCGGGACTCGGGTCAGTTGGGGACCGGGACAGTCCGCTAGACTCGGTACGAAGCGGGACTCGGGTCAGTTGGGGACCGGGACAGTCCGCTAGACTCGGTACGAAGCGGGACTCGGGTCAGTTGGGGACCGGGACAGTCCACTAGACTCGGTACGAAGCGGGACTCGGGTCAGTTGGGGACCGGGACAGTCCGCTAGACTCGGTACGAAGCGGGACTCGGGTCAGTTGGGGACCGGGACAGTCCGCTAGACTCGGTACGAAGCGGGACTCGGGTCAGTTGGGGACCGGGACAGTCCACTAGACTCGGTACGAAGCGGGACTCGGGTCAGTTGGGGACCGGGACAGTCCGCTAGACTCGGTACGAAGCGGGACTCGGGTCAGTTGGGGACCGGGACAGTCCGCTAGACTCGGTACGAAGCGGGACTCGGGTCAGTTGGGGACCGGGACAGTCCACTAGACTCGGTACGAAGCGGGACTCGGGTCAGTTGGGGACCGGGACAGTCCACTAGACTCGGTACGAAGCGGGACTCGGGTCAGTTGGGGACCGGGACAGGAGAAGAAGATGATTACATGAATTCTGTCCTGATCTGCGAAACTTTGGCTTAGTTTTTTTGTTCTTCAGATGTTTGCAGGAGAAATATGGAAATAATGACGACGTTTAACATGTTTCCGTCTCCTACAGACCATGTCTCCTGGCACTACCAACGACAAGACAGAGAAGCCAAAGAAGAAGTCGTCCCGGACGGTGTGGACAGTGTCCACCGAGAAGCCGTGGGTACGAGGGTGTAGCACTCCCACCCTGCCTCTCTACAGCCCCCCACCCTCCACACCCGTCAAGGGGACGAGCATCACCAAGCTGAAGGAGATGAATGGCTGGAAGTGAAGCCAGACAGACGGAGGGTTGGCTGGACGTAGGGGGGCTTCGTTCAGGGAGGGCGGAGGAGCATGGAGGCAAGCGGTCAGGCTGGTGGGGTGTTAAAAGTCTGCAGCAACTAAAACCCAGGTAAAGCTGATCCTGGGGTGGCCTCAGAGACCTGCTGGCCCTACACACCTGTATGAGAAGACATCAGCCTGAACGGGGAGCTGGTGGCTGAGACCAGCCAGTAAAACTGACTGGAAAATTTACGACAAGAGCTAACAGGCAGATGGTTTATCCCTCCAAAATATAAATTGTCTTTAGAGATGTTCCTCCAGGGAGAGCCTTCATCTGCTCCGTCTCAGAGAAGCAGGAAGCTCGTAGGAATGATCGGATTGTGAAGCAGCTTTAATCGTCGCGGAGGTGCCAGGTAGACGTTGGAGTCCAGACACCAGGACGTCCTGATGCTTCCCGGATCAACGGCTGGACTCACCAAGCGAGCAGCTTCAGCTTCCATTCCAGCCGGTTTTCTTCCATCCAGACCGTTAAGAATCATTATTCCTTCCACAGTAAACAGTGTTTATTCTTATCATGTTGTTGTAAAATAGATCAAATGAAAATTGATTAAAAAAACGAAGTTTGGTAAAACAAAAAGTTTGGAAAAGGTGAAGCCGGAACTCCGCCCTCTAGTGGTCATACTGCAGAACAACCATGCCATGCTGGGGTTTGTAGATGTTTAATGTTTAAAACAGTTGTTTATTTCTCCGTTTGTTTCTTTCACATCGAGAAGTCTTCCTGTCTTTAGTCTGGAGCTTAAGTTGCTTCGTAATGACAAGTCAGTTTAAGAGCAGCTGACTAACCCTTAAAATTCTGCTGGATTCCCAAACTCTTCCTCCTCCTCATCATCAGTCTGTTAGGAACGGTGGAGGAACCAAAGTTTTTATCATATCTTCATCACCATCACCACCATGTTGCTAAGAGACCTCTATTTTTACCTGGACATGATGATGAAGACACTTCCTGTCAAGACTTTCCACCAATCAGAGAGCTTAAACTGACGGTAACGTCCAATCAGGAGCAGCCAAAGATCAACAAGTGATGAGAAAAGCAGGAAAATAATGATCCTCTATGGCTGGAATAAAGCCAGGAAGACGTTTGGGATGCAGCTGAGGTGGAGGTGCTGCAGTGAGGAGAGCAGGTAGATAGTAGCAGGAAGACGTGGGAATGAGGAAAAATATTGATTTCAGATCCTTTTAGCCGGGAAACGTGGCATCTGGCAGCTTCTACAGGTTTTCAGGTTGTTTCAGAATGAAACGTGTTTGTTGACTTTAACTCATTTAGTTGGAATTTAAAGGAAATAAAATTAATTTAAATGTTGGAACGGATCGTAACGCTGCCTTGAATCTGACCCTGACCGCCCCAGACTTCCAGTCCAGCAGCACTGATCCACTTCCAGACCCGCAGATCTCATTTCACTTTCACTTTAGCACCACGTGGGGTTGTGCGTGCGTGCACGTCACCTGCCCCGAACCCGACCCAAAGACTACAAATGTTCTGCGTGTCTCAGACAAAACAGCCCAGAAGGAGATGAACCTCCCTCCACGGAGGAATGTCTGAGCCGGGGCCAGACCGCCTGCTCCTGGACCCACAGAAAGGTGTTTTTGTCTGGACTCCTGGCTGGCTGCACCCCCCGCCGCGGACGGGACGTAACCGGAGCTTCTCATTACGCAGGTGTGGATCACGTTAAGGTCCACACAGCCAGCGCCGCCATGCAGCTGGCTACATGTGGGTCCACAGGGTCTGCAGGGGTCTGTACAGGTCTGCAAGGTCTCTAGGGGTCTACAGGGTCTCTAGGGGTCTGTAGGGTCTTCAAAGGTCTGCAGGGGTCTGTAGGGGTCTGTACAGGTCTGCAGGGTCTGTAGAGGTTTGTACAGGTCTGCAGGGTCTGTACAGGTCTGCAGGGTCTGTAGAGGTCTGCAGGGTCTGTACAGGTCTGCAGGGTCTGTACAGGTCTGCAGGGTCTGTAGAGGTCTGTACAGGTCTGCAGGCTCTGTACAGGTCTGCAGGCTCTGTACAGGTCTGCAGGGTCTGTAGAGGTTTGTACAGGTCTGCAGGGTCTGTACAGGTCTGTAGAGGTCTGTAGAGGTCTGCAGGGTCTGTACAGGTCTGCAGGCTCTGTAGAGGTCTGCAGGGTCTGTAGAGGTTTGTACAGGTCTGCAGGGTCTGTACAGGTCTGTAGAGGTCTGCAGGGTCTGTAGAGGTCTGCAGGGTCTGTACAGGTCTGCAGGCTCTGTAGAGGTCTGCAGGGTCTGTAGGGGTCTGTACAGGTCTGCAGGGTCTGTACAGGTCTGCGGGGTCTGTACAGGTCTGCAGGGTCTGTACAGGTCTGTAGGGGTCTGTACAGGTCTGCAGGGTCTGTAGAGGTTTGTACAGGTCTGCAGGGTCTGTAGAGGTTTGTACAGGTCTGCAGGGTCTGTAGAGGTCTGCAGGGTCTGTAGAGGTCTGCAGGGTCTGTAGAGGTCTGCAGGGTCTGTACAGGTCTGTAGGGTCTGTAGGGGTCTGTACAGGTCTGTAGGGTCTGTACAGGTCTGCAGGGTCTGTAGGGATCTGCAGGGTCTGTAGAGGTCTGCAGGGTCTGTAGGGGTCTGCAGGGTCTGTACGGGTCTGCGGGGTCTGTACAGGTCTGCAGGGTCTGTAGAGGTCTGCAGGGTCTGTACAGGTCTGTAGGGTCTGTAGGGGTCTGTACAGGTCTGTACGGGTCTGTAGGGATCTGCAGGGTCTGTAGAGGTCTGCAGGGTCTGTAGGGGTCTGCAGGGTCTGTACAGGTCTGTAGGGTCTGTACAGGTCTGCAGGGTCTGTAGGGATCTGCAGGGTCTGTACAGGTCTGCAGGCTCTGTACAGGTCTGCAGGGTCTGTAGAGGTCTGTAGGGGTCTGCAGGGTCTGTAGGGGTCTGTAGAGGTCTGCAGGGTCTGTAGAGGCCTGTAGGGGTCTGTACAGGTCTGCAGGGTCTGTAGAGTTCTGTAGGGGTCTGTAGAGGTCTGTAGGGGTCTGTACAGGTCTGCAGGGTCTGTAGAGGTCTGCAGGGTCTGTAGAGGCCTGTAGGGGTCTGTACAGGTCTGCAGGGTCTGTAGAGTTCTGTAGGGGTCTGTAGAGGTCTGTGGGGTCTGTACAGGTCTGCAGGGTCTGTACAGGTCTGCAAGGTCTGTAGAGGTCTGTGGGGTCTGTACAGGTCTGTAGGGGTCTGTACAGGTCTGCAGGGTCTGTAGAGTTCTGTAGGGGTCTGTAGAGGTCTGTAGAGTTCTGTAGGGGTCTGTAGAGGTCTGTACAGGTCTGCAGGGTCTGTAGAGTTCTGTAGGGGTCTATACAGGACTGGATTTTCAGTTTTTTCAGCTTTCTTAAAGTTCTACAAAGTTTTTGTCTCATTTTCATTTGAACCCAGAACCTGTTCCTGTCCAAGTACTGGTCTCAGAACTAGTCCCAGACCCAGACCAGTTCCAGAGGATTCTAACTTTCTGGATGAACAACTGAGATAAGAACCGGTTCAAACTGGATCTTTGGCTCTCGCATCATTTCTTCCTGTTTCTTTAGTTTCATCTGATCCGACACAAAACCGGATTCTAGTCCTGAACCAGGACCTGAGAGACGCATCTGAACCTTCAGCTGGTCCATTTGCTGTTGGCTGAAGCCTCATCAGACATGGTCTCCATGGCAACGCGCTTCAAGAAGCCAGAAAAGACTGAGGTCACATGACCCAAGAACTGGACCGGGTCATACCATCAGAACCGGACCAGTTCCTGACAACAGTCCTCCAACAAAGATCTGGAATCCAGACCGGTCTGACTGCAGTCCAGGTCTCCAGTGTGTGATGGTCCATCCCACACATCTCTGAGTCCAGAGACCTGGACTCTCTGAACCAGGACCTTCAACTTGCAGCTTCTTTCCTGGGTGGCAGAGCTTGATGAAGGTTTCCATGGTAACGCTGTTGATGCGGTTCTGTCTGCTGGTGATGCTGGTTCTGGATGCAGGTCTGTCTGAGGGATCAGCGGGTCCAGGTCTGACCGGTGGAAGGATCTCCAGGTGAGTTCAGGTGGAAGTGAAGGCTGGTAAGACTCTGCTGCCACCTGCTGGACAACACGCCACGCTGCAACGCCTCATGTTTTCCTGCTGTTGGTTTCGCATCGTGGCGTTTGGGATGGTGCAAGTGTGATTGGTTCTCGGATCTGTTTTTCTTGTTCTGATCGACCCTGAATCTAGTTTTCAGAGGTTTTGACATCATGACTTTCAGACCTGCAGGAACCCTGATGGACACCAGGATGCATTCAAGGTCACTCAGACACTTTATTCCACTTCAGCTGAACAGAAAGTGTTTTCAGGAGGTTTTCTGGATTCTACATGTTCATCAAGTCAGAGATAAAAAGCAGAAGGTCTGAGGGTTTCATTGTGTCGCTTCGGAGCAACGAGGTCCAGCCAGCCCGGATCTCTGGACGGTGGCGGTGCGGGACTGAACCGAGTCCATCACCTGGAACATAAGAACCAGAGTCTCAGTCCAGACTCATCGTGCAGAAACTGCTTTTAAAGGAGGAAAACTAGAATTCTACATGTTCCAAAGCCATTTTCTATCACAAAGATCCAGCTTCCATAAATATCTTTATTTATTTTTCAAGGCAGTCGGCTTTTTATGTCCCTAAAACATTTTTCTTTTATTATTTCTCTTCCCCATCAGTTTCTGTACATTTCTGTCTGATTTCCTGCATTTTGCTGCTGTCCAGCAATAAGTCCCACGCTGACAAAGTTTTGCTTTGTTTAAACCCAGAAGGAGCCGACGCTGAATGAAAGCAGCGATTCTCTGCTCTGTTCGTGTAGATTAATCCTGTGTTTATCATACTGGGAATATAAACAGTTTATCCGACCCATTTCATCACTGAGCAGTGAATTCAGGTTTCCACACCTGTTTCAGTCCAGTCTCCTCCCTCTGTGTTGATGTTGTATCGTCATGTGACTCACCTGTGCAGGTAACTGAGAACGCAAACAGCGGTGCACACACCACCAGCTAGTCGACCAGAACGTCAGCAGTGACGACCGACTGGTTAGTTTGAAACACACGTTTCATTCTGGCTTGAAAACTGTCGGAACATCCCAACATGAGGAGGATTAAAAACTCGTCAGAGATTCTAAAAAAGACGACGTCACTGCAGAATGGCCGCTACCCCCAACGCGAAGGATCTGTCGTAAACAGAACGCTAGCTCCCCAGAGAGGAGGATCTGTCGTGAACAGAACGTTGGTTCCCTCAACGTGGAAGATCTGTCGTAAACAGAACACTGGTTCCCCTAACAAGGAGGATCTGTCGTAAACAGAGCGCTAGTTCCCCTAACAAGGAGGATCTGTCGTAAACAGAGCGCTAGTTCCCCCAACGATGAGGATCTGTCGTAAACAGAACGCTAGTTCCCCCAACGACGAGGATCTGTCGTGAACAGAACGTTGGTTCCCTCAATGTGGAAGATCTGTCGTAAACAGAATGTTGGTTCCCCCAATGAAGAGGATCTGTCGTGAACAGAACACTGGTTCCCCTAACAAGGAGGATCTGTCGTAAACAGAGCGCTAGTTCCCCCAACGATGAGGATCTGTCGTGAACAGAACGTTGGTTCCCTCAACGTGGAAGATCTGTCGTAAACAGAATGTTGGTTCCCCCAATGAGGAGGATCTGTCGTGAACAGAACGCTGGTTCCCCCAACATGGAAGATTTGTAGTAAACAGAACGCTAGTTCCCCCAACGATGAGGATCTGTCGTGAACAGAACGTTGGTTCCCTCAACGTGGAAGATCTGTCGTAAACAGAATGTTGGTTCCCCCAATGAGGAGGATCTGTCGTGAACAGAACGCTGGTTCCCCCAACATGGAAGATTTGTAGTAAACAGAACGCTAGTTTCCCAACGAGGAGGATCTGTCATAGACAGAACGCTAGTTTCCCAACGAGGAGGATCTGTCATAGACAGAACGCTAGTTTCCCAACGAGGAGGATCTGTCGTAAACAGAATGCTGGTTCCCCCAACGACGAGGATCTGTCATGAACAGAATGCTGGTTCCCCCAACGACGAGGATCTGTCGTGAACAGAATGCTGGTTCCCTCAATGTGGAAGATCTGTCGTAAACAGAATGCTGGTTCCCCCAACGAGGAGGATCTGTCGTAAACAGAATGCTGGTTCCCCCAACGACGAGGATCTGTCGTAAACAGAATGCTGGTTCCCCCAACGACGAGGATCTGTCATGAACAGAATGCTGGTTCCCCCAACGACGAGGATCTGTCGTGAACAGAACGCTGGTTCCCCCAACATGGAAGATTTGTAGTAAACAGAACGCTAGTTTCCCAACGAGGAGGATCTGTCATAGACAGAACGCTAGTTTCCCAACGAGGAGGATCTGTCGTAAACAGAATGCTGGTTCCCCCAACGACGAGGATCTGTCGTGAACAGAATGCTGGTTCCCCCAACGACGAGGATCTGTCGTGAACAGAACGCTGGTTCCCCCAACATGGAAGATTTGTAGTAAACAGAACGCTAGTTTCCCAACGAGGAGGATCTGTCATAGACAGAACGCTAGTTTCCCAACGAGGAGGATCTGTCGTAAACAGAATGCTGGTTCCCCCAACGACGAGGATCTGTCATGAACAGAATGCTGGTTCCCCCAACGACGAGGATCTGTCGTGAACAGAATGCTGGTTCCCCCAACGACGAGGATCTGTCGTGAACAGAATGCTGGTTCCCCCAACGACGAGGATCTGTCGTGAACAGAGCGTTGGTTCCCTCAACGTGGAAGATCTGTCGTAAACAGAACACTGGTTCCCCTAACAAGGAGGATCTATCGTAAACAGAACACTAGTTCCCCAACTACGAGGATCTGTCGTGAACAGAACGTTGGTTCCCCCAACGAGGAGGATCTGTCATAAATGGAAGATCATTTCCAGATCTTCCTGAAAAAGAACCAATGTTCGTGTTTTCGCCTGATCATTTTATCCAGTTTTATTGAATAATTTTCTGTCGGACAGACGGCCGAACGGCCCACAAGGTTCCGTGTGAATTTCTTCTCTTGCAGACTTGAAAACGGAAAGATTTCATTCATCATAACATATTTATGATGACTTCTAAATAAATTCATGTTATGTGAGTTTCCTTTTGTACCTGCAGAAGGTCTTTAACGGACATCTGCAGATCCTGAATCTCTTTTCCAGCTTGGCTCAGATCTTCCGATGGACTCGTCTTCTCGAGCCTCTCGGTTGCTCTGAAAACAGAAGTTTTAGGGTCGGAAAGTTACGTAACGCATCTTAGAAACGAGCACTGGTGTTCTGACCTCTGTGGGTCGGAGGAAGAACTCTGGTTCCGGATGGTGTCCATCAGCTGAAGTCTGACTGCTCGTCCTTTCGGGCTGGACAGCACATCCGACACGCTGCATCCCGGGAACATGCTCATCAGCATTGCAGGAATCTAAAGACAGCGTTAGAAAACAGCTTGTTTTGGGGTCATGGCAATGAGGTCGCCCATCTTTGTTTTCTCCAAACAGTCATCAGTGATCCATCACTGATCATGATCTGGTCCAGTGGTTCTACATCCATGGTCCACAAAGATCCTAACCTTAACCCTAGATCCCAAATCCTGTGGTTTAGGAGGTCAGGGAGCTGCTGGAGCTACAGTAGGCCAGACGTTCATCATGTTTCTACAACATTTCATGAATCATGTATCTGAAGCTTCTTGTTGGTTGCATGAACGGAGGAACCGGTTGGGAACCACTGCTCTGGCCAACGTGTTTTTCATGTGAACTGGAAGAGCTGATGTCCAGCTCTGGTCCTGGAGGGACAAAGTCCTGCAGATTTTAGATATTTCCCTGCTCCAACCCACCTGATCCATATTAAATGTCTCTCCTCCTGTCCAATCATGCTGACCCATTTACCTGATCCCGGAGCTGCAGCATGAAACATCCAAACCCTGCAGGACAGCCCTGATCCAGGTGTTCGAGCCTCTGACCTCCTCGTTGCCAGGATCCAGGAGCATCAGGCGGATCAAGTCCTCCCTGGCCCCCCACAGGTCCAGAAGCTTGCGGAGACTCTTGGACCGGTTCTCATAGTAGTGAGCGGCCGTGGGGTTGTATCTGATGGCCAGAGAAAACAGGTCGGCTGCCTCCTGGAAATGCCTGTAGAGACACGCAGAAAGTCACCAACCGAGCCCGGCGTTCGGACCTCAATGTGCTGGTTACTCTCAGCGGTTCTGACCCGTCCCAGAAGCAGGAGGAACCCAGCGTGCTGTGGATGACGGCGAGGCGGAACCGGACTGCTGGGTCATCGGGCCGCATCATCTCCTCGGCCTGCTGGTAGTCTGCCAGAGCGTAAAGCCAGTCCCCCTGCTTATAGAAACAGTCTGGCACACAGTCAGAGGAACCGGACCCGCAGAACCAGACTGGGTCCAGTTCACCAGAAGCTGTCATCTTGTCTGTCTTCAGTAAGGAGAGAAACTCCCCATACCTCTACCCATTCCTCCACCAAGACCTCCACCCAGATCTCCACCAAGACCTGCACCCAGATCTCCACCGAGACCACCCAGACCTGCAACCTGATCTGTAACTAGACCTCCACCCAGACCTCCACCAAGACCTGCACCCAGATCTCCACCTAGACCTCCACCTAGATCTCCACCCAGATCTCCACCTAGACCTCCAACCAGATCTCCACCGAGACCACCCAGACCTGCAACCTGATCTGTAACTAGACCTCCACCCAGACCTGCACCCAGATCTCCACCTAGACCTCCACCTAGATCTCCACCCAGATCTCCACCGAGACCACCCAGACCTGCAACCTGATCTGTAACTAGACCTCCACCCAGACCTCCACCAAGACCTGCACCCAGATCTCCACCTAGACCACCCAGACCTGCAACCTGATCTGTAACTAGACCTCCACCCAGACCACCCATACCTCCACCTAGACCTCCACCCAGATCTCCTTCCAGATCTCCACCTATACCTCCACCAAGACCTGCACCCAGATCTCCACCTAGACCTCCACCTAGATCTCCACCCAGATCTCCACCTAGACCTCCAACCAGATCTCCACCGAGACCACCCAGACCTGCAACCTGATCTGTAACTAGACCTCCACCCAGACCTCCACCAAGACCTGCACCCAGATCTCCACCTAGACCTCCACCTAGATCTCCACCGAGACCACCCAGACCTGCAACCTGATCTGTAACTAGACCTCCACCCAGACCTCCACCAAGACCTGCACCCAGATCTCCACCTAGACCTCCACCTAGATCTCCACCGAGACCACCCAGACCTGCAACCTGATCTGTAACTAGACCTCCACCCAGACCTCCACCTAGACCTGCACCCAGATCTCCACCTAGACCTCCACCCAGATCTCCACCCAGACCTGTAACCAGACCTCCACCCAGATCTCCATCCAGATCTGTAACCAGACCTCCACCCAGACCACCCAGACCTCCCCCCAGACCTGAGTGAAACTGTCTAAACCCAGTAGATTCTACCACACTACTAACCAGTAAACTGTAATGGGATTAACTCCTCATATCCTTCATACAGCAGATTTATCTGTTTTAAATCCTGAATCTGGTCTGAACGAAGATCCCGGTGGCAGTGTTGCATCCTCACCTCCTCGGTTCAGGTACAGGCCGGCCAGACCCTTCTCCCCCTGCATGGCCTTGTTCAGAAGCAGCGTGGCCTCGCTGTACAGCCCTCTGTTGAAGCACTGAACAGCAAAGTCATTGTAGGTGAGAACCAGCTGAAACTGGGCCTCCTCCTCCACCGAACTGCCTTCATCTTTGTTTTCATCCTCCTCCTCCTCTTTCTCACTCAGCTCCACAACCTGGACCAGGTCCTCGATGGCTGCCGTGAAGTCTTTCAGACGTCTGAAGAGAATCCCTCTGTTGGAAACCAAGAAGAACTGATCAGATGTCCTTCAGACAGAAATAATGAACCGTTCAGAATAACGTGCACCTGAACAGGTAGAGGCGTCCATGCTGAGGCCGGAGCTCCACAGCGATGTTGACCAAGCAGAGGGCTTCCTGCAGCTGCCCGCACAGCGTCCTGTTCACCGCCTGGAATCGGGCGTCCTCGCTCGCCTGCCGCAGCTGCAGCAGCAGAGCTCGCGCCGCCTGATTGGCTGGGCTCAACGCTAACGCCGACTTCAGGTCTCCAAGACAAGCAGAGATCTGAATGAAGGACAAACTTCTTCAGCTTGCTGCAGAATATCTAAACTTTTATGTCTTCTAAATGTTACATAGATGATTTTAGGAATATTTTGATCCAGTTACTGAAGAATCAGATAAAACACAGGTTTCTCAGCAGCACGTGGCCTGATGTCGGATAAAGTCACATCCTGCTTGTTTTAGTCCACATGTTTTAGTCCAGGAAGTTAAAACGTCAAAAGTTAATACGTCTTGAATTAAATCATTCAAAGTTTAAACAATTTAATTGAAAACGTCCTAAATTAAATATAACATCAAAAGCATCTAATTATGAAATGTATCTACGAAGTACAAACATCAACATCAAAACGTCCAACATTAAAGTATTGGATGTTAAAGCATTCAACTTTACAACATTAAACCATCTGGCATTAAAGTTTCTGACATCAAAACAATGTTAAAACGTTCCCCATTAAAACCTCCGACATCAAAACAACGTTAAAACGTTCTACATTAAAGCCTCTGATGTCAAAACAACATTAGAGTCTCTGACGTCAGAACGATGTGAAAGTCTCTGACGTCAAAACAACGTTAAAACGTTCTACATTAAGGTCTCTGACGTCAAAACAACGTTAAAGTCTCTGACGTCAACACGACGTTAAAGTCTCTGATGTCAAAACGACGGTAAAGTCTCTGACGTCAAAACGACGTTAAAGTCTCTGACCTCAAAACAACGTCAAAGTCTCTGACCTCAAAACGACGTTAAAACGTTCTACATTAAAGCCTCTGACGTCAAAATGACGTTAAAGTCTCTGACGTCAAAATGACGTTAAAGTCTCTGACGTCAAAACAACGTTAAAGTCTCTGACGTCAAAAAACGGTAAAGTCTCTGACATCAAAACAACGTTAAAACGTTCTACATTAAAGCCTCTGACGTCAAAATGACGTTAAAGTCTCTGACGTCAAAACGACGGTAAAGTCTCTGACGTCAAAACGACATTAAAGTCCCTGACATCAAAACGACGTTAAAGTCTCTGACCTCAAAACAACGTCAACGTCTCTGACCTCAAAACAACGTTAAAACATTCTACATTAAAGCCTCTGACGTAAAATGACGTTAAAGTCTCTGACGTCAAAACAACGTTAAAGTCTCTGACGTCAAAAAACGGTAAAGTCTCTGACGTCAACACGACGTTAAAGTCTCTGATGTCAAAACGACGGTAAAGTCTCTGACGTCAACACGACGTTAAAGTCCCTGACATCAAAACGACGTCAACGTCTCTGACCTCAAAACAACGTTAAAACATTCTACATTAAAGCCTCTGACGTAAAATGACGTTAAAGTCTCTGACGTCAAAACAACGTTAAAGTCTCTGACGTCAAAAAACGGTAAAGTCTCTGACGTCAACACGACGTTAAAGTCTCTGATGTCAAAACGACGGTAAAGTCTCTGACGTCAAAACGACATTAAAGTCCCTGACATCAAAACGACGTTAAAGTCTCTGACCTCAAAACAACGTCAACGTCTCTGACCTCAAAACAACGTTAAAACATTCTACATTAAAGCCTCTGACGTAAAATGACGTTAAAGTCTCTGACGTCAAAACAACGTTAAAGTCTCTGACGTCAAAAAACGGTAAAGTCTCTGACGTCAACACGACGTTAAAGTCTCTGATGTCAAAACGACGGTAAAGTCCCTGACATCAAAACGACGTCAACATCTCTGACCTCAAAACAACGTTAAAACATTCTACATTAAAGCCTCTGACGTCAAAATGACCTTAAAGTCTCTGACGTCAAAACGACGTTAAAGTCTCTGACCTCAAAACAACGTCAAAGTCTCTGACCTCAAAACAACGTTAAAACGTTCTACATTAAAGCCTCTGACGTAAAATGACGTTAAAGTCTCTGACCTCAAAACAACGTCAAAGTCTCTGACCTCAAAACAACGTTAAAACGTTCTACATTAAAGCCTCTGACGTCAAAATGACGTTAAAGTCTGTGACGTCAAAATGACGTTAAAGTCTCTGACGTCAAAACAACGTTAAAGTCTCTGACGTCAAAAAACGGTAAAGTCTCTGACGTCAAAACAACGTTAAAACGTTCTACATTAAAGCCTCTGACGTCAAAATGACGTTAAAGTCTCTGACGTCAAAACGACGGTAAAGTCTCTGACATCAAAACGACGTTAAAGTCCCTGACATCAAATCGACGTTAAAGTCTCTGACATCAAAACGACGTTAAAACCTCTGACGTAAATACGTTAAACCATTTCCCATTAAAACTTCTGACGTCAAAACTACGTTAAAGTCTCTGATGTCAAAATGACGTTAAAGTCTGACGTCAAAGCAACGTTAGTCTGCTACATTTCCACGCCTGTTTTCGGTGTCTGGGACGTTGTCGGGAAATCAACGTGTGGAATCAGGATGCTTTTAAGACAAATGAAAAACCGAAGAGGACCGGCTCTGCAGGTTCCAGGACTGCGAGGATAGACCCGAGATCTGCCCCTGTTGTTGACACTTTAATCAGAAGAGTAAAAAGTCTGGAAAGTCGTCCGGTCAGGAGGTCTTTCTGTGCAGCAGTTTGTCGGGACTTCACAGAAAAATTACCAAAAAGGAGCCAGAAAGAAACCTGGTGAGAGTTGGAACATGTATGAAGGAGGAGCCTGAAGCATGTTAGAGCAGATCTGAGTCACTTTGCTAAAATGTTGACCGGATGCTTCCAGCAGAGAATGAATCGGCTGCAGGTCACGATACGACCAGCAGGTGTCGCCGGTCATGTGGGTTTCAGAAAGCCGTGCAGATGTTAGCAGAAGGTCCTGCAGATGTGACCTGGTTGAGCTGCTTGTACAGTCTGGCTCTGAAGATGAGCAGATCAGCGGTGGGACTCTGCGTTATCTGGTTGGTCAGCAGCTTCAGACAGTCGTCATGGCGACCGGCAGCAGCCAGACAAACCAGGCTGGAACGGAAACAACCAGCATAAGTACAGAACATAAAAATACTCAATGTGTTTCCTGAAACACAAAGTTGATTGTTTCTGTTGCGTTTGTTGTGATGTGGGTTATGGCTATTACCTGGAATGACTTCCTGTTCTGTTCATTACCACAACGAAGAAGCCTCTGACTGAACACACTCCATTGTCCAGTGCAGTCATACATCATTTTAAATCGTTTGAACACATGTATCAGTGTCTAAACAAAATAAAAATACGTTTAAGTAAATTTGTAAATAAATTTTCACCTTCTGAGTCGGTAAATCCTGCATCCTGGTTTCATCTCAGCCGCCTGGCTGAAAGCCTGCAGAGCCTCGGGGAAAAGACCTCGATCCACCAAACACTGGCCCTGGAAACGGGACACATCAGCATCTGGCACCATGACAACCTGCTTCCTGCAGCCAGGACCAGGTCTGGACTCTGGACCACACCGAGACCTGGTCCTCCTCTAGCCGGTCTGGTTTCTGCAGCCAGGACCAGGTCTGGGTTCTGGACCACACCGAGACCTGGTCCTTATCCAGCCGGTCTGGTTCCTGCAACCAGGACCAGGTCTGGACTCTGGACCACACCGAGACCTGGTCCTCCTCTAGCCGGTCTGGTTCCTGCAGCCAGGACCAGGTCTGGGCTCTGGACCACACCGAGACCTGGTCCTTATCCAGCCGGTCTGGTTCCTGCAGCTAGGACCAGGTCTGGGTTCTGGACCACACCCAGACCTGGTCCTTATCCAGCCGGTCTGGTTCCTGCAGCTAGGACCAGGTCTGGGTTCTGGACCACACCCAGACCTGGTCCTTATCCAGCCGGTCTGGTTCCTGCAGCTAGGACCAGGTCTGGGTTCTGGACCACACTGAGACTTGGTCCTCCTCTAGCCGGTCTGGTTCCCAACAAGCTGTGACAGTCCAGACTCTCTAACTGGACTTTGACCTGCGAACTGAGACCTGGAGAGTCTGACATGCAGGGTTCTGAACCGGTCCAGAAGGTCTGAACCGGTCCAGAAGCCCAGCAGAAGCTCGGACCTGCAGGAAGTGGATGAAGGCCAGGCGGGCTCTGAAGGCTCCAGGCTGCAGGGAACCGGCTCTCCGGAGGCATCGGGCTGCAGACTGGAAGTCACACAGCTGCAGGAACGCCTCGGCTTCACTTCCAAACAGCTGAGCCTGAAACGCAGCGAGAGCAGCGTCACCGCCGTGCACCACCTGCAGCCGTGGCACGGGGAGGGCCAGCACCTGGTCCGGCTGCAGGGTGATGGCTCTGTGGAAGCAGAGGACGGCCGCCTCGTACCGCAGCGCCCCCATCGCCTCTTCCCCGCCTTTCCAACTGCAGACACAAACATCAGGAAACTTTCTGCATCAGACGAGCAAACACTCCCAGATAAAGACAGAAACCACCAGCAGGACTCGGCCAGGTGGATTTCTCAGCTCTGCTGTTGCTTTTATTCATCATGCTCGTGCACAAACGTGCACAGAAACTGAAAACAGGAAGTGTTTCAGCAGGAAACGTCAACATGAGGACCCAACCTGCAGTCTGATCTGTTTGGAGACAGACTGAAGCCAAGTGGAATTTTTCCTTTTAGTTCCCTGGTTTTCTTCTTTCTTTGTTTTTCTTTATAAAGTCTGGGGTTTTTTTTGTTCACGTTCCTGTAATTTCTGCTTTTTAAAAATCATTTTTCTGCTTTTCTTTTGAAAGTTTCATCTTCTTTGTTTTAATTATTGATCATTTCAACATGTCTTCAGTCTGAACATTTGGTTCCTGGAGTACACGAGCTGGAATCATATTGTGACGACGAGAAGATCACTTTAATCGATACCTAATAATCATGTTCAGAAACAGACTGAAAGCAGAACTGGAGAGGAAAGTGAGAATCTGAGGCCATGTCGAGGCTCCTCTGCTGCTGGAAACTAAAAGATGAACAACTGCAGCTCATTCTAGACATAAAACATACAGATATGTAATTACTGAAGCAATTTAAATGCCAGTTTGGTTGAACAGTTCCGTTTTGACGGAGGAAGAAACGTTAAAAGGATTATTTTGCAACAACAGATTGTGTTTGTTTGAAGATTTTAGATGTGGTTTATTCTATAAATAATCCTCCATCTTCCAAAATGTTTTCTCTTCCATAAAACACAGATATTGTGTCAGTAAACTATGATTGTAAAAAAAAAAAAAAGATAGATTAAGTTTAAGTTTATTATTTTTGTTTATTTATTTACTATTATTATTATTGCTGTTGTTGTTGTTAATATAAATACTTGTTAGGTTTGTTAATTATTTTGGTGGGTGTTTGTTTGTTTCATAGTTTTTGGGGAGACTTTTTCCCGCTAATGACTCAAGATGTTGATATGTAATAAATCATTAAAAGTCAGAATGAAATTCTCTGAAAGTGTTTTTCTGACTGTTTTGCGGCCTGGTTCTGGATGATGATCCTCCCCTGCAGGTCTTTTTTACTGGATCCAGACAGCTGATTTCTCCTGGTTTCATCCCGGTTTTCCTCGGACCCAGCAGGACGAGCCGAACCGGACTCTGTCGCGTGCTGACATCAGAAGGATGAAATAAACAAGAGAAGCGAGACGTTTGTTTACTCTGAGTTGTTTGTTTGTTTACCTTTTGGTTATTTGTCTCCTCCTGTGAGTCCATTTTGACTCAAGCTGGTTTTTATCGTTTAATTGGGTTATTTTCACTTTGCTGCTCAGTTCCGTTTTAAATCTGAAGGTTTCTATGGAAACCAACTCAATCACCAGCAGCGATGCTTTTATTTTGAAGGGGAACGATCCAACTTCATCTTTTCTTTTCTTTTTTTTTAATCATCGCCATTTTTGTCCTAATTTAGCTTTTTTGCGTTTCTGCAAAAAAAAAAACAAAACCCCAAAACAAAAAAAAACCATACACACACACACACACACACACACACACATATATATTTTTTATAAATTTATTAATCTCCTTTCATTACAGAAAAGGCTTAATTTGCAAAGGTTATTTGAATAACTGTAGACTGGAAAAAGGAAGAACAACAACAAAAAAGCAAATTTATAATTTAGTAATATAAGACATTTTTATTTAATTGAGTTAAAGAAAACAAACAAACAAGTCAGTCCTGGACAAATTAGAGACTTTTCTGTTGAACAGTGGGACAAAATACCTGTCAACAGGTGCAGAAGTCTGACTGAGGAACAGAAAACACCTGACTGGAGCGGAAACATTAAAGGATTGTTCAACTAAATATTAGTTTAGGAGTGATGTAATTTTTTTTATTTATTTTTATTTTTTGCTTAAAAGAACATTTCCATTGAACCAGAATTAGAAAATGATTTACCAATTTTCATCATTTTTTAAATTTATCATTATTGTTTATCATTATCTTCATTAAAAGTTTGACTTTCATTCAGTCGGTTTTTGGTGTGTGATTAGTTTGAGGACTGTGAGACGCCTGCAGACTTTGTGCCGTTCAACATGACCTGACAGTTCAGCGTCCTGGACCACAGAAGCCTCATGACCCCCTGACCCCCACCATGTTGGTGAACAAACATTATTCACATGCTAAACCAATGACAAGCTGATAACCTGGTCCGACGGTGCTTTCTGACATCACAGCGACCTAGATGATGAATATATTTGTACATATTTATAAACATGGACTCTGTCATCGCGGCGGCTCAAACTCAGCCTATGAACACGTTAAACACGTCCCACAGCCCGACAACCGGCTCCTGGACCACACAACACCTGCCGAACCTGGGCCAGATGTGACCCGGATTTGGCCCGAATGTGTGTGATATCTGAGCAGTGAAGATAAAAGATGATTCTGGTTTGGATTAGAGGGAAAAGGCTGAAAGTTACTTTTATGCTTTTTGGTTTTTTTAATGATCTCATGAGGGAAAGAGACATTTTTCAGAATTTATAATTAGTCAAGAGAAAAAAAGAGAAAAAATCCCATTAATCCTGAAAACTAACATAAAAATGAAGAAAATATTTATTGAGAAAAACAAAGCAAAAATAAAATCTAATGACTTCAGAACTGAGAAGATTTTCTCCAGATTAAATAAAAAACAGAAAAACTTTCTAAATCCTCCTTCAGATGAAATGTTATCTTTGTTCTTCCTCTTATCATAAACATTTGACCTTTTGTTTTGTATGTTGGTTTATTTGTTTATTGATTTGTTGTTTACGGACCTTGTCGTCACTCAGTGACGTCAGAGCATTTTATTCTGAAACGACACACAGCCCGGAAGTGACGTCGGCATTGGTCTCAGCTGACTGGAATGTTGACAGAGCAAGTTTAGCAGCGGGAGGAGTCCTGCGGACCGGTTCTGCGGTTCTGGGCGGCTCCATGGTCTCCTGGCTTTTATTATCGCGCTCCGCGTGACGCGGAAACGTCACCTGGTCGGTACCTTTCATCTCAGACTGAACATCCGCGTAACCCGGCAGAACCGCACCTGGAGGAGCGCGAGCTGCAGACATGGACATCCAGAGCGACAGAAGGAGGCTGCTGGAGGCGGAGAACGGAGATCCGAACCCGTCCGGACTCATTTCCGAGCAGGACGCGTACCTGAGGTAGTCCCGCACGTCCACGCGCACATTTACGTCTCAGATGTTCTGTGGACTTTGTAGAAATCTGATGTTTGTTTTCCTGAAACCAAAAAGTTCTGGTTTCCTTCATGTTTGATCTGAAAGCTGCAAAACCTGAAGTCCAGTTCTGGTACCAGACCAGTTCCAGACCAGTCCTGGTACCAGACCGGTTCCATGCCAGTCCAGTCCTGGTACCAGACCAGTTCCAGGCCAGTCCTGGTACCAGACCGGTTCCATGCCAGTCCAGTCCTGGTACCAGACCGGTTCCAGTCCAGTCCTGGTACCAGACCAGTTCCAGTCCAGTCCTGAGAGATCCATCTGGACCTTCAGATGATAATCTGTTGTTGAACTGGTCTCTATGGAAACGTGGCTTCAAAACAGAAAAGGCAAAAGTCACATGATCCAAGAACTGGACTTTAGATCAGTGGAAACGGGTCTTATGGAGGGACGGATCCTCGTCAGAACCGGGACCTCATCGGGTCTGATGGAGGGACAGATCCTCGTCAGAACCCGGTTGGGATCATCTGGGAGAAGATCGGATCAAAAGGCAGAAACACCCGAAGAAAAACTTTGAAAGTCCTTCAGGATCCTGGAGAGCTGTTCCAATGTAAAATGAGTCCACACATCGTTTTCCAAAACCGAATCCATCGACAGTGATCCACATCACGGCGCCGGTAACACGTTCATCAGACCGTTAGTCGCGCCTCTAGTCCTGTCCAATCAGAATCACCTTCTGTCTCATGATGTCACTTCCACCAAACACGCCTCTAACGTGATGTGGTCGGGTGGAGGAAACACTGTCCTTCACCTTCGGTCATCCACGTGGAGCGGTGCTGACGGCAGCGTGAAAACACACGCAGAGCGCCCGGATAACGCTCTGAGGACGTCACGTCATGATGTTTTCTGTCGCAGACGGCGACTTTTATAAAGCCCCGGTTATGGAGACGGAAAGTTCGCACATCTTCACTTCGGCCGGAGGTTTGTTCAAAAATCGTTTTTGATGCGAAAATCTGAATTTTCATGTGGACGACAGGCTGAGTCAGAGAAAATATCTTGGTTTTGTTAGAAAACCTCCCGCTGAACCAGTAGAACCGGTCCAACCCTGGATCGATACTGGATCCGACACTGGATCGATACTGGATCGGTATTGGATCGGTATTGGATCCGACACTGGATCCGACCCTGGATCCGGTACTGGATTGGTACTGTATTGGATCTGAGTTTATTTGTCGTATTTAAAGCTGGGGTAGGTAATTTTGGGGAGCTAGCAAGATGTGAAAGTGGCACCCTGTATTGGCTCCTCCCCCTCTGGTGCCCCTGTGTCTTCCTGAATAAGTGCAGTTGTACACGTTGATCTGTCTTTCCTGTCCTCTCCACCCCAACCAGTCGAGGCAGATGGCTGCCCTCCCTGATCCCGTTCTGCCGGAGGTTTTCTTCCTGTTAAAGGGGAGTTTTTTCCTTCCCACTGTCGCCTTGTGCTGCTCAGGATGGGGGATTGGATCCAAGTCATGACTCTTTGTAATCACTTGGTCTCTATTATAGGATGTATGAACTGGCTTGAACTGATGTGGATGTAAAGTGTCCTGTGACAACATTGTTGTGAAGTGGCGCTGTACATATAAAGCTGGATTGAATTGGTTCTGCTCCTTGCGTGATCCGAGGCTTTTTCCAACGATTTTCTCTTTCTCGGCTGTTTAGCAGGAGGAGGCAAATAAACCGAGCCGGGTCGGGAAATCCTTCCTGCATTTTCTCAGCCATGTTTGCCTTCCGAGTTTCTTCTTCACTACTTTGTATTTTCATCCTAACACGCTGTTTATATGCAGGGTGTGGCTCTCAGGTATGCGCTGCTGGAGGGGGAGGAGGGGAGCCGGGAGAAGAAGCCACAAAATATAAGAAATGAAGAACTCCATTTGGGTCGGAACGTTTGGATTGGTCAGAGTTTTTACAGATTTACAGTAAACTGAGGGGTCTAACTATATTTCTTATTGTTCATGATTACAGAATGTATAGACTACTATCAGGACGAGGAACCGCTTCACCCAGAGGAACATGACGTCTCTGAGGAACTTTACTTACTTTTCCAGTTTTAAGCAGGAAAATTCCAGCGAGCTTAAAAACCTGTTTTCCAGGAGTTCTGCTCAGGAATCTGTAAAAATTCAACATGCAGTTGCAACATGCTAAAAAACAACGAACCACAGATCAGGAAGAAGAATTTGCAGGTTTTTCAGGCATTTTCTGATACTTTCATTGATCTGTTTTCATTGATCTTCTGCTTTTCCTGCCAGCAAAGTGAAGAACAGGAAGCTGTTCTTGGCCTCGTTTGTGGCTGTTCTGGGCTCCATGAGCTTCGGCTTCGTGCTGGGATACAGCTCTCCGGTCATCCCCGAGCTCACCCGGACCGCCGACCCTCGGCTGAGGCTCGACAACAGCCAGGCCTCCTGGTTCGGGGTATGTGATGGCGGCCATGATGAATGAACGACCACGATGTGTCACATGATGTCTGAAAACACGTTGGAGGTCAAAACTTCAAAACAGCAGGAAGAAAAATGAACTCGACTGTTGAACCTTTGGGAATAAACATGTAGATGATCGTGGTCGGACACGTCCTTCCACTGTGAATACACAAAATACAGAAACTCATCGCATTTTCCAGAATTAGTTCTAATTTTCCAGAATTAGTTCTGTAATTTGTTCATTTGTTTTATGCAATACATGTCGAAACAAAAGTGAGGGTGTCAAGATTGAGTATAAAAGCAGTAGGTGTCGTCTCTCCAACCAGGATGGGTGGAGGTTCATCTTTTTTGTCCAAATCCTTCAGAGAAATCTCATCTTCTAAAATGTATTTTCAGTCATTTTGATTCTTTTGATTGCAGAAGTAAACAAATCCAAAAAAAATAGTTTTAGCATCAAATTCACTGTGTTTAAAAACACATTCAGGAATAGTTGTTCAGAGTACAATAAATACAGAATAACCAGTGACATGGTTTCCAACCAGCAGATCAACTGGTGAGGGTGTCAGGATAGGGTATAAAAGCATCTTTTACCAAAGGTGTAGTTTCTCCAACCATGATGGGTGCTGGTTCATCGCTGTGGTCCTTTAGAAAATCAGCCATAAGTTCAACAAGCATTTCTTACTGAGAGTTTGTAAAAAATTAGCCGAGTACACGCAGGTAGCCAAATGTTGTTTCACCGATTCAAAGTCATTAAATTTCATGTTTTTCTTTTTAATTTGTTGGGTTTTACGTGAAAGTATGTGTGCAGTGTTTTGAGGATTTATACACAGAAGAGAACAGCCATTTAAATAAAACTATTGTTTTCATTCATAGCATATGAAAAGGAGCAGCTATAGGATGCGTGGCTGCAGGAGAAACCGTCCTGTCGCCACGATCCGTCCAGACGATCCCAACACAAATCCAGCATTTATTTTTCCATGAACGGATCAGTAAGTTGTGTGAATTCTGGTGTTCAGTCCATAGTGACGGTTGGAGCGGTGGCGGGGGGTCTGTTGGGCGGCTGGATGGTGGAGAAGATCGGCAGGAAGCTCAGTCTGATGTTCTGTTCGCTGCCCTTTGTCTTCGGTTTCACCATCATCATCGCTGCGCAGAACGTGTGGATGCTGTACATCGGCAGAGTGCTGACCGGCCTCGCCAGCGGAGTCACGTCATTGGTGGTCCCGGTAAGACCTTCCTGCTTCTTCTATCTGTCTAAAGTAATGTTTCTTTTTTTTTTTTTTTTTAAATGAAAACCTCTGTTTCTTGCTGCAATACAAAAAATCTATTTAAATTTGATCATTAAAATTGATGAAACTCAGTAACATTATTCTTGCGTGTCTTCTGATGCTCAGTGAGATATTAGCAGGTAAACACAACTAAAATTCCTTCAACACAGCTTTTCTGTCTAAGAATATGCCACATTCAGGTTTTTTAATTCATCAGGAAACTATTTAGCACACTAAATGTGGGGTGGCACCATAGACCGTATATGAAAGATGGACGGAGCCTCCAGAGGTTAAAAGTGAAGCCTATGAGGAAGTCCATAAAACTCCCCCTTCATCCACTAGGGGCTGCAAAACAGAGCAAATCCTCATAGACTCCCATGTTAAAAAGACCAACTTCACAGCAGAAATAAACATGTTTACAGCAGGAATAAACATGTTTACAGCAGGAATAAACATGTTTACAGCAGGAATAAACATGTGTACAGCAGGAATAAACATGTTTACAGCAGGAATGAACATGTTTACAGCAGGAATAAACATGTTTACAGCAGGAATAAACATGTTTACAGCAGGAATAAACACGTTTACAGCAGGAATAAACACATTTACAGCAGGAATAAACATGTGTACAGCAGGAATAAACATGTTTACAGCAGGAATAAACATGTTTACAGCAGAAATAAACATGTTTACAGCAGGAATGAACATGTTTACAGCAGATATAAACATGTTTACAGCAGATATAAACATGTTTACAGCAGGAATGAACATGTTTACAGCAGGAATGAACATGTTTACAGCAGGAATAAACATGTTTACAGCAGGAATAAACATGTTTACAGCAGATATAAACATGTTTACAGCAGGAATAAACATGTTTACAGCAGGAATAAACATGTTTACAGCAGGAATGAACATGTTTACAGCAGGAATGAACATGTTTACAGCAGGAATAAACATGTTTACAGCAGGAATAAACATGTTTACAGCAGATATAAACATGTTTACAGCAGGAATAAACATGTTTACAGCAGATATAAACATGTTTACAGCAGGAATGAACATGTTTACAGCAGGAATGAACATGTTTACAGCAGGAATAAACATGTTTACAGCAGGAATAAACACGTTTACAGCAGGAATAAACACATTTACAGCAGGAATAAACACGTTTACAGCAAAAATAAACACGTTTACAGCAGGAATAAACACGTTTACAGCAAAAATAAACACGTTTACAGCAGGAATAAACACGTTTACAGCAAAAATAAACACGTTTACAGCAAAAATAAACACGTTTACAGCAGGAATAAACACGTTTACAGCAAAAATAAACACGTTTACAGCAAAAATAAACACGTTTACAGCAGGAATAAACACGTTTACAGCAGGAATAAACATGTTTACAGCAGAAATAAACATGTTTAAAGCCTGGTACAAAAATCCATTTTAGGAGGAGGCCAAAAAGTTCATTTTAATAACCGTGTGATGCTTGTGCTCCTTTCCTCAGCTCTATATCTCTGAGACGGCGCACGAGAAGGTCCGCGGGATGGTGGGCTCCTGTGTGCAGCTAATGGTGGTGCTCGGCATCATGGGAGCTTACCTTGCAGGTTGGTTCTGTGAAGCTTCGTGTTAATGCAGGTCGAATGAATGAAGAAGGTGGTAACATCTGTCCGCCAGCTGTCCCGCGGCGCCCAGTTAGCTGCATGCTAGTCCTGAGGCGCGAGGGACATCGTGTTCCTCTGCCTGCTCAGAAACCCAAACTGTAGAACATCATGAGGCTGAAGGACGGGCAAGATGTGACGATGATGATGATGGTGATGATGATGTTTTCTACACGGAAGTCACAAGATGAAGAACCAGCTGGGACGGTTCCGGTACCGGATCAGATCCTGTCCTGCTGGAAGTTTTTATCTCAGAGCTGAACTCCCTGTTGTTATGGCAACCCAGAAACATGCTGATTGGTCTGATGAAATGATTTAATATGATGACAGAAGACGCATTCGTTCTGACCTCCTGGTACTGATTCTGCACTATACCGGGTCGCCCCCTTCATCAGGTCCACCTCCTGGTACCGGGTCGCCCCCTTCATCAGGTCCACCTCCTGGTACCGGGTCGCCCCCTTCATCAGGTCCACCTCCTGGTACCGGGTCGCCCTCCTCATCAGGTCCACCTTCTGGTACCGGGTCGCCCCCTTCATCAGGTCCACCTCCTGGTACCGGGTCGCCCCCTTCATCAGGTCCACCTCCTGGTACCGGGTCGCCCCCTTCATCAGGTCCACCTCCTGGTACCGGGTCGCCCCCTTCATCAGGTCCACCTCCTGGTACCGGGTCGCCCCCTTCATCAGGTCCACCTCCTGGTACCGGGTCGCCCCCTTCATCAGGTCCACCTCCTGGTACCGGGTCGCCCCCTTCATCAGGTCCACCTCCTGGTACCGGGTCGCCCCCTTCATCAGGTCCACCTCCTGGTACCGGGTCGCCCTCCTCATCAGGTCCACCTCCTGGTACCGGGTCGCCCTCCTCATCAGGTCCACCTCCTGGTACCGGGTCGCCCCCTTCATCAGGTCCACCTCCTGGTACCGGGTCGCCCCCTTCATCAGGTCCACCTCCTGGTACCGGGTCGCCCCCTTCATCAGGTCCACCTCCTGGTACCGGGTCGCCCCCTTCATCAGGTCCACCTCCTGGTACCGGGTCGCCCCCTTCATCAGGTCCACCTCCTGGTACCGGGTCGCCCCCTTCATCAGGTCCACCTCCTGGTACCGGGTCGCCCCCTTCATCAGGTCCACCTCCTGGTACCGGGTCGCCCTCCTCATCAGGTACTACTGGGTCGCCCGTCTTCATGAGTCCATGTTGCTTCTGCAGACGGTGGAACAGTCGCCGCAGGAGGTGGAATCATTTCCCGTCTGAGGACAGGAAGCAAAACGCTTCTCTGACTTGCAGTCGACATGAAACCGGATCAATTAAATCTGGTTCTGTATCTGGTTCTGAATCTGGTCCTGAACCAAGTCCTGAATGGTCCTGTATCTGGTTCTTTACCTGGTTCTGAATCTGGTCCTGAACCAGGTCCTGAACCAGGTCCTGAATCTGGTCCTGAATCTGGTTCTGAATCTGGTTCTAAATCTGGTTCTAAACCTGGTTCTGAATCTGGTTCTAAATCTGGTTAGTAATCTGGTCCTGAACCTTGTTCTGAACCTTGTTCTGAACCTGTTTCTGAACCTGGTCCTAATCAGGTCCTGAATCTGGTTTGGAATCTGGTCCTGATCCTGGTTCTGAATCTGATTCTGAACCTGGTTCTGAATCTGGTTCTGTATCTGGTCCTGTATCTGGTCCTGTATCTGGTTCTGTATCTGGTCCTGAACCTGGTCCTGAACCTGGTTCTGAACCTGGTCCTGAACCAAGTCCTGAATGGTCCTGTATCTGGTTCTGTACCTGGTTCTGAATCTGGTCCTGAATCTGGTCCTGAATCTGGTTCTGAATCTGGTTCTAAATCTGGTTCTAAATCTGGTTAGTAATCTGGTCCTGAACCTGGTTCTGAACCTGGTTCTGAACCTGGTTCTGTATCTGGTCCTGAATCAGGTCCTGAACCTGGTCCTGAACCTGTTTCTGAACCTGGTCCTAATCAGGTCCTGAATCTGGTTCTAAATCTGGTTTGGAATCTGGTCCTGATCCTGGTTCTGAATCTGATTCTGAACCTGGTTCTGAATCTGGTTCTGTATCTGGTCCTGTATCTGGTTCTGTATCTGGTCCTGAACCTGGTCCTGAACCTGGTCCTGAACCAAGTCCTGAATGGTCCTGTATCTGGTTCTGTACCTGGTTCTGAATCTGGTCCTGAACCAGGTCCTGAATCTGGTTCTGAATCTGGTTCTAAATCTGGTTCTAAACCTGGTTCTGAATCTGGTTCTAAATCTGGTTAGTAATCTGGTCCTGAACCTTGTTCTGAACCTTGTTCTGAACCTGGTTCTGTATCTGGTCCTGAATCAGGTCCTGAACCTGGTCCTGAACCTGGTCCTGAACCTGTTTCTGAACCTGGTCCTAATCAGGTCCTGAATCTGGTTCTAAATCTGGTTTGGAATCTGGTCCTGATCCTGGTTCTGAATCTGGTTCTGTATCTGGTTCTGAATCAGGTCCTGAACCTGGTCCTGAACCTTGTTCTGAACCTTGTTCTGAACCTGGTTCTGAACCTGGTTCTGTATCTGGTCCTGAATCAGGTCCTGAACCTGGTCCTGAACCTGGTCCTGAACCTGTTTCTGAACCTGGTCCTAATCAGGTCCTGAATCTGGTTCTAAATCTGGTTTGGAATCTGGTCCTGATCCTGGTTCTGAATCTGGTTCTGTATCTGGTTCTGAATCAGGTCCTGAACCTGGTCCTGAACCTTGTTCTGAACCTTGTTCTGAACCTGGTTCTGAACCTGGTTCTGTATCTGGTCCTGAATCAGGTCCTGAACCTGGTCCTGAACCTGGTCCTGAACCTGTTTCTGAACCTGGTCCTAATCAGGTCCTGAATCTGGTTCTAAATCTGGTTTGGAATCTGGTCCTGATCCTGGTTCTGAATCTGGTTCTGTATCTGGTTCTGAATCTCTGCTCTGTCACCATAAAACCAGTGAGCCTCTGATCTGGTCTCAGGTCTGTTCCTGGACTGGCGATGGCTGGCGATCTGCTGCTCCATCCCGCCCACGCTGATGATGCTTGCCATGTGCTTCATGCCGGAGACGCCTGCCTTCCTGCTGTCGCAGGGGAAGAGGCGGGAGGCGGAGGAGGCGCTGCGCTTCCTGCGTGGACCGGACGCCCCCGTGGAGTGGGAATGTGCTCGGATCGAAGACACCTGCGACGAACAGGTAAGCTGGACGCATCCCCTCTGCTGGTAGGACAGAGCATAGACATCATATATATGTAGACACCTCATTGAGCGTTGACGCCATATTGGATGGGTCTCCACTGTCGAGTCTTGCTGCAGAGTCAACGTAGTTTCCCCACATAACTGTTTTCTGTGGAACAACGCGTATATATTACACACAAACAAAACACTTTTCTACATAACTGGTTTATAAATAATGTTAACACAGTGAATAATTTACGAAATGCAAATAATAAATTTTACTCCGATGAGGTGTTTATGGAAAAATATGACATTAATGCTTCACAAAGAGAGTTTTACTATCTCCATTTCCATCTTCTGCTGCTTATCCGGGGTCGGGTCGCGGGGGCAGCAGCCTAAGCAGGGAAGCCCAGACTTCCCTCTCCCCAGTCACGTTTGCCAACTCTGCGGCAGGGGATCCCAAGGCGTTCGCAGGCCAGCCGAGAGATATAATCCCTCCAGCGTGTCCTGGGTCTTCCCCGGGGTCTCCTCCCAGAGGGACGTGCCTGGAACACCTCACCAGGGAGGCGTCCAGGAGGCATCCTGACCAGATGCCTGAGCCACCTCAACTGGTTCCTCTCGATGCGGAGGAGCAGCAGCTCTACTCTGAACCCCTCCCGGATGACTGAGCTCCTCACCCTATCTCTAAGGGAGAGCCCGGCCACCCTGCGGAGGAAACTCATTTCAGCCGCCTGTATACGAGATCTCCTTTCGGTCACGACCCACAGCTCATGACCATAGATGAGGGTAGGAACGTAGATCGACTGGTAAACCGAGAGCTTCGCCTTCTGGGTCAGCTCCTTCTTCACCGCATTACTGCAGACACTGCACCGATCCGTCTGTCGATTCTTCCCTCACTCATGAACAAGACCCCGAGATATTTAAACTTGAGGCAGGACCTGACCAGATCACGACCAGATGAAGCCAACAGGACTGCGTCATCTGCAAAAAGCAGGAACCCAATCCTGAGGCCACCAAGCTTCTGCGATAAAAGGCAGCCTTGGCGGAGTCCAACCCTCACTGGAAACGAATCCAACTTACTACCAGCAATGCGGACCAAGCTCTGACACCTGTCGTACAGGGACCGGACAGCTCGTACAAGGGGGTCTGGTACCCCATACTCCCGGAATACCCCCCACAGGAGCCCCCGGGGGCCACAGTCGAACACCTTCTCCAGGTCCACAAAGCACATGTAGACTGGTGTGGCAAACTCCCATGCCCCCGTTCAGGACCCCAAAGAGGGTATAGAGCTTGTCCACTGTTCCGCGACCAGGACAAAAACCACATTGCTCCTCTTCAATCCGAGATTCGACTATCCAGTTGACCCTCCTCTCCAGGACCCCTGAATAGATCTTACCAGGGAGGCTGAGGAGTGTGATTCCCCTGTAATTGGAACACACCCTCCAGTCCCCCTTCTTAAAAAGGGGGATCACCACCCCAGTCTGCCAGTCCAGTGACACTGTCCTGAATGTCCACGCGATGCTGCACAGGCGTGTCAGCCAGGACAGCCCCACAACATCCAGAGCCTTAGGGAACTCCAGGTGGATCTCATCCAACCCCGGGGCCTTCCCACCAAGGAGCTTTTTATCCACCTCAGCAACTTCAGCCCCAGAGATAGAGTCCACCCCTGAGTCACCCATCAGCTTCCTCCAGAGTCCCACAGGCCAAGAAAGTCCGATAGGACTCCTTCTTCAGCTTGACGGCATCCCTCACGGCTGGTGTCCACCAACAAGTTCTGGGATTACCGCCACGACAGGCACCAACGGAACACAGCCCATTCGGACTCAATGTCCCCGGCCTCACTCAGGACATGGTTGAAGCTCTGCTGAAAGCGGGAGTTGAAGCTCGCTCTGACGAGAGACTCTGCCAGACGTTCCCAGCAGACCCTCACAACACGTTTGGGCCTGCCAGATCTGACCGGGTTCCTCCCCCACCATCTGAGCCAACACACCACCATGTGGTGATCATTTGACAACTTCGCCCACCCCTTCACCCAAGTGTCCAAGGCATGTGGCCCCAGGTCTGATGATACGACTACAAAATCGATCATCGAACTGCGGCCCAGGGAATCCTGATGCAAGGTGTACATATGGACACTCTTATGTTGGAACATGGCGTTCGTTATGGACAATCCATGATGAGCACAATAACAAAACACCATTTGGGTTCAGAGGGGGGCACCATGCCTCCCAATCACTCCCCTCCAGGTCTCACTGTCATTGCCAGAAGGCGCCCCCTCCAACACTTCCTCCAAGGACTCCAGAAAGGCAGTACTCCTGGGAACTGCTGTTCGGTGCATAAGCACAGACAACAGTCGGAACCCGTCCCCCCACCCGGAGGCGGAGGGAAACTACCCTTTCATCCACCGGGGTAAACCCCAACATGCAGGCACCAAGCTGGGGGCTGATGAGAATGCCCACACCTGCTCTGCTCCTCTCACCAAGAGCAACTCCAGAGTGGAAGTAAGTCTGGTTCTGGTTCCAGAGCCCAAGCCATGCGTCGAGGTGAGTCCAACTATATCTAGCCGGAACCGTTCAACCTCGGGCACAAGCACAAGGACATTTCACATCCCTAGAGCCAGTTTCTGCAGCCGGGGATCGGACCGCCAGGGCCCCCGCCCCTTGCTGCCGTCCAGCTCACACTGCACCCGACCCCTACGGCTCCTCCCGCAGATGGTGAGCCCACGGGAGATGGGGCCCATGTAATCCTTTCGGGCTGAGCCCGACCGGGCCCCATGGGCGAAGGCCCAGCCACCAGATGCTCGCTCTCATGCCCCACCCCCAGGCCTGGCTCCAGTGGGGGGTCCTGGTAACCCGCAAGGGAATCCCGGCAAGGAAACATTTATGCCCATGTGTGTCGTCATCATAGAGGTCTTTGAGCTGTACTTGGTCTGGTCATTCCACTAGACACCTGTTTGCCATGGGTGACCCTACCAAGGGCTTAAAACCCCCAACAACAGAGCTGCTAGGATCTTCGGGATACACAAACCCCTCCACCACGATAAGGTGACTGCTCAGGGAGGAGAGTTTTGCATGGTAGCATAATTACCTCCACCAAGGAGGTTATGTTTTTACCGACTTTATCTGTTTGTCTTCAAGATAAAGTCGGTGTTCAAGATAACATAAAAAGTTATGGATGGATTTTTATTAAAATTTCTAGGCTTGTTGGAAACGTGAAAAGGAAGAACTGATTTAATTTTGGTGGTGGTCCAGATCACTGTTTCGATCCAAGAACTTTTTAAAGGCCTTGGCGGAGGTTTGCGTTCTCTGAGAGTTTTTCTCGGTAACTTCTGAATTGTACAGTTTTGAAACAATACTTTATTTTCTGACTTTGTACAACTGTATCTCTATATTGATAAATTAATAAATGTAAATAAAAAAAAGAGTCAACCGTAGTCAAAAGAAAACCAGCAACTATTCCCGTATTTTGTTCAGCATATGGTTCCAATAACCGGCAAAATATTGAAATCAATTGTGTGAAATTACATTTCACAAGGATGAGTAATAATTTGTTATTTGACCAGTTAAAAATTGATAAATCCCAATGCATTAATAAACAATCAAACATGTTCGTATCAAATTCATTTATACATTTATTTATATTGTAGCTACCTTTGTGTTTTCGTTAAATAGCATTATCAAATATATTTTAGCATAAAAACACGTCGTTTTTAATGTTTTACATAGATCTATATCCTAACAATATCTCTGCCCTTTGTAACAAACCAAACTGTGAGAAAAATCAGTTCAAAATTGGTGAAGTTATTGTTGTGGTAGGACCTAAACCTGGAGACCAATCCAAGATGTCGGCGTGATGAGACGTCAGCTCATATAGACAGCGTGATGCGATGTGGCGTCTTTGTATATATGATGTCTGTGGGACAGAGGATGAGACGTTTTATCTCCATGTCGCCGTCAGGGCTCCAGCTTCCAGATGTCGGACTTGAAGGACTCCAGCGTCTACAAGCCGCTGCTGATCGGTGTCATGCTGATGTTCTTCCAGCAGATGACCGGGATCAACGCCATCATGTTCTACGCTGAGAACATTTTTCAACAGGCGCATTTCAAGGTAACACACGGTCCAGATCCTGGTTCAGGTCTGGACCTGGACCATGTTCAGGTTCAGGTCTGGACCAGGATCACGCTCAGGTTCAGGTCTGGACCTGGATCAGGTTCAGGTTCAGGTCTGGACCCGGATCATGCTCGGGTTCAGGTCTAGACCTGGATCACGAACAGGTTCCAGTCTGGAGCTCCAGGTTCAGGTGTTCCAGAGGTTGAATCCAGATCCAGGCGGTCTCTGATGGTCTGGATGTGTTCCAGGAAAGCGATCTGGCCTCGGTCATCGTGGGTCTGGTTCAGGTGGTCTTCACCGGTGTCGCGGCTGGCATCATGGACCGGGCCGGCAGGAAAGTTCTGCTCATCGTCTCAGGTAGACGAACATTTAACTACAATGTTTTACCAGCCAATAGGAGAGGCACACCCAGAAAGACCGCCTCCTCGTTCGCATAATGAGGCTGAAACTTGTCAAAGTTTATAATATTTCTACCTGCAGTAGAAACTTTTCTCATTCTCTCCCATCCTCTCAAGGCGTTGCCATGGTGATCAGCACCACCTCGTTTGGAGTTTACTTCTACTTGATGTCCAAAATGCAGAACGGGTCCGGCGAAGACCTGACCTGGCTGGCCCTGACCAGCATGGCCGTCTTCATCTCAGGTGAGTTCCGGGTCACCTGCAGGCATGGCGTCAAACAGCTTCTCCCGCTCACCGCTCCTCATCGGCAGGTTTCGCCATCGGCTGGGGCCCCGTCCCATGGCTGATCATGTCCGAGATCTTCCCCGTCAACGCGAGGGGCTTTGCCAGCGCTGTGGTGGTCCTCACCAACTGGAGCATGGCGTTCTTCGTCACCAGGACCTTCCACAACATGATGGTGAGCAGCAGCGTTTGAGCTTTTTCAATGATTTTTCTTTTTCTCTCGTTTTCCGGAAGCTTCCGCGGTTGGAAGGGTTTTACGCTGCCATCTGGTGGCCGAACCGCGGAACGGCTGACGGACAGAAACCAGAACTTTATGAGTTAATGGGTTCAGTTTCCAGTTGGACAAATGAAAAGAAAAATCCAGTTTTTCCTTCATTTAGTCAGTCGTCAGCGAAGAGGCAGACGACAACACAACATGACTTATAAATAATTCTGTTTACTTTCATACACGTCACTTTATTTCTGGTTTTATTACACGTCTGCTTTTTTATACTTCAGAACCAATAAAGTATTAATGTACACTACGAATCGAACGTTTGGACACACTTTCCTATTGGATTTTAGAGGAACGTGAGTTTTTATCTCCTCTATCGACATGGAGAAACACAAAGAGAAAACTTACATTAAAAATGATTTAGAATCAGTCCCTCTCCTGGTAAACTGTTTTAATTCACTCAGAGAAACAAAATAAATGACATTTCCTGTCAGACAGGATCCGATAAAGAATCAAGCAGACACATGTCTGGAATCTTTATGTCAAAAGAATGAACAAAATAAATACAGAAATATGAAAAGTAAACCAATAAATAAAAGTTGCAGAAATCCTTTTTGAACATTTTTTTATTAAGAAATGTCTAAATGTAAAAAAAAATTATACCTTTGCCATCATTTTAAACTGTTTTAACTTTCTTCTGATTCTCCATTTATATTTTATTTTTATTTATTTTTTATTTATTTTCTTCTTTGTTTTATGCATGTATTTATTCCTGCATGATTTCATCTTACATTTTATTTTATTTATTAATTTACTCAAATGATTTATTTCTGTATTTTATTACATTTTTTTCTCATCTTAATGAAGCTGAAATGCAGTCAAATGAAAATAAACCTGCCTGGAGAAAAAAATGGAGGAAGAAAGTGCAAGTAAAGAGTGAATAGGAATATTGGTAAATAAAGTTAATGTTAAATGTAAAATACAAATGTTATTGTAGGCAATAAAAATGTAAACAGAAAATAATACAGAAATAGAAATACAACAAGTAAAACCGTTTAACGGACGTCTGAACGTCTCTGATTTGACCGATTCATTAACAGAAAAATAAAAATAAAAAATAGAAATAGAAATTGGGCTGCACAGTGGCACAGTGGTAAGCACTGTGGCCTCACAGCAAGAATGTCACTGGTTCAATCCTTGGCTGGGGTGGGGTTTGGTCACTTTGCATGTTCTCCCTGTGTATGTGTGGGTTCTCTCCGGGTACTCCGGCTTCCTCCCAACATCATGTTAGGTTAATTGGTTACTCTAAATTGCCCATAAGAACGAGTGGTTCCTGAATTGGATTAAGCAGTTCAGAGAATGAATGAATGAAATAGAAATATTTTTGTATGATTTAGTTTATTTATTTAATATTATATATATATATATATATATATATATATATATATATATATATATATATATATATATATCTCATTATGATTTAATATGTATTTATACTTTTGAGCCTCCATACAAACCTAACTTGTGTTGTTTACAGACGGTCCTGACCAACGCTGGCACCTTTTGGCTGTTTGCCTCTATGTGCACCGCTAACGTCATCTTCACCATCATCTTCATCCCGGAAACCAAAGGCAAGACCCTGGAGCAGATCGGAGCCATCTTCCGAGGAAGGTCGGGTCCGTGAAGCTTCGCACATGGGAAACAGCCAGCGTTCCTGAACAGGCTGCTTCTCCGGGCATTCCCAAACACTTGTCTTATTGATTTTTGTTGCAGATCGAGCTCATTACTAGCTCATCACTAATAATTCCTGCCTTCATGGAGGGCATTTGTTCAGGATTAAGTAAAGGTGCTATAAGGCTCCGACGGAACTCCATACTGCCCCCTGCTGGGCTCCGACACGACTCCATACCGCCCCTGCTGGGCTCCGACACGACTCCATACCGCCCCCTGCTGGGCTCCGACACGACTCCATACCGCCCCCTGCTGGGCTCTGACACGACTCCATACCGCCCCCTGCTGGGCTCCGACACGACTCCATACCGCCCCCTGCTGGGCTCCGACACGACTCCATACCGCCCCCTGCTGGGCTCCGACACGACTCCATACCGCCCCTGCTGGGCTCTGACACGACTCCATACCGCCCCCTGCTGGGCTCTGACACGACTCCATACTGCCCCTGCTGGGCTCCGACACGACTCCATACCGCCCCCTGCTGGGCTCCGACACGACTCCATACCGCCCCCTGCTGGGCTCCGACACGACTCCATACCGCCCCCTGCTGGGCTCCGACACGACTCCATACCGCCCCCTGCTGGGCTCTGACACGACTCCATACCGCCCCCTGCTGGGCTCTGACACGACTCCATACCGCCCCCTGCTGGGCTATGACACGACTCCATACCGCCCCCTGCTGGGCTCTGACACGACTCCATACCGCCCCCTGCTGGGCTCTGACACGACTCCATACCGCCCCCTGCTGGGCTCCGACACGACTCCATACCGCCCCTGCTGGGCTCTGACACGACTCCATACCGCCCCCTGCTGGGCTCTGACACGACTCCATACCGCCCCCTGCTGGGCTCTGACACGACTCCATACCGCCCCCTGCTGGGCTCTGACACGACTCTATACCGCCCCCTGCTGGGCTCCGACACGACTCCATACCGCCCCCTGCTGGGCTCCGACACGACTCCATACCGCCCCCTGCTGGGCTCTGACACGACTCCATACCGCCCCCTGCTGGGCTCTGACACGACTCCATACCGCCCCCTGCTGGGCTCTGACACGACTCCATACCGCCCCTGCTGGGCTCCGACACGACTCCATACCGCCCCCTGCTGGGCTCCGACACGACTCCATACCGCCCCCTGCTGGGCTCTGACACGACTCCATACCGCCCCTGCTGGGCTCTGACACGACTCCATACTGCCCCTGCTGGGCTCTGACACGACTCCATACCGCCCCCTGCTGGGCTCTGACACGACTCCATACCGCCCCTGCTGGGCTCTGACACGACTCCATACCGCCCCTGCTGGGCTCTGACACGACTCCATACCGCCCCCTGCTGGGCTCCGACACGACTCCATACCGCCCCCTGCTGGGCTCTGACACGACTCCATACCGCCCCCTGCTGGGCTCCGACACGACTCCATACCGCCCCCTGCTGGGCTCTGACACGACTCCATACCGCCCCCTGCTGGGCTCTGACACGACTCCATACCGCCCCTGTTGGGCTCTGACACGACTCCATACCGCCCCCTGCTGGGCTCTGACACGACTCCATACCGCCCCTGCTGGGCTCTGACACGACTCCATACCGCCCCCTGCTGGGCTCTGACACGACTCCATACCGCCCCTGCTGGGCTCTGACACGACTCCATACCGCCCCTGCTGGGCTCTGACACGACTCCATACCGCCCCTGCTGGGCTCCGACACGACTCCATACCGCCCCTGCTGGGCTCCGACACGACTCCATACCGCCCCTGTTGGGCTCTGACACGACTCCATACCGCCCCTGCTCGGCTCCGACACGACTCCATACCGCCCCCTGCTGGGCTCCGACACGACTCCATACCGCCCCCTGCTGGGCTCCGACACGACTCCATACCGCCCCCTGCTGGGCTCTGACACGACTCCATACCGCCCCTGCTGGGCTCTGACACGACTCCATACCGCCCCTGCTGGGCTCTGACACGACTCCATACCGCCCCCTGCTGGGCTCTGACACGACTCCATACCGCCCCTGCTGGGCTCTGACACGACTCCATACCGCCCCTGCTGGGCTCTGACACGACTCCATACCGCCCCCTGCTGGGCTCCGACACGACTCCATACCGCCCCCTGCTGGGCTCTGACACGACTCCATACCGCCCCCTGCTGGGCTCCGACACGACTCCATACCGCCCCTGCTGGGCTCTGACACGACTCCATACCGCCCCCTGCTGGGCTCCGACACGACTCCATACCGCCCCTGCTGGGCTCTGACACGACTCCATACCGCCCCTGCTGGGCTCTGACACGACTCCATACCGCCCCCTGCTGGGCTCTGACACGACTCCATACCGCCCCTGCTGGGCTCTGACACGACTCCATACCGCCCCTGCTGGGCTCCGACACGACTCCATACCGCCCCTGCTGGGCTCTGACACGACTCCATACCGCCCCTGTTGGGCTCTGACACGACTCCATACCGCCCCTGCTCGGCTCCGACACGACTCCATACCGCCCCCTGCTGGGCTCCGACACGACTCCATACCGCCCCCTGCTGGGCTCTGACACGACTCCATACCGCCCCTGTTGGGCTCTGACACGACTCCATACCGCCCCTGCTCGGCTCCGACACGACTCCATACCGCCCCCTGCTGGGCTCTGACACGACTCCATACCGCCCCTGCTGGGCTCTGACACGACTCCATACCGCCCCCTGCTGGGCTCCGACACGACTCCATACCGCCCCTGCTGGGCTCCGACACGACTCCATACCGCCCCTGCTGGGCTCTGACACGACTCCATACCGCCCCCTGCTGGGCTCTGACACGACTCCATACCGCCCCCTGCTGGGCTCTGACACGACTCCATACCGCCCCCTGCTGGGCTCCGACACGACTCCATACCGCCCCCTGCTGGGCTCTGACACGACTCCATACCGCCCCCTGCTGGGCTCTGACATGACTCCATACCGCCCCCTGCTGGGCTCCGACACGACTTCATACCGCCCCCTGCTGGGCTCTGACACGACTCCATACCGCCCCTGCTGGGCTCCGACACGACTCCATACCGCCCCCTGCTGGGCTCTGACACGACTCCATACCGCCCCTGCTGGGCTCTGACACGACTCCATACCGCCCCCTGCTGGGCTCTGACACGACTCCATACCGCCCCCTGCTGGGCTCCGACACGACTCCATACCGCCCCTGCTGGGCTCCGACACGACTCCATACCGCCCCCTGCTGGGCTCTGACACGACTCCATACCGCCCCTGCTGGGCTCTGACACGACTCCATACCGCCCCTGCTGGGCTCTGACACGACTCCATACCGCCCCTGCTGGGCTCTGACACGACTCCATACCGCCCCCTGCTGGGCTCCGACACGACTCCATACCGCCCCTGCTGGGCTCCGACACGACTCCATACCGCCCCTGCTGGGCTCCGACACGACTCCATACCGCCCCTGCTGGGCTCCGACACGACTCCATACCGCCCCCTGCTGGGCTCCGACACGACTCCATACCGCCCCCTGCTGGGCTCCGACACGACTCCATACCGCCCCCTGCTGGGCTCTGACACGACTCCATACCGCCCCTGCTGGGCTCTGACACGACTCCATACCGCCCCTGCTGGGCTCTGACACGACTCCATACCGCCCCTGCTGGGCTCTGACACGACTCCATACTGCCCCTGCTGGGCTCTGACACGACTCCATACCGCCCCTGCTGGGCTCTGACACGACTCCATACCGCCCCCTGCTGGGCTCTGACACGACTCCATACCGCCCCCTGCTGGGCTCTGACACGACTCCATACCGCCCCTGCTGGGCTCTGACACGACTCCATACCGCCCCTGCTGGGCTCCGACACGACTCCATACCGCCCCCTGCTGGGCTCTGACACGACTCCATACCGCCCCCTGCTGGGCTCTGACACGACTCCATACCGCCCCTGCTGGGCTCCGACACGACTCCATACCGCCCCCTGCTGGGCTCTGACACGACTCCATACCGCCCCTGCTGGGCTCTGACACGACTCCATACCGCCCCTGCTGGGCTCCGACACGACTCCATACCGCCCCTGCTGGGCTCTGACACGACTCCATACCGCCCCTGCTGGGCTCCGACACGACTCCATACCGCCCCTGCTGGGCTCTGACACGACTCCATACCGCCCCTGCTGGGCTCCGACACGACTCCATACCGCCCCTGCTGGGCTCCGACACGACTCCATACCGCCCCTGCTGGGCTCTGACACGACTCCATACCGCCCCCTGCTGGGCTCCGACACGACTCCATACCGCCCCCTGCTGGGCTCTGACACGACTCCATACCGCCCCTGCTGGGCTCTGACACGACTCCATACCGCCCCTGCTGGGCTCCGACACGACTCCATACCGCCCCTGCTGGGCTCCGACACGACTCCATACCGCCCCTGCTGGGCTCCGACACGACTCCATACCGCCCCTGCTGGGCTCTGACACGACTCCATACCGCCCCTGCTGGGCTCTGACACGACTCCATACCGCCCCCTGCTGGGCTCCGACACGACTCCATACCGCCCCTGCTGGGCTCTGACACGACTCCATACCGCCCCTGTTGGGCTCTGACACGACTCCATACCGCCCCTGCTCGGCTCCGACACGACTCCATACCGCCCCCTGCTGGGCTCCGACACGACTCCATACCGCCCCCTGCTGGGCTCTGACACGACTCCATACCGCCCCCTGCTGGGCTCTGACATGACTCCATACCGCCCCCTGCTGGGCTCCGACACGACTTCATACCGCCCCCTGCTGGGCTCTGACACGACTCCATACTGCCCCCTGCTGGGCTCTGACACGACTCCATACTGCCCCCTGCTGGGCTCTGACACGACTCCATACTGCCCCCTGCTGGGCTCTGACACGACTCCATACTGCCCCCTGCTGGGCTCTGACACGACTCCATACCGCCCCCTGCTGGGCTCTGACACGACTCCATACTGCCCCCTGCTGGGCTCTGACACGACTCCATACTGCCCCCTGCTGGGCTCTGACACGACTCCATACTGCCCCCTGCTGGGCTCTGACACGACTCCATACTGCCCCCTGCTGGGCTCTGACACGACTCCATACTGCCCCCTGCTGGGCTCTGACACGACTCCATACTGCCCCCTGCTGGGCTCCGACTGCTCTGATCTGGGAACCAAACATGAGTTTAACGGTTTCCAGTAAAGTTTAATGTGCTGACTCAGCGTCTCATATCAGTGTTGGTTTGTTCTGACCCGGTTTGAGCGTGACCTTAAACACCGTCTGGACCTTAATGTTATCCTCAGGATAATTCTGAATAATATTCAGGCTGAATCCTCCGAACTGTATTAACGTTGCTGACTGTGCGCTCTGGCTAAGCGCGACTTAGCGTTGATGCTACAGGTGAGAAGCGGTGCGATTAGTTGTTCATCAGGTTTATTTTTGTATGTTTTGTAAGAATTGTTGGTGTTTTAATGGGAATGTTTGAAGCATGTTGGACACGTTTTACCTCTGAACTCTTTCCTTTTCCTTCCTACCATTTCTCTTCGGGGGGAAAGTCGTTTTTACGTCGTTTGATTTGAAATTGATGGGAAAAAAAATCTGAGAAACTTTATTTACTGAGATGTTAAATCTTATTATGAACTGACTATGAACAAAAATACATGTTTTTACTAAACATGCTGTGTTGCACAATAATTAACTGGAAAGTTGGTGGTTGAAACCATAAACATAACAGTATCTGTACTTTTCCACAGTGTGCATCGATCTATTTGTGGCAACGGCAAAATGGAATATAAACATCAATTAAAAACATCCGAACTTTAAGGAAACGCTTTTATATTCCATTTTGCTTTTGCAAAAATGATCATTCATACAGTGATTACACTTTAAGAGGTGATAAGTGTTGATATCTGTCTTGGTATCGACAAAAAGCTCCTCTAAACTACTGGCATGGTGTGGAGAAGAAAAGCGTTATCTGTATTCATTATCAGTTATGTCCTTTATAAGTTTTCATATTTCCTCATTTCTAACTGTTTTTAAGTTTTATTCCCTTGTTTTTGTTGTTTTATTGCTTTTATATAAATATTTTCTAATTGTAAAATGGCATAATTTGCTCTGTGTATTTTTCAGCTGTTTTGTCTTTAATGATTAAAAAATGTTGGCTGATGCTGAAACGGATTTAAAACAGATTTCTTTTTCCTGCATTGATTGTCTCGCGCCGTCGTCTCTTTAAATTCTTGTTTTTATTGACAATTGATAGAGACAGTAATACAATAAGAAAGGGACACACTGAGGATGAACTAAATGAAATAATAAAATAAATATGACACGTGTCGTTTCCATTAAGTTTACAATCTTGTACAAAAGGATTGATTTTTATGCCATTTTTCTGATTCATAAAGGGAAGCATTTAATGAAATTAAATGAAAAATTAAATGAAATTAAAAATACTTCATTAATCCCCAAAGGAAAACTTAATATTGTAGTAGATAGTTAACTTGAGGAGGTCTTGTTCCGGAGGCTCTGCTTCTTGTCCACAGAAGCAGCTTTCTGGATCAGTTTGTTGATTCTCTTCAAGTCTCTGGTTCTGATGCTACTACCCCAGCAGATGCTGCAAAGCTGACTGCACTCTCCACAACAGACTTCTAGAAGATATGCAACATCTTGGTGCAGACGTTAAACCATCTCAGCTTCCTTAAGAAGTACAGTCTGCTCTGCCCTTTCTTGTAGATGTAGTCAGTGTTGCATTTCCAGTCCAGTTTGTTGTCCAGCTGAACTCCAAGATACTTGTATTCCTCCACCACCTCCACCTCCTCTCCCAGGATGGAAACAGTGCTTTGTTTATTCTTCTTCCTCCTGAAGTCAACAATCATCTCTTTTGTTTTGCTGCTATTTAATATGAGATGATTGTCACCGCACCATTTAACAAACTGACTGACCAGTTCTCTGTACTCTGCTTCTTGTCCATCCCTGATACACCCCACAACTGCAGAGTCATCAGAGTATTTCTGCAGATGACAGGACTCAGAGTTGTACTGGAAGTCTGAGGTGTACAGAGTGAAGAGGAATGGCCAGAGTACAGTTCCTTGTGGTGCACCAGTGCTGCTGACCTCCATCTCAGACACACAACCTTTCAGTCTCACAAACTGGGGTCTGTTTGTGAGGTAGTCATATATCCAGGTGGTTGTGGAGGTATCCACCTGGAATTTATGGAGCTTCTCACATAACAAAGCAGGCTGAATGGTATTAAAAGCACTGAGAAATGAAAGAACATGACCCTCAGAGTGCTGCCTGAATGGTCCAGATGAGACTGTGCTCTCTGGAGCAGGTATATGATGGCATCTTCAACCCCAAGTCCATTACGATATGCAAACTGGAATGGGTCCTGAAAGGTGTTTACTTGCACAGCACTGGGACTCTATTTTTTCTACTTCTACTTTTTAATTCTGTGTTGCCTCTACTGGGTTCTTGGTGTGTAGGAATAATTCTAATAATAATATCATAATAATTCTAACAATTCACTTGCAATTCACTTGAGATTATTCACTGTGTTAATATTATTTATCAACCAATTATGTCGAAAAGTGTTTTTTTTAGTGTGTAATATATACGCGTTGTTCCACAAAAAAGAGTTTTGTGGGGAAACTGACGCTGCAGCAAAATTCGACAGCGGAGACCCATCCAATATGGCGGCGACGCTGGTTCACTCTCCAGCGCTCAATGAGACGTCTACGTATATATGATGTCTATGTTGGAGCCAACCTTTTGTAGTTTAAATTCTGAGTTTGCGCACTGAGGTTTAGGTGACGTTTAAAAAAAAAAAAAAAAAGAAAAGAAAAAAACCCCAAAAACCTTCTTCCGTTGAAGTCTTCGCAGTCATCACAGATTTTATGTGATAAAATATAATAAAGTTCCCATGAATTAAAACTGAATGAAGCACAAAACGAATTAAAAGCTGCTATTGAGAATTGTTTCTCATCGTAACTTTATGAGTTTAGAAAGAGTCTTTTTGTGTAAATATTGTGAAAGCTGCAGTCCCTTCCGGTCCGCGGTAAAAAAAAAAACACCGGAAACTGTTCCTGTGCAGTGTCACAGTGTTTGTGGTCCGTGTCAGCCTGCGTGGGGATGCTGCAGAGATGGAGCTCAGAAGCAGCAAAGTGTTGGGCAGAGTTTGAGACAAAGAGGGGGGGGGCGAGTTTTGCTATGGACCCGACCGCCGCGTGGATTTAAAGTGATTTTAGGCTCAGTCAGGAATTTAAACTGTCGCCATGAAGCTGCTGAAGCCGAGCTGGGTGAGCCACAACGGTGAGCTGCTGCAGGAACAATCCGAACCCTGCGCGACCAAGTCGGGCTTTTGTTGTCGGGGGGGGGGACCTGTTCAGCAGACATGCTGTTGGGGATGCTGGATACTTACCTCACTTGTTTCCCACTTAAAAGTCAGTCATACACAACAAACTGCTCCACCACCGACTATTTAATGTGTTTTTCAAGTCTAATCCCATTTTTCTGTTTCCTAAACGCTTCTAAACTGGCTAGCCTGGCTAGCTAGTTAGCCCCCTCACCGGCTAGCTCTGATGCTAACTCAAACTGTCAAATCACCTGTTATCTCAATCTGTCGTGCTGTTGAGGATTATTTAGACATTTTTCCGAAGACGTGGTGGTTTAGTGAGAGTTTTTCCATGAAGCTAACATGTGTTGGTGAAACCTCCAACATGTCAGTTGGGAAAGTTAACTGTTGAGCAAATGGCCTGGATGGCATCTGCGGCTAACACGCTGCCAGTTAGGTCGTTACCTCCTGCAGAAATGCACAGAAACGCAGATTTAGGCGTTAAACCTCCTGCAGAATTGCAGGTTTTAGTGTTAAACCTCCTGCAGAAATGCACAGAAAGGCAGGTTTTAGTGTTAAACCTCCTGCAGAAAAGCACAGAAAGGCAGGTTTTAGTGTTAAACCTCCTGCAGAAATGCACAGAAACGCAGATTTAGGCGTTAAATTTCCTGCAGAAATGCACAAACGCAGATTTTCCTGGATAAACATGAATCTGAACTAAGTGGGAACACTTGCAGGTGGTTAAATTTGGCTGAATTGAACCAGCATTTAAAACTGAGATGTTTAAATGATTAAAGCAAACAGATGTGTGTCTACAGAAAGCAGCAAAAATGGGAAAATGAAATATAAATATGACTTTTATTTTAATTCATCCACTTGTTTATGTGCACAGGAGCTGAATGTAGAACTATTTTAATGGGTAATCAAATCAAAGATACTTTTTCATCCCAGACGGGAAATTCAAAGTTCAAGCCAGCTTGTCCAAGGTTTGACATACAGACATGTAACATTAATGACAAAAGAAAAATACAGAACCAAGCTGAAGCTCAATGCCACGCAGCCAGTTTTCCCAGCGCCGCCTTATAACAGATAAGAACAGAGAAACATTAGGATAATAGGGTAACATCTCAGGATCATGTCAGAAACAGTAAAATCATCAAGATAAATTAATGAATATAATAAAAATGTATATATTTATCCATAATGAGGACGCATTTTAACTTCAATAGTTTTGATGCTAAAATATTAACAGGTGGTCTAATAAATTTAGGTTGACGTTAAGTGCTGTACATTTTCTGCAAATTACTACCACGTCTTCCATCAGCGTCTCAGGACCAGCACTGATGGTCATGTGACCCTCCAGATGGTCATGTGACCCTCCAGCTGGTCTACGGAGGTTTTCCAGCGTTTCTATCCGTCCAGGAGGTTTACAATCCAGACGCAACATGTAGTGTTTATTCAGAGACTCTAGATGGTAAATCCACCATTATTTATCACATCTTCATCACCATCACCACCATGTTGCTAAGAGACCTCTATTTCCACCTGGACATGATGATGAAGACACTTCCTGTCAGACTTTCCACCAATCAGAGAGCTTAAACTGATGGTAACGTCCAATCAGGAGCAGCCAAAGATCAACAAGTGATGAGAAAAGCAGGAAAATAATGGTCCTCTATGGCTGGAATGAAGCCAGGAAGATGTTTTTATTTCATTTTCAGTGTTTTTATGCGGTTTGAGTTCCGTAATCCGATGTCGGGATTTTCCAGGTTTCTCCAGGAATTCTGAGATGGCGAGCGTGTTGGTGCTCGGAGACTCCCACCAGACAAATGGTGAAAGCAGGTTCTGGTTCTGGTTGGGCCCAGCTGTGGAAAATGATGGGAGATTCCGGAAGTTTCTACAGTTCCTGTTTTAGGAACGCTGGTTCTGCCGGAACTTCCTGAATCCATGGAAACTGATGGAACCTTGGTGTGTTTTCCAGGCAAACCCATATTTTCAGTGGACATTCATCCTGACGGGACGAAGTTTGCCACGGGGGGGCAAGGTAAGACGTTGTTCCCAGCGTTCCCGGCCGGACTAAAGCCTGTTACATACTCCACGAGATGCAAGAACTGAGTTCTTGTTTTTGAGGCTGCAAGAACAAGAAAAAACGCCTTGTTTGGCAGGGTCCATACATACTACACGAGAAGCACGTGTGCAGCGGGTAGGGATCACTGCGGGGGGGGATCGCCTCCCAAGCCGACGACCACAGCCTAAAGATGTCTGCTTTATGTGCAATGAACCCGGTTGTTACATCCGCCGAGGAGGTTGTTTTCCCGGCGTCTTTTTGCTCAAGATAACTTAAAAGGTTACGGAGGGATTTTATAAATATTTCAAGAGTTGTTGCAAATGTAAAAATAAAGAAGTGATTAAATTCTGGTGGTGATCAGGATCACCGTTTGGATCCAGGAATGTTTTAAAAGGATTCTTTAACATTGTGCTTGGTGGAGGTTTCCGCTCTCCGCTCTGTTTTTCTAGTTTCATATTTAACGAGCAGCTTTGTCCATGGCGGGGCGGGTCGTGCACGCGGCGGGGCGGGTCGTGCACGCGGCGGGGCGGGTCGTGCACGCGGCGGGGCGGGTCGTGCACGTGGCTGGGTCCGAGTGTTTTAATGCCACATGATGTAAAAATGTTCGTACTTTCTCACCACCTCGATCAGTTGTTTTATCAAAACAATCCGTTTTACCTGCAACAGCAAACACGCGGAAGCAGCAACTCCGCTTCATGCTTTCTCCGTGTTAACCATGCCCACCTCCAATGTCCGACCAATCACACGATACTTCTCGCAGCCCTTAAAGAAAAAAGTTCTGCCAGCCCGGCGTGTCAAGAACTGTCTTCAAACACATCCACGAGAACAAAATGACGTCATTTTCTTCTCGGAGCCTCGAGAACAAGAAAAAAGTTCTCGCTTCTCGTGGAAGATGGAACAGGCTAAACTGGGAGATGAGATTAAGACGCTGCTGATGTGTTTTCAGGAGAGGATTCTGGGAAGGTGATGATCTGGAACATGGCGCCGGTCCTCAGAGAGGAGGACGAGAAGAACGACGGCATTCCCAAGATGCTTTGCCAGATGGACAATCACCTAGGTAACCACCTGGTACACCACCTCCGCTCCTCCTCCTCCCAGACCTCTTCCCAGACCTCCTCCTCTCCTCCTAGATCTCCTCCCAGACCTCCTCCCTGCTCTTCCCAGACCACCTCCTTTCCTCCCAGACCTTCTCTCCTCTCAGACCTCCTCCTCCTCTCCTCCCAGACCTCCTCCTTTCCTCCCAGCTCTCTTCCTTTCCTCCCAGACCTTCTCCCAGACCTCCTCCCAGTGCTCCATGCTGACCTCCTCCTGTGTGTGTGCAGCGTGTGTGAACTGCGTCCGCTGGTCCAACAACGGCCTGTATCTGGCGTCCGGAGGAGACGATAAGCTGGTCATGGTGTGGAAACGTGCCGCGTAAGTACAGACTCCGCCTTCTGCTGGATGACTGATGGTCATCAGTGTTCTGATTGGTTGGTTTTGTCTGCAGGCTGATTGGACCCAGCACCGTGTTTGGGTCGAGCAGCAAGCTGGCCAACGTGGAGCAGTGGAGGTGCGTGACCATCCTGAGGAACCACACTGGAGGTACGGCGTTCTGACCGCGAGCCGGATTCGCGTCTCCTTCCCGTCTCACCGCTGTGTTTGCTTTGCAGACGTGATGGATGTGGCGTGGTCGCCTCACGACGTGTGGCTAGCTTCCTGCAGCGTGGACAACACCATCGTCATCTGGAACGCTCGCAAATTCCCAGGTAGGAATTCCCGATCTGAGTCGGAAGCGGTGGAAAGGACACTGAGAGCAAACTTTTCCAGGATTCCTTGATTACGTTATGTTTACACTTCGTAAATTAGAGCAAATAAATAAATATGAAGCTGTTTAAGAGTCTTTTTTCCAACGTTATCGTCACGGAAACATGATCCCGTATCGTCACAGAAACATGATCCCGTATCGCCACGGAAACGCAATTCCCGTATCGTCACGGAAACACAACTCCCGTATCGTCACGGAAACATGATCCCGTATCGTCACGGAAACATGATCCCGTATCGCCACGGAAACACAACTCCCGTATCGTCACGGAAACACAACTCCCGTATCGTCACGGAAACACAACTCCCATATTGCCACGGAAACACGATTTCCGTATCGTCACGGAAACATTATACCATATTGCCACGGAAACACAACTCCCATATCGTCATGGAAACATGATTGCATATTGCCACGGAAACACAACTCCCGTATCGTCACGGAAACGCAACTCCCGTATCGTCACGGAAACGCAACTCCCGTATCGTCACGGAAACGCAACTCCCGTATCGTCACGGAAACGCGACTCCCGTATCGTCACGGAAACGCGACTCCCGTATCGTCACGGAAACGCGACTCCCGTATCGTCACGGAAACGCGACTCCCGTATCGTCACGGAAACACGACTCCCGTATCGTCACGGAAACACGACTCCCGTATCGTCACGGAAACACGATTTCCGTATCGTCGCGGAAACATGATACCTTATTGCTACGGAAACACAACTCCCCTATCGTCATGGAAACATGATCCCATATTGCCACAGAAACACAACTCCCGTATCATCATGGAAACATGATCCCATATCACCACGGAAGCACTATTGCCGTATCGTCACGGAAACACGATCCTGTATCGTCACGGAAACACGATCCCGTATCGTCACGGAAACACGATTCCCGTATCGTCACAGAAACACAACTCCCGTATCGTCACAGAAACATGATCCCGTATCGTCACGGAAACATGATACCATATTGCCACGGAAGCACTATTGCCGCATCGTCATGGAAACATGATCCCATATTGCCACGGAAACACAACTCCCGTATCGTCACGGAAACGCAACTCCCGTATCGTCACGGAAACGCAACTCCCGTATTGTCACGGAAACGCAACTCCCGTATCGTCACGGAAACGCGACTCCCGTATCGTCACGGAAACGCGACTCCCGTATCGTCACGGAAACGCGACTCCCGTATCGTCACGGAAACGCGACTCCCGTATCGTCACGGAAACACGACTCCCGTATCGTCACGGAAACACGATTTCCGTATCGTCACGGAAACACGATTTCCGTATCGTCACGGAAACATGATACCATATTGCTACGGAAACACAACTCCCCTATCGTCATGGAAACATGATCCCATATTGCCACGGAAACACAACTCCCGTATCGTCATGGAAACATGATCCCATATCACCACGGAAGCACTATTGCCGTATCGTCACGGAAACATGATCCCGTATCGTCACGGAAACACGATTCCCGTATCGTCACGGAAACACGATTCCCGTATCGTCACGGAAACACAACTCCCGTATCGTCACGGAAACATGAACCCGTATCGTCACGGAAACATGAACCCGTATCGTCACGGAAACACGATTCCCGTATCGTCACGGAAACACGATTCCCGTATCGTCACGAAACATGGAAAAGTGTTAAACCTGCAGATCCTGGCGTCAGAGCGCTCTTGTTCCGGTTGACTCCTCAGAGATGGTCACCTGCCTGCGAGGCCACACCGGGCTGGTGAAAGGCCTGACGTGGGACCCGGTGGGGAAGTACATCGCCTCCCAAGCCGACGACCACAGCCTGAAGGTCTGGAGGACGGTGGACTGGCAGATGGAGGCCAACATCACCAAACCCTTCAGCGAGGTAGGAGCTCTTCATCTCCCGGGTTGTCTTCTTTTCTTCTATCAGACTGACGGTTGGAATTGTGTCCTGTCCATCAGTGCGGCGGGACGACCCACGTCCTGCGTCTGTCCTGGTCTCCGGACGGTCAGTACCTGGTGTCTGCTCACGCCATGAACAACTCCGGCCCCACGGCTCAGATCGTGGAGCGCGATGGCTGGAAGACCAACATGGACTTTGTGGGCCACCGAAAAGCCGTCACTGTGGTGGTGAGGCAGATCTGGACCGGTTCTTAGACACCCCCCCCCCCCCCACCATCCCACCCCCCATCCTCTGACTCATCATGTCGTCGTAGAAATTCAACCCAAAGATCTTCAAGAAGAAGCAGAAGAACGGCAGCTCTCCAAAGCCCAGCTGTCCGTACTGCTGCTGCGCCGTCGGGAGCAAAGACCGGTCCCTGTCCGTCTGGGTCAGTCCCGCCTCGTTCTTTACCGACCGGTTTGTCCGTGGAACCAAATCCACATAAAGTTTCTCTCTTCCATCCAGCTCACCTCGCTGAAGCGCCCTCTGGTGGTCATCCACGACCTGTTCGACAAATCCATCATGGACATTTCCTGGTGAGTTCAGGTGCCGTGGGACATTTGGGCTTTGTTTCTCTGCTGTGTTTTCAGGTTTGTGGTTTCTTATTTGAGCAGTGAGAAAAGTGTGTGTGTGTGTGTGTGTGTGTGTGTGTGTGTGTGTGTGTGTGTGTGTGTGTGTGTGTGTGTGTGTCAGGACTCTGACAGGTCTGGGGATGTTGGTGTGTTCGATGGACGGGACGGTGGCCTACCTGGACTTTTCTCTAGACGAGCTGGGAGATCCTCTGAATGAGGAGGAGAAGGTAAGATCACGTGATGTTTATAATCGCTCCAACTGGTTCCTGCTGATAGTTTCCCTCATGTTACTGCATGATGTTGCCTAGCAACCAGTTAAAACGTCTGCATTTCCAGGTTGTCTGGATATTTAGTTTATTACGGAAAACTGAAGGTTATAATGGAGATGCAGCTGTCTCATGCGGGGATGCAGCTGTCCCCTGTTGGGATGCAGCTGTCCCCTGTTGGGATGCAGCTGTCCTCTGTTGGGATGCAGCTGTCCTCTGTTGGGATGCAGCTGTCCCCTGTTGGGATGCAGCTGTCCCCTGTTGGGATGCAGCTGTCCCCTGTTGGGATGCAGCTGTCCTCTGTTGGGATGCAGCTGTCCTCTGTTGGGATGCAGCTGTCCCCTGTTGGGATGCAGCTGTCCCCTGTTGGGATGCAGCTGTCCCCTGTTGGGATGCAGCTGTCCCCTGTTGGGATGCAGCTGTCCTCTGTTGGGATGCAGCTGTCCTCTGTTGGGATGCAGCTGTCCTCTGTTGGGATGCAGCTGTCCTCTGTTGGGATGCAGCTGTCCTCTGTTGGGATGCAGCTGTCCCCTGTTGGGATGCAGCTGTCCCCTGTTGGGATGCAGCTGTCCCCTGTTGGGATGCAGCTGTCCCCTGTTGGGATGCAGCTGTCCCCTGTTGGGATGCAGCTGTCCTCTGTTGGGATGCAGCTGTCCTCTGTTGGGATGCAGCTGTCCTCTGTTGGGATGCAGCTATCTCCTGCAGGGATGCAGCTCTCCTGCAGGGATGCAGCTATCTGCTGCTGTTCAGCTGTTTGTATGGCAGGATGACGTTTCCGTGACGATTTGCTCTGGTCTTTATTGATGTGCAGAACAGCATACACCAAAACATCTACGGTAAGAGTCTGGCCATCACCAACACCGAGGCCCAGCTGTCCACCACCATCATCGAGAACCCCGAGATGCTGAAGTACCAGCAGGAGCGGCAGAACTCGGCCCAGGCTAACGCGGGGACGACAAGCACAGGAGCCGAATCCTCGGCTCCCAAAGTCAACAGCGTGATGAACGGAGAGTCTCTGGAGGACATCAGGAAGGTGAGAAGCAACCGAGTAGGACGGGATAAGAGGCTCGGATCATCAGATTTCCTTTAATACACAAGAAACCAGCAGCGCAACACAACTGGAAGCATAAAATATGAAATAAATGAACATCTTAAAGACCGCGGCGAGGCAAGAAGAGGCTTAAGAGACTAGTCTGGTGTCATCCGGACGGACCAGACGTCATGTTTCTGCTGTTTGATCTCCATGTTGGTTCCTTCATGTTCCAGAACCTTCTGAAGAAGCAGGTGGAGACGAGGACGGCAGACGGGAGAAGACGGATCACTCCGCTTTGCATCGCCCAGCTGGACACGGGGTGAGGACACGCCTTCATGGTGATCTGCTGCAGGGATCCTCACACATCACATCCCAGGCAGAAAATCCCAAATCTCCAGACCGTCTGAGGCATCATTTGGGTTTTATTTCAGTTTGTTGCGGCGGTTCTGATGAACGGGGACACGTCGTCTCAGGAAGCTAACTGGCTAGTTAGCTGTTAGCATTGACAGCGAGCTACAACTTTCGTTTTGTCGGTGATGTTTTGTTGGTTTCAGCCGTTTAATAACACATGAAGAGGAACTGAAAGAAGTCCCTCGTCTTCCGTATATCTGAGCGATCGTCTTAATCGTCTTTAGTCTTAGAAACGCGTAGAGATAACCGTTGAAGCTGGAAGCTAGTGATTTATAAGAGCTGCTGCACGCCGTTAAGCTACATCAGATCCCATTCATGAACTAATCGGCACGATAATTACGGCGATTAGTCGATTATCCAAGTACCTTTCAGCCTTAGAAGACGTGACGTGTTCGTCGACCTCTGAGGGTTGAACAAGCCGCAACGGTCACCATAACGACCAGAATAAAGTTTATTTAAAACTGATAGAATAACAGAAACACCTGACAAGATGGAAAAGTCATGAAAAGGTTAAAAGATGAAATAATGTCAGGTGAACAGATCTGCTGACTTGGCAGGGTAAACGACGGGTTGCGGGTCTGATCCAGACGAAGGCATCCAGGTCAGCCATCGGTCCAGGAAACATGAATGTAGGGCTGATCAATTGATCGATTTAATCGATTAATTAGATTAAATTAAATGAGATTAAATTTGTTTGAAATTTAGCTTTAATTCTGTTCATGGATTTCTTAAAGCAGCATTTTGGATAAAAAATGTTAATTTTTCCTGAAACACAAGTTGAGTGGAATGAAACCTTAATTTTTATCACCTCATTCCCAAAATGGGAAATTGTTTTTATTTATTGTAAAAAAAACTCTCAAAGGAGTCACTTTTATTTATTAGTTTTTTCTGTTAGAATAAAGTTACACAAGTGAAACTTATAAAGCAGTGGGTGTAAACATCATGTTTACTGTTCACAGCATCTCTTCACTAGCTTCTTTAGTTGCACTTCAGACGTCCAGACTGACGGCAAAAAATAAAAATTTTAACTATTTGTAATTTATTTTCTTTACTGTTTGATTGAAATGGGATTTGGTTTAAAAGCGTAGATTTAACGCTGATGGCATCGCCTGGATGAACGCTGTCCATGTCTCTGCAGGGACTTCTCTCCCGCTCTCTTCAACAGCGCTCCCATCCTCCCGTCCGGCTCCTCCATGTCCAACCAGCTCCCCCCGCAGCTCAACTCCGACTCCAGTCCAGCTCCCGGGTCCTCTCTGGGTCTGCGGCCCGGCCCGGACGCCATGCTCACCTCGCCTCCACCCAGCGGCGCCAGCAAAGTCCTGGAGGACAACAAGGACGGGTAGGACGCCGACCACGCCGCTCTGGCATCCACCACTTCCCGTTTACACTGCTCTTCTTCTTCTGTGGTGGCAGGGTGAAGTCCAGTCTGCTGATCACTTCTGCCTCCAAGATCGAGCCGATGAAAGCTCTGGACTCACGGTTCACGGAGCGCTCCAAGGCGACGCCGGGCGTCACGGCCGCCATCGCCTCCACCGCCGGAATAACACCTCTGGACAGGTGATTGGATGAGACGATCAGCTGATGGAAACACGGAGGACAGGCTGAGTGTCGTCTTCTGTTTCTCCAGCAGGCCGAAGGATGCCGTCTCCGCCCTGAAGGACGCCAAAGCCAAGGAGGAGACGAGCAGTGACAGCGAAGACAAGATGGCCGCCATCAACAAGAACCTGGCGTTCGGGAAGAGGAAAGGCGAGCTGCTGATGGAGGGAGGAGAGGTGGTGGAGAAACGCAAGAAGGGCCGGCCAAGGAAGGACAAGATGACCGCCGCCGCCGCACAACCGTTCACCCAGGTAGAGAAGGGGGGGGGCAATGACAGAACGGTGATGGAATGATGGACGGTGTGAGCAGCTGGGATAACTGGATGTTTTCTCCTCTTCTTCCTCCTCCTCAGATAACTCCTCCCTCAGACCGGGAGCCCAGCAGGGTGGCGCCTCCTCAAGCTCCCACAGTCGTTCTGAAACTCCCGACCCCGAGCGCCCAGAAGGCCTTCAGTTTGCAGGTCTGCTCCGTCAACTTGGCGACAATCCTAGTATTCCTGTGTGTGTCTGGAAAAGCAGCGCGTTGAAGCTGAAACGTGTTATTCCTGTTTCCCCGGAACATGTCATTCCCGTTTACAGCTAGAACGCGTTATTCCTGTTTAAAGCTGGAACACGTTATTCCCGTTTCCTCCGAAATGTATTATTCCTGTTTCCCCCAGAACGTGTTATAACCGTTTCCCCGGAACGTGTTATTCCTGTTTAAAGCTGGAACATGTTATTCCCGTTTCCTCCGAAATGTATTATTCCTGTTTCCCCCAGAATGTGTTATAACCGTTTCCCCGGAACGTGTTATTCCCGTTTCCCCGGAACGTGTTATTCCTGTTTTCCCGAAACGTGTTATTCCCGTTTAAAGCTGGAACGTGTTATTCCCGTTTCCTCCGAAATGTATTATTCCTGTTTCCCCCAGAACGTGTTATAACCGCTTCCCCGGAACGCGTTATAACCATATCCCCGGAACGTGTTATTCCCGTTTCCCCCGGAACGCGTTATTCCCGTTTCCCTGGAACGCGTTATAACCGTTTCCCCGGAACGTGTTTTTCCCATTTAGCGCTGGAACGTTTTATTCCCGTTTCCCCCGGAATGTGTTATTCCCATTTCCCCGGAACGTGTTATTCCTGTTTCCCCGGAACGTGTTATTCCTGTTTCCCCGGAACGTGTTATTCCCGTTTCCCCGGAACGTGTTATTCCCGTTTAAAGCTGGGACGTGTTAGTTTCGTTTCCCTGGAATGTGTTAGTTTAGTTTCCCTGGAATGTGTTAATTCCGTTTCCCTGGAATGTGTTAGTTCCATTTCCCCGGAACGCGTTATTCCCGTTTCCCCTGAAATGTGTTATTCCTGTTTCCCCTTAGGAAGTGTTATTCCCATTTCCCCGGAACGTGTTATTCCCGTTTCCCCGGAATGTGTTATTCCCGTTTCCCCGGAACGTGTTATTCCCGTTTCCCCGGAATGTGTTATTCCCGTTTCCCCGGAATGTGTTATTCCCGTTTCCCCGGAACGTGTTATTCCCGTTTCCCCGGAACGTGTTATTCCCGTTTAAAGCTGGGACGTGTTAGTTTAGTTTCCCTGGAATGTGTTAATTCCGTTTCCCTGGAATGTGTTAGTTCCGTTCCCCCGGAACGTGTTATTCCCGTTTCCCCGTAACGTGTTATTCCCGTTCCCCCGGAACGTGTTATTCCCGTTTCCCCGGAACGTGTTATTCCCGTTTCCCCGTAACGTGTTATTCCCGTTTCCCCGTAACGCGTTATTCCCGTTTCCCCGTAACGTGTTATTCCTGTTTCCCCGAAACGTCTGTTAAACGCTGAACACTAAAGCAGGTGGTAGAAGGCGGGACAGCCATAGGCAACCGGATCTGGGACCAGCTGATTCTGGAGGATCCAAACCCTCCAGGACTTGAATCCGGTTGCATTCCCAGATAAACATAAATCCCAGAATTCCTTCTTCCACCTTTAATCAGAGCTTCAGCAGAGTTCTGTTTTCTTTAGCTGCTTCCTTTCCGTCCCCGTTCCAGTCTGAACCAGTATCCCGGTCCTGGTCTCTCCGTGTCCCTGAGCGGAAGCTGTGTTTGTGTGCAGGTGAGCATGGAGCCGTCTGTGTTCCTGGAGGTGGAGAACGAGGTTTCCGTGGTTGCCGGTTCCAAGCTCAGCCAGCTGCGATGCTCCAGAGACGGACGGGACTGGAATACTCTGCTTCCCAGTTCGGTGGTCGTCGCCGCAGGAAGCAGGTGGAAACTTCTGCAACGTTCCCAGTTCAGGATCGTTTAACTGTGGCTGCATGAAGATGGAAAATAATTTTCACGTTTTTTTTCTTACATTTTAATTTAATTTCATTTTCCATCTTTTCTCTTTTATTAATTAATTTATCCTCCATTTTCCCCACTTGTCAATCTTTCCATTAATTTATTGGTTATCCTTAAATTAATTTCTTGTTTCCTTTAAAGTTTTACATTCCTGCAGTTTCTACATTTTTTAAAATTTCCCAGTTTATTTATTAATTTATTTTCATTCTTTGTTCGTTATTTATTTTAAAGCGTTTTGTTTTTTTTAATTCATCAAATTAAGATCCTGAACAAGTGATTGTGATTCCTGTCCCTCCTCTTCCTCAGTGACGTCCTCGCCGTTGCCTGTGAGGACAGGATGCTGTCTGTGTTCTCTTCCTGTGGGCGGAGACTCCTCCCACCCATCCAGCTGGCCACGCCCGTATCGGCCCTCCATTGCTCCGCCCACTTCGTCATGGCTCTGACCGCCGGTGCAACGCTCTCCGTCTGGTCAGTTTTTCTTTCATTTTGAGCTGATCTACGATGAAGAGGATGATTATGATGGTGATGATGATGATGATGGTGATGGTGATTGTGATGATGGTGATGATGATGACGGTAATAACGAGGATGAGGATGATGGTGATGATGAGGATGGTGATGATGATGATGGTGATCATGATGATGATGACGGTGATGAGGATGATGGTGGTGGTGATGATGATGACGGTGATGATGAGGATGGTGATTGTGATGATGGTGATGATGATGATGACGGTAATAACGAGGATGAGGATGATGGTGATGAGGATGACGGTGATGATGAGGATGGTGATGTTTATGATGATGACGGTGATGATGGTGATGATGATGATGATGATGATGGTGATGTGATGGTGATGACGATGAAGATGACGATGATGATGGTGATGTGATGATGATGATTATGAGGATGGTGATGATGGTGATGTTTATGATTATGGTGATGATGGCGATGATGATGATGATGGCGATGACGATGAAGATGACGAAGATGACGATGATGATGGTGATGTGATGATGGTGATGATGGTGATGTTTATGATTATGGTGATGATGGCGATGACGATGATGATGGTGATGACGATGATGGTGATGACAATGAAGATGACGATGATGATGATGATGGCGATGACGATGATGGTGATGATGATGATGGTGATGACGATGAGGATGATGATGACGATGATGATGATGGTGATGATGTGTCTCTGCAGGGACGTTCATCGGCAGAAAGCTCTGGTGAAGAACGAGTCTCTGCTCAGCGTTTTATCCGGTGAGAAACATTTCATCATTTCTGGAACCTTCCTGAGTCTCTGAACTGGTTTCCAGTGCAGAATCATGTCAGCCGTGATCACCAGCAGGAGGTCACCAGTACCCAACCCTGTCCCGGCATACAGAGATTCCTTTAGATTTATTGATTCTCCAGATATCACCTTACCGACCTGTTACTGGTTAAACTGGTCACCTTACCGACCCGTTACTGGTTAAACTGGTCACCTTACCGACCCGTTACTGGTTAAACTGGTCACCTTACAGACCTGTTACTGGTTAAACTGGTCACCTCACCGACCTGTTACTGGTTAAACTGGTCACCTTACCGACCAGTTACTGGTTAAACTGGTCACCTTACCGACCCGTTACTGGTTAAACTGGGCACCTTACCGACCCGTTACTGGTTAAACTGGTCACCTTACAGACCTGTTACTGGTTAAACTGGTCACGTTACCGACCTGTTACTGGTTAAACTGGTCACCTTACCGACCTGTTACTGGTTAAACTGGTCACCTTACAGACCTGTTACTGGTTAAACTGGTCACCTTACCGACCTGTTACTGGTTAAACTGGGCACCTTACCGACCAGTTACTGGTTAAACTGGTCACCTTACCGACCTGTTACTGGTTAAACTGGTCACCTTACCGACCAGTTACTGGTTAAACTGGTCACCTTACAGACCTGTTACTTGTTAAACTGGCCACGTTACCGACCTGTTACTGGTTAAACTGGGCACCTTACCGACCAGTTACTGGTTAAACTGGTCACCTTACCGACCTGTTACTGGTTAAACTGGTCACCTTACAGACCTGTTACTGGTTAAACTGGTCACGTTACAGACCTGTTACTGGTTAAACTGGTCACGTTACAGACCTGTTACTGGTTAAACTGGTCACGTTACAGACCTGTTACTTGTTAAAATGGTCACGTTACCGACCTGTTACTGGTTAAACTGGTCACCTTACCGACCAGTTACTGGTTAAACTGGTCACCTTACCGACCTGTTACTGGTTAAACTGGTCACCTTACAGACCTGTTACTTGTTAAACTGGTCACGTTACAGACCTGTTACTGGTTAAACTGGTCACGTTACAGACCTGTTACTTGTTAAAATGGCCACGTTACAGACCTGTTACTAGTTAAACTGGTCACCTTACCGACCTGTTACTGGTTAAACTGGTCATCTTACAGACCTGTTACTGGTTAAACTGGTCACCTTACAGAACTGTTACTTGTTAAACTGGTCACGTTACAGACCTGTTACTTGTTAAACTGGCCACGTTACAGACCTGTTACCGGTTAAACTGGTCACGTTACAGACCTGTTACTTGTTAAACTGGCCACGTTACAGACCTGTTACTGGTTAAACTGGTCATCTTACAGACCTGTTACTTGTTAAGCTGGTCACGTTACAGACCTGTTACTGGTTAAACTGGTCACCTCACCGACCTGTTACTGGTTAAACTGGTCATGTTACCAACCTGTTACTAGTTAAACTGGTCACCTTACTGACCTGTTACTGGTTAAACTGGTCATGTTACAGACCTGTAACTGGTTAAACTGGTCACCTTACCGACCTGTTACTGGTTAAACTGGTCACCTTACCGACCTGTTACTGGTTAAACTGGTCACCTTACCGACCTGTTACTGGTTAAACTAGTCACCTTACCGACCTGTTACTAGTTAAACTGGTCACCTTACCGACCTGTTACTTGTTAAACTGGTCATCTTACAGACCTGTTGTTAAAATGGTCACGTTACCGACCTGTTACTGGTTAAACTGGTCACCTCACCGACCAGTTACTGGTTAAACAGGTCACCTTACCGACCTGTTACTGGTTAAACTGGTCACCTTACAGACCTGTTACTTGTTAAACTGGTCACCTTACCGACCTGTTACTGGTTAAACTGGTCATCTTACAGACCTGTTACTGGTTAAACTGGTCACCTCACCGACCTGTACTGGTTAAACTGGTCATCTTACAGACCTGTTACTTGTTAAACTGGTCACGTTACAGACCTGTTACTGGTTAAACTGGTCACGTTACAGACCTGTTACTTGTTAAAATGGCCACGTTACAGACCTGTTACTAGTTAAACTGGTCACCTTACCGACCTGTTACTGGTTAAACAGGTCATCTTACAGACCTGTTACTGGTTAAACTGGTCACCTTACCGACCTGTTACTGGTTAAACTGGTCATCTTACAGACCTGTTAGTGGTTAAACTGGTCACCTTACAGACCTGTTACTTGTTAAACTGGTCACGTTACAGACCTGTTACTGGTTAAACTATTCACGTTACAGACATGTTACTTGTTAAACTGGCCACGTTACAGACCTGTTACTGGTTAAACTGGTCACGTTACTAACCTGTTACTAGTTAAACTGGTCACCTCACCGACCTGTTACTAGTTAAACTGGTCACCTCACCGACCTGTTACTGGTTAAACTGGTCACCTTACCGAGCTGTTACTAGTTAAACTGGTCACCTTACCGACCTGTTACTGGTTAAACTGGTCATCTTACAGACCTGTTACTGGTTAAATTGGTCACCTTACAGACCTGTTACTTGTTAAACTGGTCACGTTACAGACCTGTTACTGGTTAAACTATTCACGTTACAGACCTGTTACTTGTTAAACTGGCCACGGTACAGACCTGTTACTGGTTAGACTATTCACGTTACAGACCTGTTACTGGTTAGACTATTCACGTTACTAACCTGTTACTAGTTAAACTGGTCACCTCACCGACCTGTTACTAGTTAAACTGGTCACCTCACCGACCTGTTACTGGTTAAACTGGTCACCTTACCGACCAGTTACTAGTTAAACTGGTCACCTTACCGACCTGTTACTGGTTAAACTGGTCATCTTACAGACCTGTTACTGGTTAAACTGGTCACCTTACAGACCTGTTACTTGTTAAACTATTCACGTTACAGACCTGTTACTTGTTAAACTGGCCACGGTACAGACCTGTTACTGGTTAGACTATTCACGTTACAGACCTGTTACTGGTTAAACTGGTCATGTTACCAACCTGTTACTAGTTAAACTGGTCACCTTACAGACCTGTTACTGGTTAAACTTGTCATGTTACAGACCTGTTACTTGTTAAACTGTTCACGTTACAGACCTGTTACTTGTTAAACTGGCCACCTTACAGACCTGTTACTAGTTAAACTGGTCATGTTACCAACCTGTTACTAGTTAAACTGGTCACCTCACCGACCTGTTACTAGTTAAACTATTCACCTTACAGACCTGTTACTGGTTAAACTGGTCATCTTACAGACCTGTTACTAGTTAAACTGGTCACCTTACAGACCTGTTACTTGTTAAACTGGTCACGTTACAGACCTGTTACTGGTTAAACTATTCACGTTACAGACCTGTTACTGGTTAAACTGGCCACGTTACAGACCTGTTACTGGTTAGACTATTCACGTTACAGACCTGTACTGGTTAAACTAGTCATGTTACCAACCTGTTACTAGTTAAACTGGTCACCTTACAGACCTGTTACTGGTTAAACTTGTCATGTTACAGACCTGTTACTTGTTAAACTGGTCACGTTACAGACCTGTTACTTGTTAAACTGGCCACCTTACCGACCTGTAGCTAGTTAAACTGGTCACCTTACCGACTTGTTACTGGTTAAACTGGTCATCTTACAGACCTGTTACTGGTTAAACTATTCACGTTACAGACCTGTTACTTGTTAAACTGGCCACGTTACAGACCTGTTACTGGTTAAACTGGCCACGTTACAGACCTGTTACTGGTTAGACTATTCACGTTACAGACCTGTTACTGGTTAAACTGGTCATGTTACCAACCTGTTACTAGTTAAACTGGTCACCTTACAGACCTGTTACTGGTTAAACTTGTCATGTTACAGACCTGTTACTTGTTAAACTGGCCACGTTACAGACCTGTTACTGGTTAGACTATTCACGTTACAGACCTGTTAATGGTTAAACTGGTCATGTTACCAACCTGTTACTAGTTAAACTGGTCACCTTACAGACCTGTTACTGGTTAAACTTGTCATGTTACAGACCGTATACTTGTTAAACTGTTCACGTTACAGACCTGTTACTTGTTAAACTGGCCACCTTACAGACCTGTTACTGGTTAAACTGGTCACATTACTAACCTGTTACTAGTTAAACTGGTCACGTTACCAACCTGTTACTAGTTAAACTGGTCACCTCACCGACCTGTTACTGGTTAAACTGGTCACCTTACAGACCTGTTACTGGTTAAACTGGTCACCTTACCGACCAGTTACTGGTTAAACTGGTCACGTTACAGACCTGTTACTGGTTAAAATGGCCACGTTACAGACCTGTTACTGGTTAAACTGGTCACCTTACCGACCCGTTACTGGTTAAACTGGGCACCTTACCGACCCGTTACTGGTTAAACTGGTCACCTTACAGACCTGTTACTGGTTAAACTGGTCACGTTACCGACCTGTTACTGGTTAAACTGGTCACCTTACCGACCTGTTACTGGTTAAACTGGTCACCTTACAGACCTGTTACTGGTTAAACTGGTCACCTTACCGACCTGTTACTGGTTAAACTGGGCACCTTACCGACCAGTTACTGGTTAAACTGGTCACCTTACCGACCTGTTACTGGTTAAACTGGTCACCTTACCGACCAGTTACTGGTTAAACTGGTCACCTTACAGACCTGTTACTTGTTAAACTGGCCACGTTACCGACCTGTTACTGGTTAAACTGGGCACCTTACCGACCAGTTACTGGTTAAACTGGTCACCTTACCGACCTGTTACTGGTTAAACTGGTCACCTTACAGACCTGTTACTGGTTAAACTGGTCACGTTACAGACCTGTTACTGGTTAAACTTGTCACGTTACAGACCTGTTACTGGTTAAACTGGTCACGTTACAGACCTGTTACTTGTTAAAATGGTCACGTTACCGACCTGTTACTGGTTAAACTGGTCACCTTACCGACCAGTTACTGGTTAAACTGGTCACCTTACCGACCTGTTACTGGTTAAACTGGTCACCTTACAGACCTGTTACTTGTTAAACTGGTCACGTTACAGACCTGTTACTGGTTAAACTGGTCACGTTACAGACCTGTTACTTGTTAAAATGGCCACGTTACAGACCTGTTACTAGTTAAACTGGTCACCTTACCGACCTGTTACTGGTTAAACTGGTCATCTTACAGACCTGTTACTGGTTAAACTGGTCACCTTACAGAACTGTTACTTGTTAAACTGGTCACGTTACAGACCTGTTACTTGTTAAACTGGCCACGTTACAGACCTGTTACCGGTTAAACTGGTCACGTTACAGACCTGTTACTTGTTAAACTGGCCACGTTACAGACCTGTTACTGGTTAAACTGGTCATCTTACAGACCTGTTACTTGTTAAGCTGGTCACGTTACAGACCTGTTACTGGTTAAACTGGTCACCTCACCGACCTGTTACTGGTTAAACTGGTCATGTTACCAACCTGTTACTAGTTAAACTGGTCACCTTACTGACCTGTTACTGGTTAAACTGGTCATGTTACAGACCTGTAACTGGTTAAACTGGTCACCTTACCGACCTGTTACTGGTTAAACTGGTCACCTTACCGACCTGTTACTGGTTAAACTAGTCACCTTACCGACCTGTTACTAGTTAAACTGGTCACCTTACCGACCTGTTACTTGTTAAACTGGTCATCTTACAGACCTGTTGTTAAAATGGTCACGTTACCGACCTGTTACTGGTTAAACTGGTCACCTCACCGACCAGTTACTGGTTAAACAGGCCACCTTACCGACCTGTTACTGGTTAAACTGGTCACCTTACAGACCTGTTACTTGTTAAACTGGTCACGTTACAGACCTGTTACTGGTTAAACTGGTCACCTCACCGACCAGTTACTGGTTAAACAGGTCACCTTACCGACCTGTTACTGGTTAAACTGGTCACCTTACAGACCTGTTACTTGTTAAACTGGTCACGTTACAGACCTGTTACTGGTTAAACTGGTCACGTTACAGACCTGTTACTTGTTAAAATGGCCACGTTACAGACCTGTTACTAGTTAAACTGGTCACCTTACCGACCTGTTACTGGTTAAACTGGTCATCTTACAGACCTGTTACTGGTTAAACTGGTCACCTCACCGACCTGTTACTAGTTAAACTGGTCATCTTACAGACCTGTTACTTGTTAAACTGGTCACGTTACAGACCTGTTACTGGTTAAACTGGTCACGTTACAGACCTGTTACTTGTTAAAATGGCCACGTTACAGACCTGTTACTAGTTAAACTGGTCACCTTACCGACCTGTTACTGGTTAAACAGGTCATCTTACAGACCTGTTACTGGTTAAACTGGTCACGTTACAGACCTGTTACTGGTTAAACTATTCACGTTACAGACATGTTACTTGTTAAACTGGCCACGTTACAGACCTGTTACTGGTTAAACTGGTCACGTTACTAACCTGTTACTAGTTAAACTGGTCACCTCACCGACCTGTTACTAGTTAAACTGGTCACCTCACCGACCTGTTACTAGTTAAACTGGTCACCTTACCGACCTGTTACTAGTTAAACTGGTCACCTTACCGACCTGTTACTGGTTAAACTGGTCATCTTACAGACCTGTTACTGGTTAAATTGGTCACCTTACAGACCTGTTACTTGTTAAACTGGTCACGTTACAGACCTGTTACTGGTTAAACTATTCACGTTACAGACCTGTTACTTGTTAAACTGGCCACGGTACAGACCTGTTACTGGTTAGACTATTCACGTTACAGACCTGTTACTGGTTAGACTATTCACGTTACTAACCTGTTACTAGTTAAACTGGTCACCTCACCGACCTGTTACTAGTTAAACTGGTCACCTCACCGACCTGTTACTGGTTAAACTGGTCACCTTACCGACCAGTTACTAGTTAAACTGGTCACCTTACCGACCTGTTACTGGTTAAACTGGTCATCTTACAGACCTGTTACTGGTTAAACTGGTCACCTTACAGACCTGTTACTTGTTAAACTATTCACGTTACAGACCTGTTACTTGTTAAACTGGCCACGGTACAGACCTGTTACTGGTTAGACTATTCACGTTACAGACCTGTTACTGGTTAAACTGGTCATGTTACCAACCTGTTACTAGTTAAACTGGTCACCTTACAGACCTGTTACTGGTTAAACTTGTCATGTTACAGACCTGTTACTTGTTAAACTGTTCACGTTACAGACCTGTTACTTGTTAAACTGGCCACCTTACAGACCTGTTACTAGTTAAACTGGTCATGTTACCAACCTGTTACTAGTTAAACTGGTCACCTCACCGACCTGTTACTAGTTAAACTATTCACCTTACAGACCTGTTACTGGTTAAACTGGTCATCTTACAGACCTGTTACTAGTTAAACTGGTCACCTTACAGACCTGTTACTTGTTAAACTGGTCACGTTACAGACCTGTTACTGGTTAAACTATTCACGTTACAGACCTGTTACTGGTTAAACTGGCCACGTTACAGACCTGTTACTGGTTAGACTATTCACGTTACAGACCTGTACTGGTTAAACTAGTCATGTTACCAACCTGTTACTAGTTAAACTGGTCACCTTACAGACCTGTTACTGGTTAAACTTGTCATGTTACAGACCTGTTACTTGTTAAACTGGTCACGTTACAGACCTGTTACTTGTTAAACTGGCCACCTTACCGACCTGTAGCTAGTTAAACTGGTCACCTCACCGACTTGTTACTGGTTAAACTGGTCATCTTACAGACCTGTTACTGGTTAAACTATTCACGTTACAGACCTGTTACTTGTTAAACTGGCCACGTTACAGACCTGTTACTGGTTAAACTGGCCACGTTACAGACCTGTTACTGGTTAGACTATTCACGTTACAGACCTGTTACTGGTTAAACTGGTCATGTTACCAACCTGTTACTAGTTAAACTGGTCACCTTACAGACCTGTTACTGGTTAAACTTGTCATGTTACAGACCTGTTACTTGTTAAACTGGCCACGTTACAGACCTGTTACTGGTTAGACTATTCACGTTACAGACCTGTTAATGGTTAAACTGGTCATGTTACCAACCTGTTACTAGTTAAACTGGTCACCTTACAGACCTGTTACTGGTTAAACTTGTCATGTTACAGACCGTATACTTGTTAAACTGTTCACGTTACAGACCTGTTACTTGTTAAACTGGCCACCTTACAGACCTGTTACTGGTTAAACTGGTCACATTACTAACCTGTTACTAGTTAAACTGGTCACGTTACCAACCTGTTACTAGTTAAACTGGTCACCTCACCGACCTGTTACTGGTTAAACTGGTCACCTTACAGACCTGTTACTGGTTAAACTGGTCACCTTACCGACCAGTTACTGGTTAAACTGGTCACCTTACAGACCTGTTACTAGTTAAAATGGCCACGTTACAGACCTGTTACTGGTTAAACTGGTCACCTTACCAACCTGTTACTTGTTAAACTGGTCACCTTACCAACCTGTTACTTGTTAAACTGGTCATGTTACCAACCCGTTACTAGTTAGACTGGTCACCTTACAGACCTGTTACTGGTTAAACTGGTCATGTTACCAACCTGTTTCTAGTTAAACTGGTCACGTTACTGACCTGTTACTGGTTAAACTCTGGTTTAACCGGTTACTCTCTTCAAGGTGTTTTCTGTTTTCTCTTCTTTTCGTTCCTCTTTCTGTCCCTCTTCTGTCCTCTCCGGTCCGGTCCAGCAGTACAAAGTTTGTAATACAAACAATTATGCAAAATAAATAGAAAAACAAAAAATTATTAAGGGGAGCATGATATCTATGATGCTTTCCTTGGCAAAGTAAATCTGCCCAGCAGAACACGGCATCCAGAAAATCTATTTTGCCTGCAAAATGCTGGACAAAAAAAACAAAAAACAAACGTTTCCAGCAGATGGTTTAAACTGGTTTGTTGCTGTTGGGATGGAACGTGATCTGGTTTTTGCCTTCAGGTTCTGACACCACCGTGTCCCAGTCTCTGCTGACCCAGCAGGGTGTTCCCATCATCGGACTCTCCAACGGGAAGTCGTACTGCTTCAGCTCCTCGCTGGAGACATGGTGAGGAACCAGAGAACGCGGCCAGTCGGCAGCGACTCCATAAACCTGATGAGTCCTGATGGTTCTGCTCCGTTTCTCAGGACTCTGATCGCAGATAAAGGAGACTCTCTGGTCCAGTGCGCCGACTTCAGGAGCTGCCTACCTTCCCACAATGCACCTGTGTCCTCGGGGCCGCTGGCCGCCATGCAGGGACGAAACCTGAAGTATGAGTTTCACCTTTAACCTCCGTCTCTTCTACACAAACTGCTTTACAAAATCTGTTGTTCCTGCAGCGCCGGCCGGCTGGCATCCCGCTTCTCCTCCACGCCTCATCACCTGCAGCAGAGCATGACACTGGCCTTCCTGGAGAACCAGCTGGCCGCCGCCATGACGCTGCTGTCGGCTCAGGAGTATCGCTACTGGCTGCTCATCTACGCCCGCTTCCTCGTCAACGAAGGTCTGAAACCACAAATTCACACTTAGAACTTCACCGCTGCTTGATGTCAGGCATGAAACACCACGGTTCATGAAACCTGAAGATTCTCATCATGTGATCAGCGAAAAGGAAAACAACATTCGTGTGACATCACGTAACGCTGCATCAAAACATGTCGGAACGATAAGTTAGCTTAAGGCTCATGCCAATAGGAAATACCATAGGCTAACGGTTAGCATGCGTGAGCTAACTGATGGGCTTGACGCACAGCGGCGGGTGAAATTTGTCGCCACAGAGGTGAAACACAACATTCAGGATGTAAATAAACAGCAGTGGTTTTTTGTTCCCTTAACATGAAAAACTTCTTCCTTGTCTGTCTAGACTGGCTACGGAAAGCCCAGAGGGACAAAACGCAACTTTTCGGTGCTAAAGACAACATCATTGTTTACATGTTTACGTTTATCTGCATCGGGACTAAAGATGGATTTCTGCTCATGTGTTCATGTTGATCTGACTGCTTGTTTGCATTGATGAAGAGAGTGATGATGTGCAGCGATGAAGAACATTGATGATGAGACCAGTGAAGATGTTTCACAGTGAATTTAATCACCTGAAAGACGCTCAGTTTCTTGTATTTCTTGTGTTTTTCAGACAGTTTTATGTTTTCTGTTTCTCCTCCAGGCTCAGAGTTTCGTCTCCGGGAACTCTGTAAGGAGCTGCTGGGTCCTGTCCACAAATCGGCGGCTTCGTCCTGGGAGCCGACCACTTTGGTACGTCCCAAACGCTCTGCGTGCTTCCTGTCCGCAGCCATCAGATAATGTACGAAGAAAAACGGTTCCAGTTCGAGCTTTCTGGTAATGAGAGGAGAGATGGTTGTGCTGAGCTGGAGAAATTCATCTGGAGGATGGAACCTGACTTTCTCTCACCAAACTCCATTTTTCTTTCATTTCTTCAAACCAGACCGTTTCCTGTAACTTTTCTGGGAGTTTATCAGAATTTAAAGCTTCCATATTCTACTTTCAGCATTTTTATCTGAGTGTCAGAAGTCCAAAAATATCGTTATGTAAGTGTTTTATTTCAGTCGTTCTAAACGTGGCTCTACTGAGAAGCTTTTAATGTTCCTGAGCGTTGCCTTTTCACAACCCTCTCCGGGACAGGATGATTTCCCTTTGTGAGGTCACAAAGGGAAAAATCTCAGACTCACTTGTTTGAGCAAACTTTCACTAAAAAGTGGAGCAAACAAGAGAGAATGTTCTCATTTTTATTTTTCTTGCACAGGCTGTTGAGATGCATGACTGCTGGAAAACGTTTAGGAAGTGAATTTGCATAATATGGGAGCTTTAAATGAAGAAAGCAAACAAATGATTAAAAAATGTAAATTTAACATTTTATGCCAGAAAAATAATTTTCTGTTTAGACTGTTGTGATGCAGGAAGTTTTAATTCCTCTTACTCTAACGGTACTGTTACGTAATGGCCTAAAACGAGTAAAGTAAACAGGAACAGCTGAAGTACTCAGAGCTGGTCATTGCAACGAGTAGGCTAATTTTAGCAACGAGTAGGCTAATTTTAGCAACGAGTAGGCTAATTTTAGCAACGAGTAGGTTAATCTTGGTAACGAGTAGGTTAATCTTGGCACCGAGTGGGCTAATCTTAGCAACGAGTAGGTTAATCTTAGCAACAAGTAGGCTAATCTTAGCAATGAATCAAGTAATTGTAAGAACAGCTGAAGTAATCCGAGGTGGTTATAGCAACGAGTAGGCTCATTTTTGCAACGAGTAGGCTAATCTTAGCAACGAGTAGGTTAATCTTAGCAATGAGTAGGCTAATCTTAGCAACAAGTAAGATAATCTTAGCACTGAATCAAGTAATTGTAAGAACAGCTGAAGTAATCCGAGGTGGTGATAGCAACGAGTAGGCTAATTTTTGCAACGAGTAGGCTAATGTTAGCAACAAGTAGGCTAATCTTAGCAACGAGTAGGCTAATCTTAGCAATGAGTAGGTTAATCTTAGCAACGAGTAGGCTAATCTTAGCAACGAGTAGGCTAATTTTAGCAATGAGTAGGCTAATCTTAGCAACGAGTAGGCTAATGTTAGCAACAAGTAGGCTAATCTTAGCAATGAGTAGGCTAATCTTAGCAACGAGTAAAGTAATTGTTGCTAATGGTGATTTTCTTTCGGCTGTGATCAACCCATCCGATCCGATCTAGACTCATCCTTCCTGTCTCGTGTGTCCAGGGTCTGCGGAAACGGGAATTACTGCGGGAAGTTCTTCCGGTCATCGGGGAAAACCTGCGCTTCCAGAGACTCTTCACTGAGTACCAGGATCAGCTGGAGCTGCTGCGCAACAAATAACACTCACTAAAACACTCAGAGACCCACACACACGTGCACATGAACTGAAGCCAGTGTGGCACGCTCGGCTCGGCTCGGTCCGGTCCGGATGAACTCTGACCGACCGCTGCAACTCAGACCTGAAAAACGACCCGGGTGTGACGTCACGCCCACGGTGCTTTTTTCAGAGCCGCCGCTCTCAGAGGAACATTTGTTTGTTTGTTTGTTTGTTTTGTTTTCTGACCTCCAACCCGACCAACCATGATGCAGCAATGGAGAACCTGAATGAAATGTTGTGGACCTGATTGTGGTGAACCAGCATCATCATGGGTGAACGTTGGTCCCAAAGCAGGTCCTAGGAACGGCCGAACATCCCGCTCGGAACTGGAATTCTGGATGGACGTCTGGGAAACGGAGACACAAGGGAGAAGAAATGCAGCTGATTTACATCCAACCCGGAGAGAGAGAGCACTTATCATCCGGATGACAGGACGTCTGCTGAGCCGATCAGAACGCCGTGTCCGGCGGAGAAATAAAGTAAAAAAACAAAAAGAACTTTTTTTTTTTTCCTTCCTCTGGTTGTGATCATGTTGTTAACGCCAAACAGGGGGGTCAGTGAACGCATCTCTTGTTTTATTGTATCATCATGTTGTATTCTGCCCTAGCTGCTGAATCGGATTTGTTCACTTTCTAGTCGATGTCTTTCCGTTTTCCTCGTTGCATCCTGTAAAAGGGGGCGGGTCCAGGATTGACGCCTTTTCCTGATGAGGGAAAAACTTCAACTGTGTCTTTAAAATGCTTCAACAATCTGAAACTTTGCCATTAAAGCAGTTTTCCAGTTTCCTACGACTGGAGCAAGCTCCGCTCTGGTTTCCTCTGACGAAGTCTCGAACACAATCCGCTCCGGTTCCTTCAGAAGAAGTCAAGGACACGGTTCGTTCCGGTTTTTCCGACAAAGTCCGAAACAAAATCCACTCCGGTTTTCTCAGACAATGTCTAGAACACCATCAGATTTGGTTTCCAACAAAGTCTGGAACACAATCTGCTCCAGTTTCCTCCAACAAAGTCCACGACACGGTCCGTTTTGGTTTTTCCAACAAAGTCCGAAACACATTCCACTCCGGTTATTCCGCCAAAGTCTGTGGCATGATCCGCTTCGGTCTCCTCCGACGAATTCCGGAACACAATCCACTCCAGTGTCCTCCATCAAAGTCCAGGAACAATCTGCTCCGGTTTTTCCAACAAAGTCCGGAACACAATCCTTTCTGGTTTTCTCCGACGAAGTCCGGAACACGATCTGCTTTGGTTTTCTCATACAATGTCTAGAAAACAATCCGCTCCTCCGTTTCCTCCGACAAAGTCCAGGACACGATACGTTCCGGTTTTTCCGACAAAGTCCGGAACACAATCCTTTCCGGTTTCCTCCGATGATGTCTAGAATACGATCCGCTTTGGTTTCCTCCAACGATGTCTGGAACAAAATCTGCTCCGGTTTTCTCAGACAATGTCTAGAACACTATCAGATCTGGTTTCCAACAAAGTCCGGAACACAATCCTTTCCGGTTTCCTCCGATGATGTCTAGAATACGATCCGCTTTGGTTTCCTCCAACGATGTCTGGAACAAAATCTGCTCCGGTTTTCTCAGACAATGTCTAGAACACTATCAGATCTGGTTTCCAACAAAGTCCAGAACACAATCCGTGCCGGTTTTTCCAACAAAGTCCAGAACACAATCCTTTCCGGTTTCCTCCGACGAAGTCCGGAACACGATCAACTCCAGTTTCCTCAGGCAATGTCCAGAACACGATCCGGTCCGGTTCCCTCCAACGAAACCAGATCACGAGCCGCTTCAGTTTTCTCCGACAAAGACCGAAATGCGAACAGGTCCAGTTTTGTCCGTTGGAAGCTGGAACAGGAACTGGACCGGTTCACTCCATACACACCTGACACCTGATCCGGTCTGAGAAGCAGGAAAAATCATGAAATGAGAGGAAATGTTTAAATCATGCGAACTTGTGAGATCCATTTGTCCGGTAAAAATCCAGAAGTCCGATCTGTGTATGTCTGGGAGTGTTTCCAGGAATTTCCCCTGCAGAAACATCAGGACAGCATTCATTTTCATTCTTCTGCCGTCCGTCAGCTTGACATCAGATCGGGTTTGACAGGTGCTGACACTGAAGGCAGGAATTAATTTTCCAAGTGTTTCCAACGTTCCCGGCGTTCCTGCCTACTTTGTGTGGAAACTGGTCCACGTTGCAGGACTCATGAATCCTTCTGTACAGCTTTTCCTTTTGGTTGGTTTATTTCTATGCTGTCATTTTTAAGTGTTTATGAAGTTTTTGTTTTTCAACATGAAGTGAAATTTTTCTTTGGAAGAAAAAGAGGAAATTAAATGTGAAACATAGTCGGATGTCGGAGTTTTCTCCTTTTCTTTACTCTGCTGAAAAGAAACCAGATTCCAGATAAAGGAAACTATCAACGTTGTGAAATTAAAATCGGGGGATGTGGTGAGTAGAAAACACGTGGTGAAGGTGTTAAAAGAAAAGTTAACTATCAGTTTCAACCAGAAGGAGAAAAAAGCCTGAATTTGATTAATTAATAGATAGGTAGGTAGGTAGGTCGACATCACATACTGGGGAAGTGAAACAGACCAGACATTACTGGACACAAGATGAAAACACGCTCGGAAATTTTCTTGAATTTTACAAGAGACACTTCACTGCGACCATGCAGCCTCGTTCTAGTCCTTCCTGTCTTCCTGGAAGTACTTACCCTAACTAGCATCTGTTCAGTGCTCAAACATGTAATTCCCCACTCTACCACAAGAGGTCAGCGGTACAACAGAGTAAAGACTTCACATTTATCACATTTATTATATAATCATAAATAAAAGCATTTTCTGAAACGGATGCATCTGTGTGCTAATGCCTCACCTACCTCTGCTGTCAGTTAATGCTATTATGCTTTAGCCTCATAATGCTAACTGCTCGCTAACCTCTGCTGTCAGTTTACGCTACTATGCTTATAGAAGACATGTATTCTGGGGCGTATACAGGTGTTAGTGTGTGTGGGTGTGGTTAAGTGTAAGTGCACAAAGTTGGCACAAAGTTTTAAAAGGTGCACTTTCACTTGGGGAAATGTTTTGGGAAAGGCAGCCGGGTAGCCATAATTTTTGTTGACTGCTTTTCCCTTTTCACTTTACTTCAATATTATTCCGGTTTATTTTCTGTCAAGTCATCACAGCACATTCTCTGTAAATGTAAAGATATGCCGATCCTATGAAAAATAAACCATCTTAAACGCAACTGAATCCATCTCTTTAGAAGGACGAAGCGCGCCACCAACATTACAGGACCCAACACCTCTCAGCGGCTTTAGGAAAAGGAAGCCGCAACAATGCTTTAGCCTCATAATGCTAGCTGCTCGCCAACCTCTGCTGTCAGTTAACGCTGCTATGCTTTAGCGTCATAATGCTAACTGCTCGCCAACCTCTGCTGTCAGTTAACGCTGCCATGCTATAGCGTCATAATGCTAACTGCTCGCCAACCTCTGCTGTCAGTTAACTGAACGCTAGCATGACTGAGCTTCATTGTGGTAATTATGCTAACAGCTCTCCAACCTCTAGCCGCTGTTAGTTCACTAAATTCTTTTGGACACGGCCCTTGTTCTGGAATTGGCTCCGTTCTGGAGACTCAGAATCTCTGGTGAACCGGTGCGTGTTCACACTAGTTTAATCAGATCCAAAGAAAAACTTGTTTCTAAATCATATACACTACTCACAAAAAGTTAGGGATATTTGGCTTTCAGGTGAAATTTATGAAAAATGCAATATGTTCATGCTACAGTGATATAATATCATAAAAGTAAGACATTTAAGTAGAAGGATGCACTACTGATTTCCTCATCTCAAAAAATTCATTCAACACAAAAGGTAACAACAATGGTAGTTACACCACAACAAAAAATTTGAACGTCTCAATATCTGGTCATGTGCCCTTGAGCATCAATTACAGCTTGACAACGACGTCTCATGCTGTTCACAAGGCAACTTATTGCCTGCTGAGGCATGGCATCCCACTCTTCTTGAAGGGCAGCCCTCAGGTCATTGAGGTTCTGGGGTGCAGGGTCTCGAGCCTCTACACGACGGCTCAGCTGATCCCACAGGTTTTCAATGGGATTCAGGTCTGGAGAGAGTGCAGGCCATTCCATTTGAGGTACACCAGTCTCCAACAGCCGTTCCCTGATGATGCGGCCTCGATGAGCAGGAGCATTGTCGTCCATGAAGATGAAATTAGGCCTGTGCTGTTCATGTAGGGGCACAATCACTGGATTAATGATGTTATTCAGGTAGTATGGGCTTGTCACTGTACCATTCACAAAGTGTAGGGCAGTTCTGTACCAAGTGGACACCCCTGCCCACACTGTAACACCGCCACCACCAAAAGCTGGCCTGGTGACAACAGTGGCTGATGCATAGCGCTCTCCCTGACGTCTCCAACATCGTTGCCGGCCATCATTTCTGCTCAGTGTGAATCGACTTTCATCAGAGAACAGCACTGAGGCCCACTGGTTCCTCGTCCAGCGTAAATGCTCCCTGGCCCATGCAAGACGATGATGCCTGTGCCTGGTGGTGTGGTCAGGTACCCGTGCAGGTCGTCTAGCACGCAGACCACGCTGATGGAAACGGTTTGGAATGGTCTGACGTGACACTTGGGTGCCTCTCACCTCTCTTAAACGTGCCTGGAGTTGAGTGGCATTCATCATCCGGTTTCTCAGGGCAGTGTTCACAATGTAGCGGTCATCAGCACGGGATGTGGCCAAAGGACGTCCACTTCTAGGCCTTTCTGTGACTCTTCCAGTCTCTCCATATCTCTGTTGCAACCTGCTGATGACACTCTGTGACACTCCAAGCTCAGTGGCCACTTCTGTCTGAGAACGTCCTGTTTGAAGCATGGCAATGGCAAGGGACTGTTGTTCCATTGTTAGGTGTCGTCTTGGTCTCATGATGTCAAAATGTGAACAGCATGATGAGGACAACTGATAAACACCAGCTCTAACTGGTGTTTAAACATTGCAAAGTTTGAGAAACGGACATCTGACAACAGCGGTCTGAAATTGAACTACATGTGAATTTATTCAGACACATGATCAGTTCCTGGGACAGAAGCTGGTCAATACCTGATAAGATGTCTGCTACGCTTTCTGTTTTTTTAAAAAAGCTTTATTAAAACACGTCTTTCTTGCTCTTGGACGAGTTGTCAGTGAGAACTTTGCAGGTAGAACTGGTCCACCATGCTGGCTTGTTGCACCTGAACGCACCACCTGCTTCAGGATGATCCTGTCATGTGATCTATGTGATGTACAGTTTGTAATGTGACATGTTCTTCATTTTGTTTAATATTTGAGTGGAGCTTTCCTAAAAGCCAGTTTCTGTCAACACAGTTTAAAAGCAGGTGTTCCACACTGGCGGCTTTTCTCTCTGCAGTCATCTGGTTCATGGCAGGCTGTGTGCTGGCTGTCTGACATGACGGTGTGGTGGCGGCCGCCACTGTTTACATGAGCAGAGCAACTTCCTGATCAGCTCCAGTCTGAGGGAACCGAGCTCACCGCCACTCCTCCGACGTGGTTTCCAGCCAGTCCTGTAGGTCCTTCAGCACACAGCTGATCAGATGTGCAGCTGATCTGGGTGCATGGCTAGTTTTTACCTGTAGACATGGACCTTTGGTCTTTTACCTGGATGATGATGAGCTGCTTTTCTGTTGCATTTTCTCTGGGTGAGTTTACCAAAAGCCTCCATAAAAAGACATTAAGATTCTGATTTAACAGATTTACTACAGAAAGATTAATGCAAAATGTCTTTGATTTTAAATTTTAATTTATATTTATAAATCAGTTCTCATACTTCAGTTTTGAGATATTTGTGTGGACTTAAGATGTTGATGTTTCAGGAAGTGTTTTCTTATTTAGGTTTTGCTTTATTCTCTTAGTTTCTGAGACGTTTTAAAATCATTTTATGTTAAAAATTTCAATAGAAACCGTGTTGAACACAATCAGATGCTGCTTTTCTGCCAACTGGGAGACACCATTAGCACTACAATCATTTTTATATATTCCAGAATAAACTGTAATAATACAGAATTTGCCTTTGCTTTTACTTTTTATTAAAGGGCCAAACAAAGACTCCATATTTATATTAAAAATGAGACTTTTGTCCCCATCCTTTTCTCGGATTGGACTCTAAAGGGTTAAATCAGCAGCAGGTATTTAATGTTTTGCTTCTCTGATCTGTAAGTTTTATTGATCAGGTCAAAGTTGTGTGTGTTTTGGTCTGCAGCCTGGAACACGGTGAACACGTCATAAAAACAAACTGCTGAAGACGCTGCGGGGAAATAAAGAGGATCTAAAACTTGGTTTTCTGTGTCTGTTAGAGGTGACGGTGAACGGCAGTCAGCTGATGCTGTGCGATGAAGATGACCATGTGTGTGTCAGCGACCCTGCAGACTGTAGCCCCCCAACATCTTCATCTGTGCAGCGTGAGAACACACACCGTTCTTTATTCTCAATAAATTCAGTTACCTCACAATTTTACATCTGAGATGTTGTAAAACAAAATCAGTCTAAACCTAAATATTACCTATTGTCCCTTTACGCTTAAAATATACAATAACATATGTGGAATAACTGAATGGCAGACACTTAATCTTCTTGCTGAAAGCTAATGGCCAAAAAATTAACTTTCCTGTTCTCAGCAACATTCTGCAAACCTTTTCAGACCGTTGAATTGCTCAGTTTCCAATAACAGCACAGTATCTGTTAAAGTTACCGCTCGGCTGCCGCCATTTTTCAAGTCTTGCCTGGAAACCCATAATGAACGTAACCTTTAAGTAGTTCCAGCATGCGCAGAAACTTTTCAATTGGATAAAAAAGTCTTTCAGATCAGATAAAAAATGCTCCATGTAAACGATAGAGAATGCTAACATAAATTAGCACCATCTTGCTCATTATGCTAACAGCTCTTTAACTTCTAACTGCTGTCAGCTAGCTGAATGCTAATATGAGTTAGCATCATTATGCTCATTATGCTGTCCAAACTCATGCTGTGTTGAGTACTTGTTGAGTATGTACTTGGAAGTAATGTGATCTGAGTTCCCAGTCAGAAATCCAACTGGCTTAACTGAATGCAAAGATGAGTTAGCATCATCTCATACATTGTGCTTATGAACAGGGATCTAAATGTGACTGCTGTCGATTTAGTGAATAAAAAGTTGAGTTAGCGTCATCTTGCTAACAGCTTTCTACAAATATTTCTACATAAACGTTATATTTAACTAATTCTATTTTAGCTTTTTCTGGTATTATTAAAGTACTTTTATTTATTTAGTTGCGTCTTAACCTTGCTGTTATGCTTTTGTTTTGTTACTTGCTAAGAACTTGGATGACTAGAAATGTTCTCCTCTTAAACTCAGTAAAGCAAGGATTTCATCATTAGTTAAGCAGCTTCTCAAATACTCTTCAATGTGTTCACAACTTACTAAAAAAAAGGCACAATATTCATGAGCTGAATAAAAATATTCTCTGTTTCTGTCTTAGCTGCAGACGAACAAGCATGCAACATGTCTCCTTTTAAACTCGTATTAGGACTTTTTAATCTCATAATTATGAGATTTTTATATTTTAAGTGGTGGAAATGGGTGTGAGAGGTGTGTAAAATCATCTGGAATATGACCATAACAGCTAAATTAAATCAGCATGGAGCTGAAAAATTCAGAAGTATTTTTTATTCATTTAATTCTGGTTGCTTTCCTGCAGAGACCCTGAACATGTCATGTTACTACCAGAATGCAGACCGGACCGGATCCATGACATGTGGCTGGACTCCAGAGTCCAGCACCGAGTCCAGAGTTTCTCTGATCTTCACTAGGTGAGCACAGCTCAGCATTCACATTTACATCTCCATGTTAACGTTCGTCTGTTTCCTTTTGTTCTTCAGCAGGAATACAGTCTCATCATGTCAGAGCATCTTTAATCCAGCCGCCACCCTCAACGTGACAGCCAGGATAAGGAACCACGTGACCAGGACCGAGATCTGGTCTCAGCCTCATTCAGTTTTTCTGTATTATGCATGTTAGTCCTCCAAACCTCTTTGATGGATAAGTAGCACAGAAAGCTCAAATGAAAATCAAACCTCCATCTTCTTCTTTCTTCTCCTCAGTCAAACCTTTTCAGCCGGTTTTAACTGTACTTGGCTCCACGGAGGACTCAGTGGTGCTGTCATGGAGAAGCAGCATTCCCGGCAGCTGTTGGCTTCGCTACAGACCCACCAGCACCTCCACGTGGACCCAGGTCGCATCCGCATTGGTCACCTTTTAGATACTTTCCGATACGGTGGAAGGTTTTCTCACCATAGAGAACACGCTGTGGGATTACAGGATGGAGACGGTGTGGAAACGCTCCACAGAACTTGTGGAACAAATGTGTTCATACGTGCCACGGACCTGAACGTTTCCAGGAAAATTCTGAAATATTCCAGGGACATGTCTGGATCATTTCTGGAATATTTCTTTAATATGTCAAGAATAATTTCAGGAATATTTCAGGAACGTTTCAGGAATATTTCTGGAATGTTTCTGGAATATTTCTGGAATATGTCAAGAATAATTTCAGGAATATTTCAGGAACGTTTCAGGAATATTTCTGGAATAAGTCAAGGAAAATTTCAGGAATATTTATGGAATATTTCTGGAATATGTCAAGAAAAATTTCAGGAATATTTATGGAATGTTTTTGGAATATGTCAAGAATAATTTCAGGAATATTTCAAGAACGTTTTGTGGAATATTTCAGGTGAACCTAAAACAGTTCAGGAATACTTCTGGGAAATTTCTGAAACTTTTTAGAAATTATTTTGGAAAATTTTAAGAAATTCCAAAACATTTCTTGAGTATTTTTATGAAAATTAAATCATTACAGAAGGTAAAGCAGTAAAACGAAGCAGCAAACAGCAAAATTTACAATAAAATAAAAGTTTGACGACAAGCTGCTTTACATGAAAATCCATCAAAACATAAAAGCTGAAAGGAAAAAGTATAAAATTCCAACTTCAGATTAAATATTTCCAACAGATGAATGTACTTTTCAGCAGATTAACGGAGAAATTTTGAGCTGAAGGTGAAGATGTGTAAAACTGATGACTCAGCATATTCTTCTTCTCAACTTTACTATTTCATCAGAAAATAATCCTTTGCCTTTCTGAAATGAGGAAGGATGTTTTCTTTTTTTTTTTTTTAACTTCCTTTTGTTTTGACACTGAACTGAAGGTAAAAGAAAGTTCATCTTTTTATGGGCTGGCCTGCAGACCTCCAGACTCAGGTTTATCTGTTTCCAGGTCCAGGACTCCATCCCCGTACACGTCCATTATCAGATGATAAAGTACAGCATCGGCGAGCTGCAGCCGTTCACCGTGTACCGAGCCGCTGTGGCCTGCAGGGGGAAGTTCAGCTGGATGAGCGACTGGAGCGCCGACGTCACCGCGGAGACGCTGGACAGAGGTGAATGTTCACATCCACATATCCGGTTCTGGAGACGCGACTTCCAGTTTACACTTCATCCTGGTTCTTTCCCAGTTCCATCCAGACCTTCAAACATGTGTTACAGACTGGAGGAAACTGGACCTGGAGGATCTACTCGACTTCATCTCATGTGGAAGGTCAATCTCTGAGTTTTAAGTCATTACTTCGTCCTTCTTCATCATGTTCTTCATCATGAGCTCTTCCTCCTGAGGAAACGTGTGGAAAGAAGAAAGAATGAGCGAATAAAAATAACCAGCGAGAAATTAATCTAATTCTTGGAATCTAATTAATCTAGTTTAAAAACAAAGCACTTAATGCCTAAATTATATTTCATATCTTTATCTGCATCCTGCATCTCTGTCATGAGTTTTCTGACAGAGACCTAGGAAAGACCCGACCCAGCCAATCACAGAGTCAGGAAACATTACATCATCCATAGCAACGGGGTCAACTCCGCCCTTAGTAACCGTTCCTCCAGCAGCTTTGTGAAAAGCTATTAGTGCGGACACCAAGCGGCAACCTCCAGCAGTTAAAAGTGAAGCCTATGTGGAAGCACCAAACCCTGCAGATCCCCCTTCATCCACTAGGGGCTGCAAAACAGAACAAATCCCCATAGACTCCCATGTTAAAAAGACCAACTTCACAGCAGGAATAAACATGTTTACAGCAGAAATAAACATGTTTACAGCAGAAATAAACATGTTTACAGCAGAAATAAACATGTTTACAGCAGGAATAAACATATTTACAGCAGAAATAAACACATTTACAGCAGAAATAAACATGTTTACAACAGGAATAAACATGTTTACAGCAGGAATAAACATGTTTACAGCAGAAATAAACATGTTTACAGCAGAAATAAACATGTTTACAGCAGGAATAAACATGTTTACAGCAGAAATAAACATGTTTACAGCAGGAATAGACATGTTTACAGCGGTAATAAACACATTTACAGCAGAAATAAACATGTTTACAACAGGAATAAACATGTTTACAGCGGGAATAAACACATTTACAGCAGAAATAAACATGTTTACAGCAGGAATAAACATGTTTACAGCAGGAATAAACACATTTACAGCAGAAATAAACATGTTTACAGTAGGAATAAACATGTTTACAGCAGAAATAAACATGTTTACAGTAGGAATAAACATGTTTACAGCAGAAATAAACACGTTTACAGCAAAAATAAACATGTTTACAGTAGGAATAAACACGTTTACAGCAGAAATAAACACGTTTACAACAGGAATAAACATGTTTACAGCAGAAATAAACATGTTTACAGCAAAAATAAACATGTTTACAGTAGGAATAAACACGTTTACAGCAGAAATAAACATGTTTACAGCAGGAATAAACATGTTTACAGCAGGAATAAACACGTTTACAGCAGGAATAAACATGTTTACAGCAGGAATAAACATGTTTACAGCAGAAATAAACACGTTTACAGCAAAAATAAACATCTTTACAGCAGGAATAAACACGTTTACAGCAGAAATAAACATGTTTACAGCAGGAATAAACACGTTTACAGCAGGAATAAACACATTTACAGCAGAAATAAATATTGTTTACAGCAGGAATAAACACGTTTACAGCAGAAATAAATATTGTTTACAGCAGGAATAAACACGTTTACAGCTGAAATAAATATTGTTTACAGCAGGAATAAACACGTTTACAGCTGAAATAAATATTGTTTACAGCAGGAATAAACATGTTTACAGAAGAAATAAACATGTTTACAGCAGGAATAAACATCAGTGGTGAAGATTTTGCGCTTTTCTCTTTTCAGCCTCTGGACCCTGAAAGCCGTATCCTTGGATACGAGGTGACCGTCAGTCCAGGTGGGAAGATGGAAAACGTCACAGAGGCGACGGTGCTCCTGGTGGTGGAGGAGGGGAACTGCACCGTCAGCATTCGGGCCTTCAGCGCAGCCAGCATGGGACCTGCTGCACAGCTCAGGATAAACACACACACAAAGACCAGTAAGTATCACACACACAGACCAGTAAGTATCACACACACAGACCAGTAAGTATCACACACACAGACCAGTAAGTATCACACACACAGACCAGTAAGTATCACACACACAGACCAGTAAGTATCACACATAGACCAGTAAGTATCACACACACAGACCAGTAAGTATCACACACAGACCAGTAAGTATCACACACACAGACCAGTAAGTATCACACACACAGACCAGTAAGTATCACACACAGACCAGTAAGTATCACACACACAGACCAGTAAGTATCACACATAGACCAGTAAGTATCACACACATAGACCAGTAAGTATCACACACACAGACCAGTAAGTATCACACACACAGACCAGTAAGTATCACACACAGACCAGTAAGTATCACACATAGACCAGTAAGTATCACACACACAGACCAGTAAGTATCACACACAGACCAGTAAGTATCACACACACAGACCAGTAAGTATCACACACAGACCAGTAAGTATCACACATAGACCAGTAAGTATCACACATAGACCAGTAAGTATCACACACATAGACCAGTAAGTATCACACACAGACCAGTAAGTATCACACACATAGACCAGTAAGTATCACACACACAGACCAGTAAGTATCACACACACAGACCAGTAAGTATCACACACACAGACCAGTAAGTATCACACACAGACCAGTAAGTATCACACATAGACCAGTAAGTATCACACACACAGACCAGTAAGTATCACACACACAGACCAGTAAGTATCACACACACAGACCAGTAAGTATCACACACACAGACCAGTAAGTATCACACACACAGACCAGTAAGTATCACACACACAGACCAGTAAGTATCACACACACAGACCAGTAAGTATCACACACACAGACCAGTAAGTATCACACATAGACCAGTAAGTATCACACACACAGACCAGTAAGTATCACACACACAGACCAGTAAGTATCACACATAGACCAGTAAGTATCACACACAGACCAGTAAGTATCACACACACAGACCAGTAAGTATCACACACACAGACCAGTAAGTATCTCATGCAGCAACACTGGTCGGTAAGGGGACTGGTTTAACTGGGAACAGGTCGGTAAGGGGACTGGTTTAACTGGGAACAGGTCAGTAAGGGGACTGGTTTAACTGGGAATGGGTTGGTTTAACTGGGAACAGGTCAGTAAGGGGACTGGTTTAACTGGGAATGGGTTGGTTTAACTGGGAACAGGTCGGTAAGGGGACTGGTTTAACTGGGAACAGGTCGGTAAGGGGACTGGTTTAACTGGGAACAGGTCGGTAAGGGGACTGGTTTAACTGGGAACAGGTCGGTAAGGGGACTGGTTTAACTGGGAACAGGTCGGTAAGGGGACTGGTTTAACTGGGAACAGGTCGGTAAGGGGACTGGTTTAACTGGGAACAGGTCAGTAAGGGGACTGGTTTAACTGGGAATGGGTTGGTTTAACTGGGAACAGGTCAGTAAGGGGACTGGTTTAACTGGGAACAGGTCGGTAAGGGGACTGGTTTAACTGGGAACAGGTCGGTAAGGGGACTGGTTTAACTGGGAACAGGTCAGTAAGGGGACTGGTTTAACTGGGAATGGGTTGGTTTAACTGGGAACAGGTCAGTAAGGGGACTGGTTTAACTGGGAACAGGTCAGTAAGGGGACTGGTTTAACTGGGAATGGGTTGGTTTAACTGGGAACAGGTCGGTAAGGGGACTGGTTTAACTGGGAACAGGTCGGTAAGGGGACTGGTTTAACTGGGAATGGGTTGGTTTAACTGGGAACAGGTCGGTAAGGGGACTGGTTTAACTGGGAACAGGTCGGTAAGGGGACTGGTTTAACTGGGAACAGGTCGGTAAGGGGACTGGTTTAACTGGGAACAGGTCAGTAAGGGGACTGGTTTAACTGGGAATGGGTTGGTTTAACTGGGACCAGGTCAGTAAGGGGACTGGTTTAACTGGGAACAGGTCGGTACCATGACTGGGTATAAACGGTGCATTTCAGAGTCTTTCAGATGAAACGATTTACAGAACTTCAACAGTTTGAGACAAAATTAATCTAAAATATCAGATAAATGATTTTCAGACACAGAAATTCCCACCAGAGGGAATCTCTGTATGCGGGGGACAAGGCTGCATGCTGGAGGCGGAGCCTCAGAAGGGACAGCTGGACAGTCGTTACACCATCTGCAAAAGAAATGGGTCTAAATTTTAAATTATTTAGAAAATATTGGTCAACATAAAGCTGTGCAGACATGGAGGATCCCACCATCTAGTAAAATATTTACAGATTCAGAGAATCAGAAGGAATCTCTGTATGCATGGGGCGTGCTGGTGATCTTCTACACTAAACCAGACATGATTCTCTAATAAAACCAATTTTAAACAGAAAAATAATAATAATTTCTCCATCAGCTCATCATCTCTATGATTTTTTCCTCTTGGTCGGGTTTAGTTCTGGTTGTGACTCAAACTTTTTTTCTGCTACTTTTACGGTATTTTCTTATCAGTTCAGTGATGATTTAGAACGCGGTGAGACACGTAGAGCAGAAACTCCTGCAGTTGTGCAACTTCCTGCAGAAGTTTGAGTTTCATATCAGCGCAGAAAGCAGCGGTTTGGAAACATGATGTTCAGATAGAAGCTTCCTGTCACACGGTTTCAGTCCGAACGTCGGTTCTGTCAGGATGTACGTTGTTAATCTGGTTTCTGTGTCCTGCAGCCCTCCCCTCCATCAGAAACCTGTGGATTTCCAGCTGTTTCCCGGGAAACAAGACGCTGCAGGTCCAGTGGATGCTTCCCAGCGCTCCACCCTCCGCCCCGCCTCTCTCCCATGTCATCGTTCGGTGGCGGTCGGAGACGAGTCTGTCTTCCAGCCGCTGGTTCAGAGTTGGCAACGTAACCGCCTCCAGCGTGGCAGTACCAGGTCTGACTGTTCACCATGATGTTTGTGTGTGTAAGCAGCTAAAATGGTCACATGATCCCAGAAGGTCACGTGATCCCAGAAGGTCACATGACTCCATACGGTCACATGATCCCAGAAGGTCACATGATCCCAGAAGGTCACATGACTCCATACGGTCACATGATCCCAGAAGGTCACATGATCCCAGAAGGTCACATGATCCCAGACGGTCACATGATCCCAGAAGGTCACATGACTCCATACGGTCACATGATCCCAGAAGGTCACATGACTCCATACGGTCACATGATCCCAGACGGTCACATGATCCCAGAAGGTCACATGACTCCATACGGTCACATGATCCCAGAAGGTCACATGATCCCAGAAGGTCACATGATCCCAGACGGTCACATGATCCCAGAAGGTCACATGATCCCAGACGGTCACATGATCCCAGACGGTCACATGATCCCAGAAGGTCACATGACTCCATACGGTCACATGATCCCAGAAGGTCACATGATCCCAGACGGTCACATGATCCCAGACGGTCACATGACTCCATACGGTCACATGATCCCAGAAGGTCACATGATCCCAGAAGGTCACATGATTCAGTCAGACAGCCGGTTGCTCGGGGCAACGCACAAAGGTGACATCAGCTGTGTTTACCACATCGGTTGAAGTGTCGGGTTAAGACCGGCGAGTCTACCTGCAAAGACACGAACAACTTCCTCACAACCACGCGAACACGCAGTGTGGTTCGGACTTTCCTGTTGGATCCGGTTCAGACCGGTTCCTGTCTCCTACAGACACCACAATCCGCAAAACCTGTCCAGTCCCGCGTCGTGCACCCTGCTGCCTTCCATCAGGACCAGAACCAGGAGGGAAAACCTCCATCAGGACGAGAACCAGGAAGGAAAATCTCCATCAGGACGAGAACCAGGAAGGAAAACCTCCATCAGGACGAGAACCAGGAAGGAAAACCTCCATCAGGACGAGAACCAGGAAGGAAAACTTCCATCAGGACCAGAACCAGGAAGGAAAACCTCCATCAGGACGAGAACCAGGAAGGAAAATCTCCATCAGGACGAGAACCAGGAAGGAAAACTTCCATCAGGACGAGAACCAGGAAGGAAAACTTCCATCAGGACCAGAACCAGGAAGGAAAACTTCCATCAGGACCAGAACCAGGAGGGAAAACCTCCATCAGGACGAGAACCAGGAGGGAAAACCTCCATCAGGACCAGAACCAGGGAGGAAAACCTCCATCAGGACCAGAACCAGGAAGGAAAACCTCCATCAGGACGAGAACCAGGAGGGAAAACCTCCATCAGGACCAGAACCAGGGAGGAAAACTTCCATCAGGACCAGAACCAGGAAGGAAAACCTCCATCAGGACGAGAACCAGGAAGGAAATTCTCCATCAGGACGAGAACCAGGAAGGAAAACCTCCATCAGGACCAGAACCGGGATGGAAAACCTCCATCAGGACCAGAACCAGGACAGAAAACCTCCATCAGGACCAGAACCAGGAAGGAAAACCTCCATCAGGACGAGAACCAGGAAGGAAAACCTCCATCAGGACGAGAACCAGGAAGGAAAACCTCCATCAGGACCAGAACCGGGATGGAAAACCTCCATCAGGACCAGAACCAGGACAGAAAACCTCCATCAGGACCAGAACCAGGGAGGAAAACCTCCATCAGGACCAGAACCAGGAAGGAAAACCTCCATCAGGACGAGAACCAGGAAGGAAATTCTCCATCAGGACGAGAACCAGGAAGGAAAACCTCCATCAGGACCAGAACCGGGATGGAAAACCTCCATCAGGACCAGAACCAGGACAGAAAACCTCCATCAGGACCAGAACCAGGGAGGAAAACCTCCATCAGGACCAGAACCAGGAAGGAAAACCTCCATCAGCACCAGAACCAGGACAGAAAACCTCCATCAGGACGAGAACCAGGAAGGAAAACCTCCATCAGAACCAGAACCAGGAAGGAAAACCTCCATCAGGACCTGAACCTCTTCTCCTGTCTGTCCTTCAGTTGATGATTTAACCCATCATCATGGAAACAAGGTCCTGACGGTGGACCGTAAGTCCTGACCTAAACCGTCTCTCGGTCCATCAGGTTCTCTCTCCAACAGGTCTTGTTATCCACATCAGATCAATATGTCTTTAGTGACAGGATATGTACCACAATCATTTAAAACTGCTGTAATCAAGCCTTTACTTAAAAAGCAATCTCTGGATCCAGAGGTGATAGCAAATTATAGACCTATATCTAACCTCCCGTTTATGTCCAAAATTCTGGAGAAAACAGTTTCCGCTCAGCTACATGCCCACCTGAGCAGAAATAATTTATGCGAGGAGTTTCAGTCAGGATTTAGAGCTCATCATAGCACTGAGACGGCATTGGTGAAAGTTACTAATGACCTTCTTATGGCCTCAGACAAAGGACTTGTGTCCGTACTTATCCTGCTTGATCTTAGTGCTGCATTTGATACAGTCGATCATAACATTCTGTTACAAAGACTAGAACAGGTGGTTGGAATTACAGGTACAGCGTTAAGATGGTTTAAATCATATTTATCTGATAGACTTCAGTTTATTCATGTAAATGACAAGTCCTCCTCCCAAACTACAGTAAGTCATGGAGTTCCTCAAGGTTCTGTACTTGGACCAATACTCTTCACGCTATATATGCTCCCTTTAGGCAAAATTATTAGACAGCATGGAATAAACTTTCATTGTTATGCAGATGATACTCAGATATACTTATCCTTTAAACCAGATTAAACAAATCAGCCCAATAGGCTACAAAATTGTCTCATAGACATAAAGACTTGGATGTCTAGAAATTTTCTCCTCTTAAACTCAGATAAGACTGAAGTAATTCTCGTTGGATCTGAAAAACTCAGAGCTAAATTTTCCGGTTTTGTAATGAACCTGGATGGCATTACTTTAGCTTCCAGTGCTACAGTGAGAAACCTTGGAGTAATATTTGACCCTGACCTGTCCTTTGGTCCACATATTAAGCAGGTTACTAAAACAGCCTTCTTTCATTTACGTAATATAGCCAAAATTAGGGACATTCTGTCTCGGAGTGATGCAGAAAAACTGGTTCACGCTTTTGTTACTTCGAGACTAGATTACTGTAACTCTCTATTACTGGGCTGTCCTAAATATGCCCTGAAAACCCTTCAGCTGATCCAGAATTCTGCAGCCAGAGTCCTGACCAGAACCAGCAGAAGAGATCATATTTCTCCAGTTTTAGCCTCTCTTCATTGGCTGCCTGTTGAATCTAGAATAGAATTTAAAATCCTTCTCCTTACATATAAAGCCCTCCACAACCAGGCACCACTATATATCAAAGACCTCATTGTTCCTTATATACCAAGCAGAGTACTTCGTTCGCAGACTGCAGGCTTACTTGTGGTTCCTAGAGTCTCAAAGAGCTGAGCAGGAGGCAGAGCCTTTGGTTATCAGGCCCCTCTCTTATGGAATAAGCTCCCAGTTAGTGTTAGGGAAGCAGACACCCTCCCCACCTTTAAGACTAGGCTGAAGACTTATCTTTTTGATAAGTCCTATAGCTAGGGATGGTTAGCATCCCTTAGTTATGCTGCTATAGGTTTAGACTGCTGAGGGACATTTCCTGATACACTGAGCTTCTTTCTCTTTGTCTCTCTCTTATTCCCCCCCCCCCCCCCCCCCCCCATAACAGTGTTGCATCATTAACATGTATGTCTCCTGTCTCAGCAGGTCTCCCTGGCCGGGAGTAGCAGTTCCTGTTGTCTGTTGTCTTTCTGTCCTCTTCCCCCCACACAGCAGAGGCAGATGGCTGCCTGTCCTGAGCCGGGTTCTGCCGGAGGTTTCCTTCCTGTTAAAAGGGAGTTTTTTCCTTCCCACTGTCGCCAGTGTGCTTGCTCAGGATGGGAGATTGAGTTGGACTCAACTCAATCTGTTGGTTTCCTTATATAGGCTGTTATGAATTGGCCTTCATTATGTTTTCCCCTCTGTCTGTAAAGCGTCTTGAGATGGCATTGCCGTGATTTGATGCTATATAAATAAAGTTGAATTGAATTGAATTGAATCAGATAAAGGTTTTTCTGCTCCATGAGGTTCTGCAGGTTTTAGATGTTTTCCAGACTCTGATGATCGGATCATGTGGACAACTAATGGACCCGGAGATCCGTGTTCTTGGAATTATATCTGTCAATTTATGGAAACATCTAAAACCTGCAGGTCCGCGGTCCTTCTGGACCACAAATGGACAGTCTTCTGAAGAGCTGTGAATGATCCGTCCTCAGGTCTGTGGATCTAAAGACGGATCCGTCCTCAGGTCTACAGAACCGTTCTCAGGTCTGTGGATCTAAAGACGGATCCGTCCTCAGGTCTGCAGAACCGTCCTCAGGTCTGTGGATCTAAAGACGGATCCGTCCTCAGGTCTGCAGAACCGTCCTCAGATCGATCCTGAAGACGTCCTCAGGTCTGCTTTGTCGTCCAGCATGTGTGTGGTCTTTCCAGATCTGGATCCTGACGAGTCCTACATGGTCAGCGTGTTCCCGCTCTACAGCCGGCAGACTGGACCTCCTCAGACTCTGTCCGCCAGTCTGCAGCAGGGAGGTAAACATCCCATCACCTGGTTTTAGAGGTCAGCTGACCTCTGACCTGTCTCCTAGCGACCTGACCCTGTTTGTCTCCTCAGCTCTAATGGAGGCGGTCAGTCTGAAGGTCATTAACGTGACCAAGACGACGGTGACCATCATGTGGGCGTGGCAACGGAAGTCTGGTCCAATAAGAGTGGACGTTTACAGCGTGATGCTACGAGGGGACTCTGACAGACGATGTAAGTTTCCTCCTGCGATGTCCCACATGTTTATCACACGTCTGTAGAAACAAGGGAATCGTCTTTTTCCAGCGGTGTCCCTGTGGCCGGACCAATCGCAGCACACCTTCTCAGGTCTAACGCCCTACACAGAGTATTCTCTGCTCCTATTGGCTGATGAGGTTTCTAGAAACATCTTGACAGTCGCGACTGAGTTTGGTGAGTTCACATGAAAAGATGATAAAAATCCTCCACAGCCTGAAATCAGGACAGCAGTCAGTACCAGCATGGTTCCAGTAACTGACTGGTAACAGCCTGGTTCCAGTCACTGGTACCAGCATGGTACCAGTCACTGACTGGTACCAGTGTGGTTCTAGTTACTGGTACCAGCCTGGTTCCAGTAACTGACTGGTACCAGTGTGGTTCTAGTTTGCTACTGAGTCTAAAGGAAGTGGTTTTTGTCCAGATGAGGTTCCCACTGTGGCGGCAGTGATTCCTCTGCTGCTGCTGTCCGTCACCGTGATGACCATCTCAATCCTGTCCAGGACCATGTGAGCAACGACAAAACTCTGATTCAGTTCAATTCAGTTTGTTTTGATTCAGTTTTGTTTGATTCAGTTTTGTTAGATTCAGTTTTGTTTGATTCAGTTTTGTTTGATTCAGTTTGGTGTGATTCAGTTTTGTTAGATTCAGTTCAGTTTGATTTGATTCAGTTTGGTTAGATTCAGTTTGGTTAGATTCAGTTCAGTTTGATTCAGTTTGGTTTGATTCAGTTTTGTTTGATTCAGTTTGTTTTGATTCAGTTTTGTTAGATTCAGTTTTGTTAGATTCAGTTTTGTTTGATTCAGTTTTGTTTGATTCAGTTTGGTTTGATTCAGTTTGGTGTGATTCAGTTTTGTTAGATTCAGTGTGGTTTGATTCAGTTTGGTTTGATTCAGTTTGGTGTGATTCAGTTTTGTTTGATTCAGTTTGGTGTGATTCAGTTTTGGTTGATTAAGTTTTGTTTGATTCAGTTTGGTTTGATTCAGTTTAGTTTGGTTCAGTTTGGTTAGATTCAGTTCAGTTTGATTGAGTTTTGTTTGATTGAGTTTGGTGTGATTCAGTTTTGTTAGATTCAGTTTTGTTAGATTCAGTTTTGTTTTGATTCAGTTTTGTTAGATTCAGTTTTGTTTGATTCAGTTTGTTTTGATTCAGTTTTGTTCGATTCAGTTTTGTTCGATTCAGTTTTGTTTGATTCAGTTTTGTTTGATTCAGTTTGGCTTGATTCAGTTTGGTGTGATTCAGTTTTGTTAGATTCAGTTTTGTTAGATTCAGTTTTGTTTGATTCAGTTTGGTGTGATTCAGTTTTGTTTGATTCAGTTTGGTTAGATTCAGTTTTGTTAGATTCAGTTTTGTTTGATTCAGTTTGTTTTGATTCAGTTTTTTTTTTATTCAGTTTTGTTAGATTCAGTTTTGTTAGATTCAGTTTTGTTTGATTCAGTTTGGTGTGATTCCGTTTTGTTAGATTCAGTTTTGTTTGATTCAGTTTGATTTGATTCAGTTTGGTTAGATTCAGTTTGGTTAGATTCAGTTTTGTTTGATTCAGTTTTGTTGTGATTCAGTTTGGTTTGGTTCAGTTTGGTTAGATTCACTTTTGTTTGATTCAGTTTTGTTAGATTCAGTTTGTTTTGATTCAGTTTGTTTTGATTCCGTTTTGTTTGATTCAGTTTGGTGTGATTCAGTTTTGTTAGATTCAGTTTTGTTTGATTCAGTTTGGTGTGATTCAGTTTTGTGTGATTCAGTTTGGTGTGATTCAGTTTGGTGTGATTCAGTTTTGTTTGATTCAGTTTGTTTTGATTCAGGTTTGTTTGATTCAGTTTGGTGTGATTCAGTTTTTTTAGATTCAGTTTTGTTTGATTCAGATTGATTTGATTCAGTTTGGTTAGATTCAGTTTTGTTTGATTCAGTTTGATTTGATTCAGTTTGGTTAGGTTCAGTTCAGTTTGATTCAGTTTGGTTTGATTCAGTTTTTTTAGATTCAGTTTTGTTTGATTCAGTTTGTTTTGATTCAGTTTGGTGTGATTCAGTTTTGTTTGATTCAGTTTTGTTTGATTCAGTTTGATTTGATTCAGTTCAGTTAGATTCAGTTCAGTTTGATTCAGTTTGGTTTGATTCAGTTTTGTTAGATTAAGTTTGTTTTGATTCAGTTTGGTGTGATTCAGTTTTGTTAGATTCAGTTTTGTTTGATTCAGTTTTGTTGTGATTCAGTTTGGTTTGGTTCAGTTTGGTTAGATTCAGTTTGGTTTGATTCAGTTTTGTTAGATTCAGTTTGTTTTGATTCAGTTTGTTTTGATTCAGTTTTGTTTGATTCAGTTTGGTGTGATTCAGTTTTGTTTGATTCAGTTTGGTTTGATTTAGTTTGGTGTGATTCAGTTTTATTAGATTCAGTTTTGTTTGATTCAGTTTGGTTTGATTCAGTTTGGTGTGAGTCAGTTTTTTTAGATTCAGTTTTGTTTGATTCAGATTGATTTGATTCAGTTTGGTTAGATTCAGTTTTGTTTGATTAAGTTTGTTTTGATTCAGTTTGGTGTGATTCAGTTTTGTTAGATTCAGTTTGGTTTGATTCAGTTTTGTTGTGATTCAGTTTGGTTTGGTTCAGTTTGGTTAGATTCAGTTTGGTTTGATTCAGTTTTGTTAGATTCAGTTTGTTTTGATTCAGTTTGGTTTGATTCAGTTTTGTTTGATTCAGTTTGGTGTGATTCAGTTTTGTTTGATTCAGTTTGGTTTGATTTAGTTTGGTGTGATTCAGTTTTATTAGATTCAGTTTGGTTTGATTCGGTTTGGTTTGATTCAGTTTGGTGTGAGTCAGTTTTTTTAGATTCAGTTTTGTTTGATTCAGATTGATTTGATTCAGTTTGGTTAGATTCAGTTTTGTTTGATTCAGTTTGGTTTGATTCAGTTTTTTTAGATTCAGTTTTGTTTGATTCAGATTGATTTGATTCAGTTTGGTTAGATTCAGTTTTGTTTGATTCAGTTTGATTTGATTCAGTTTGGTTAGATTCAGATTGATTTGATTCAGTTTGGTTAGATTCAGTTTTGTTTGATTCAGTTTGATTTGATTCAGTTTGGTTAGATTCAGTTCAGTTTGATTCAGTTTGGTTTGATTCAGTTTGGTGTGATTCAGTTTTGTTAGATTCAGTTTTGTTTGATTCAGTTTGTTTTGATTCAGTTTTGTTTGATTCAGTTTGGTGTGATTCAGTTTTGTTTGATTCAGTTTGGTTTGATTTAGTTTGGTGTGATTCAGTTTTATTAGATTCAGTTTGGTTTGATTCAGTTTGGTTTGATTCAGTTTGGTGTGAGTCAGTTTTTTTAGATTCAGTTTTGTTTGATTCAGATTGATTTGATTCAGTTTGGTTAGATTCAGTTTTGTTTGATTCAGTTTGATTTGATTCAGTTTGGTTAGATTCAGTTCAGTTTGATTCAGTTTGGTTTGATTCAGTTTTTTTAGATTCAGTTTTGTTTGATTCAGATTGATTTGATTCAGTTTGGTTTGATTCAGTTTTGTTTGATTCAGTTTGGTGTGATTCAGTTTTGTTAGATTCAGTTTTTTTTTATTCAGTTTGATTTGATTCAGTTTGGTTAGATTCAGTTTGGTTAGATTCAGTTTTGTTGTGATTCAGTTTGGTTTGGTTCAGTTTGGTTAGATTCACTTTTGTTTGATTCAGTTTTGTTAGATTCAGTTTGTTTTGATTCAGTTTGTTTTGATTCCGTTTTGTTTGATTCAGTTTGGTGTGATTCAGTTTTGTTAGATTCAGTTTTGTTTGATTCAGTTTGTTTTGATTCCGTTTTGTTTGATTCAGTTTGGTGTGATTCAGTTTTGTTAGATTCAGTTTTGTTTGATTCAGTTTGGTGTGATTCAGTTTTGTGTGATTCAGTTAGGTGTGATTCAGTTTGGTGTGATTCAGTTTTGTTTGATTCAGTTTGTTTTGATTCAGGTTTGTTTGATTCAGTTTGGTGTGATTCAGTTTTTTTAGATTCAGTTTTGTTTGATTCAGATTGATTTGATTCAGTTTGGTTAGATTCAGTTTTGTTTGATTCAGTTTGATTTGATTCAGTTTGGTTAGATTCAGTTCAGTTTGATTCAGTTTGGTGTGATTCAGTTTTGTTTGATTCAGTTTGGTTTGATTTAGTTTGGTGTGATTCAGTTTTATTAGATTCAGTTTTGTTTGATTCAGTTTGGTTTGATTCAGTTTGGTGTGAGTCAGTTTTTTTAGATTCAGTTTTGTTTGATTCAGATTGATTTGATTCAGTTTGGTTTGATTCAGTTTTGTTTGATTAAGTTTGTTTTGATTCAGTTTGGTGTGATTCAGTTTTGTTAGATTCAGTTTGGTTTGATTCAGTTTTGTTGTGATTCAGTTTGGTTTGGTTCAGTTTGGTTAGATTCAGTTTGGTTTGATTCAGTTTTGTTAGATTCAGTTTGTTTTGATTCAGTTTGTTTTGATTCAGTTTTGTTTGATTCAGTTTGGTGTGATTCAGTTTTGTTTGATTCAGTTTGGTTTGATTTAGTTTGGTGTGATTCAGTTTTATTAGATTCAGGTTGGTTTGATTCGGTTTGGTTTGATTCAGTTTGGTGTGAGTCAGTTTTTTTAGATTCAGTTTTGTTTGATTCAGATTGATTTGATTCAGTTTGGTTAGATTCAGTTTTGTTTGATTCAGTTTGGTTTGATTCAGTTTGGTTAGATTCAGTTCAGTTTGATGCAGTTTGGTTTGATTCAGTTTTGTTTGATTAAGTTTGTTTTGATTCAGTTTGGTGTGATTCAGTTTTGTTAGATTCAGTTTTGTTTGATTCAGTTTTGTTGTGATTCAGTTTGGTTTGGTTCAGTTTGGTTAGATTCAGTTTGGTTTGATTCAGTTTGGTGTGAGTCAGTTTTTTTAGATTCAGTTTTGTTTGATTCAGATTGATTTGATTCAGTTTGGTTAGATTCAGTTTGTTTTGATTCAGGTTTGTTTGATTCAGTTTGGTGTGATTCAGTTTTTTTAGATTCAGTTTTGTTTGATTCAGATTGATTTGATTCAGTTTGGTTAGATTCAGTTTTGTTTGATTCAGTTTGATTTGATTCAGTTTGGTTAGATTCAGTTCAGTTTGATTCAGTTTGGTTTGATTCAGTTTTTTTAGATTCAGTTTTGTTTGATTCAGTTTGGTTAGATTCAGTTTGGTTAGATTCAGTTTTGTTGTGATTCAGTTTGGTTTGGTTCAGTTTGGTTAGATTCACTTTTGTTTGATTCAGTTTTGTTAGATTCAGTTTGTTTTGATTCAGTTTGTTTTGATTCCGTTTTGTTTGATTCAGTTTGGTGTGATTCAGTTTTGTTAGATTCAGTTTTGTTTGATTCAGTTTGTTTTGATTCCGTTTTGTTTGATTCAGTTTGGTGTGATTCAGTTTTGTTAGATTCAGTTTTGTTTGATTCAGTTTGGTGTGATTCAGTTTTGTGTGATTCAGTTAGGTGTGATTCAGTTTGGTGTGATTCAGTTTTGTTTGATTCAGTTTGTTTTGATTCAGGTTTGTTTGATTCAGTTTGGTGTGATTCAGTTTTTTTAGATTCAGTTTTGTTTGATTCAGATTGATTTGATTCAGTTTGGTTAGATTCAGTTTTGTTTGATTCAGTTTGATTTGATTCAGTTTGGTTAGATTCAGTTCAGTTTGATTCAGTTTGGTTTGATTCAGTTTTTTTAGATTCAGTTCAGTTTGATTCCGTTTGGTTTGATTCAGTTTTGTTTGATTAAGTTTGTTTTGATTCAGTTTGGTGTGATTCAGTTTTGTTAGATTCAGTTTTGTTTGATTCAGTTTTGTTGTGATTCAGTTTGGTTTGGTTCAGTTTGGTTAGATTCAGTTTGGTTTGATTCAGTTTTGTTAGATTCAGTTTGTTTTGATTCAGTTTGTTTTGTTTCAGTTTTGTTTGATTCAGTTTGGTGTGATTCAGTTTTGTTAGATTCAGTTTTGTTTGATTCAGTTTTGTTGTGATTCAGTTTGGTTAGATTCAGTTCAGTTTGATTCAGTTTGGTTTGATTCAGTTTTTTTAGATTCAGTTTTGTTTGATTCAGTTTGTTTTGATTCAGTTTGGTGTGATTCAGTTTTGTTTGATTCAGTTTTGTTTGATTCAGTTTGATTTGATTCAGTTCAGTTAGATTCAGTTCAGTTTGATTCAGTTTGGTTTGATTCAGTTTTGTTAGATTAAGTTTGTTTTGATTCAGTTTGGTGTGATTCAGTTTTGTTAGATTCAGTTTTGTTTGATTCAGTTTTGTTGTGATTCAGTTTGGTTTGGTTCAGTTTGGTTAGATTCAGTTTGGTTTGATTCAGTTTTGTTAGATTCAGTTTGTTTTGATTCAGTTTGTTTTGTTTCAGTTTTGTTTGATTCAGTTTGGTGTGATTCAGTTTTGTTTGATTCAGTTTGGTTTGATTTAGTTTGGTGTGATTCAGTTTTATTAGATTCAGTTTGGTTTGATTCAGTTTGGTTTGATTCAGTTTGGTGTGAGTCAGTTTTTTTAGATTCAGTTTTGTTTGATTCAGATTGATTTGATTCAGTTTGGTTAGATTCAGTTTTGTTTGATTCAGTTTGATTTGATTCAGTTTGGTTAGATTCAGTTCAGTTTGATTCAGTTTGGTTTGATTCAGTTTTTTTAGATTCAGTTTTGTTTGATTCAGATTGATTTGATTCAGTTTGGTTAGATTCAGTTTTGTTTGATTCAGTTTGATTTGATTCAGTTTGGTTAGATTCAGTTCAGTTTGATTCAGTTTGGTTTGATTCAGTTTTGTTTGATTAAGTTTGTTTTGATTCAGTTTGGTGTGATTCAGTTTTGTTAGATTCAGTTTTGTTTGATTCAGTTTTGTTGTGATTCAGTTTGGTGTGATTCAGTTTTTTTAGATTCAGTTTTGTTTGATTCAGATTGATTTGATTCAGTTTGGTTAGATTCAGTTTTGTTTGATTCAGTTTGATTTGATTCAGTTTGGTTAGATTCAGTTCAGTTTGATTCAGTTTGGTTTGATTCAGTTTTTTTAGATTCCGTTTTGTTTGATTCAGTTTGTTTTGATTCAGTTTGGTGTGATTCAGTTTTGTTTGATTCAGTTTTGTTTGATTCAGTTTGATTTGATTCAGTTCAGTTAGATTCAGTTTTGTTTGATTCAGTTTGGTTTGATTCAGTTTTGTTAGATTAAGTTTGTTTTGATTCAGTTTGGTGTGATTCAGTTTTGTTAGATTCAGTTTTGTTTGATTCAGTTTTGTTGTGATTCAGTTTGGTTTGGTTCAGTTTGGTTAGATTCAGTTTGGTTTGATTCAGTTTTGTTAGATTCAGTTTGTTTTGATTCAGTTTGTTTTGATTCAGTTTTGTTTGATTCAGTTTGGTGTGATTCAGTTTTGTTTGATTCAGTTTGGTTTGATTCAGTTTGGTGTGATTCAGTTTTATTAGATTCAGTTTTGTTTGATTCAGTTTGGTTTGATTCAGTTTGGTGTGAGTCAGTTTTTTTAGATTCAGTTTTGTTTGATTCACATTGATTTGATTCAGTTTGGTTAGATTCAGTTTTGTTTGATTAAGTTTGTTTTGATTCAGTTTGGTGTGATTCAGTTTTGTTAGATTCAGTTTGGTTTGATTCAGTTTTGTTGTGATTCAGTTTGGTTTGGTTCAGTTTGGTTAGATTCAGTTTGGTTTGATTCAGTTTTGTTAGATTCAGTTTGTTTTGATTCAGTTTGTTTTGATTCAGTTTTGTTTGATTCAGTTTGGTGTGATTCAGTTTTGTTTGATTCAGTTTGGTTTGATTTAGTTTGGTGTGATTCAGTTTTATTAGATTCAGTTTGGTTTGATTCGGTTTGGTTTGATTCAGTTTGGTGTGAGTCAGTTTTTTTAGATTCAGTTTTGTTTGATTCACATTGATTTGATTCAGTTTGGTTAGATTCAGTTTTGTTTGATTCAGTTTGGTTTGATTCAGTTTGGTTTGATTCAGTTTTTTTAGATTCAGTTTTGTTTGATTCAGATTGATTTGATTCAGTTTGGTTAGATTCAGTTTTGTTTGATTCAGTTTGATTTGATTCAGTTTGGTTAGATTCAGTTCAGTTTGATTCAGTTTGGTTTGATTCAGTTTTGTTTGATTAAGTTTGTTTTGATTCAGTTTGGTGTGATTCAGTTTTGTTAGATTCAGTTTTGTTTGATTCAGTTTTGTTGTGATTCAGTTTGGTTTGGTTCAGTTTGGTTAGATTCAGTTTGGTTTGATTCAGTTTTGTTAGATTCAGTTTGTTTTGATTCAGTTTGTTTTGATTCAGTTTTGTTTGATTCAGTTTGGTGTGATTCAGTTTTGTTTGATTCAGTTTGGTTTGATTTAGTTTGGTGTGATTCAGTTTTATTAGATTCAGTTTGGTTTGATTCAGTTTGGTTTGATTCAGTTTGGTGTGAGTCAGTTTTTTTAGATTCAGTTTTGTTTGATTCAGATTGATTTGATTCAGTTTGGTTAGATTCAGTTTTGTTTGATTCAGTTTGATTTGATTCAGTTTGGTTAGATTCAGTTCAGTTTGATTCAGTTTGGTTTGATTCAGTTTTTTTAGATTCAGTTTTGTTTGATTCAGATTGATTTGATTCAGTTTGGTTTGATTCAGTTTTGTTTGATTCAGTTTGGTGTGATTCAGTTTTGTTAGATTCAGTTTTTTTTTATTCAGTTTGATTTGATTCAGTTTGGTTAGATTCAGTTTGGTTAGATTCAGTTTTGTTGTGATTCAGTTTGGTTTGGTTCAGTTTGGTTAGATTCACTTTTGTTTGATTCAGTTTTGTTAGATTCAGTTTGTTTTGATTCAGTTTGTTTTGATTCCGTTTTGTTTGATTCAGTTTGGTGTGATTCAGTTTTGTTAGATTCAGTTTTGTTTGATTCAGTTTGTTTTGATTCCGTTTTGTTTGATTCAGTTTGGTGTGATTCAGTTTTGTTAGATTCAGTTTTGTTTGATTCAGTTTGGTGTGATTCAGTTTTGTGTGATTCAGTTAGGTGTGATTCAGTTTGGTGTGATTCAGTTTTGTTTGATTCAGTTTGTTTTGATTCAGGTTTGTTTGATTCAGTTTGGTGTGATTCAGTTTTCTTAGATTCAGTTTTGTTTGATTCAGATTGATTTGATTCAGTTTGGTTAGATTCAGTTTTGTTTGATTCAGTTTGATTTGATTCAGGTTGGTTAGATTCAGTTCAGTTTGATTCAGTTTGGTTTGATTCAGTTTTTTTAGATTCAGTTCAGTTTGATTCCGTTTGGTTTGATTCAGTTTTGTTTGATTAAGTTTGTTTTGATTCAGTTTGGTGTGATTCAGTTTTGTTAGATTCAGTTTTGTTTGATTCAGTTTTGTTGTGATTCAGTTTGGTTTGGTTCAGTTTGGTTAGATTCAGTTTGGTTTGATTCAGTTTTGTTAGATTCAGTTTGTTTTGATTCAGTTTGTTTTGTTTCAGTTTTGTTTGATTCAGTTTGGTGTGATTCAGTTTTGTTTGATTCAGTTTGGTTTGATTTAGTTTGGTGTGATTCAGTTTTATTAGATTCAGTTTGGTTTGATTCAGTTTGGTTTGATTCAGTTTGGTGTGAGTCAGTTTTTTTAGATTCAGTTTTGTTTGATTCAGATTGATTTGATTCAGTTTGGTTAGATTCAGTTTTGTTTGATTCAGTTTGATTTGATTCAGTTTGGTTAGATTCAGTTCAGTTTGATTCAGTTTGGTTTGATTCAGTTTTTTTAGATTCAGTTTTGTTTGATTCAGATTGATTTGATTCAGTTTGGTTAGATTCAGTTTTGTTTGATTCAGTTTGATTTGATTCAGTTTGGTTAGATTCAGTTCAGTTTGATTCAGTTTGGTTTGATTCAGTTTTGTTTGATTAAGTTTGTTTTGATTCAGTTTGGTGTGATTCAGTTTTGTTAGATTCAGTTTTGTTTGATTCAGTTTTGTTGTGATTCAGTTTGGTTTGGTTCAGTTTGGTTAGATTCAGTTTGGTTTGATTCAGTTTTGTTAGATTCAGTTTGTTTTGATTCAGTTTGTTTTGATTCAGTTTTGTTTGATTCAGTTTGGTGTGATTCAGTTTTGTTTGATTCAGTTTGGTTTGATTTAGTTTGGTGTGATTCAGTTTTATTAGATTCAGTTTGGTTTGATTCAGTTTTGTTTGATTCAGTTTGGTGTGAGTCAGTTTTGTTTGATTCAGTTTGGTTTGATTCAGTTTGGTGTGATTCAGTTTTGTTAGATTCAGTTTGTTTTGATTCAGTTTTGTTTGATTCAGTTTTGATTGATTCAGTTTGTTTTGATTCAGTTTGTTGTGATTCAGTTTGGTGTGATTCAGTTTTGTTAGATTAAGTTTTGTTAGATTCAGTTTAGTTTGATTCAGTTTTGTTTGATTCAGTTTGGTTTGATTCAGTTTGGTGTGATTCAGTTTTGTTAGATTCAGTGTGGTTTGATTCAGTTTGGTTTGATTCAGTTTGGTGTGATTCAGTTTTGGTTGATTCAGTTTTGTTTGATTCAGTTTTGTTTGATTCAGTTTGGTTAGATTCAGTTCAGTTTGATTGAGTTTTGTTTGATTGAGTTTTGTTAGATTCAGTTTTGTTTGATTCAGTTTTGTTTGATTCAGTTTTGTTAGATTCAGTTTTGTTAGATTCAGTTTGGTTTGATTCAGTTTTGTTTGATTCAGTTTTGTTTGATTCAGTTTGGTTAGATTCAGTTCAGTTTGATTGAGTTTTGTTTGATTCAGTTTTGTTAGATTCAGTTTTGTTTGATTCAGTTTTGTTTGATTCAGTTTTGTTAGATTCAGTTTTGTTTGATTCAGTTTTGTTTGATTCAGTTTGGTTTGATTCAGTTTGGTGTGATTCAGTTTTGTTAGATTCAGTTTTGTTAGATTCAGTTTGGTTTGATTCAGTTTGGTGTGATTCAGTTTTGTTAGATTCAGTTTTGTTTGATTCAGTTTTGTCTGATTCAGTTTGGTTTGATTCAGTTTGGTTTGGTTCAGTTTGGTTAGATTCAGTTTTGTTTGATTCAGTTTTGTTAGATTCAGTTTTGTTAGATTCAGGTTTGTTTGATTCAGTTTGGTTTGATTCAGTTTGGTTTGATTCAGTTTTGTTTGATTCAGTTCAGTTTGATTCAGTTCGGTTTGTTTCAGTTTGGTTTGATTCAGTTTGGCTTGATTCATTTCGGTTTGATTCGTAGAGGACTGACTAATCAGTCGATTCAATCCAGTTAATCTTAGTCCAGTTATAACCCAGTTCCATGTAGTTTATTTATACTCCAGATTATTGCTGTCCAGCTAAAAGTTGTCAGGAAATTATTATTAACTTTGTAAATCTGCCCAAACAAGAAGAAAGATGGGTTTCTTCCTCCAGATGACTGGGTGTAATTTTCCTGTACAGATACAAGTCCTACTTCTTCCCGCCCATTTCCAGTCCTAAAGGAAGCCTGGCAGGACGGTGGCTGATGGATCCAAGCCGTCAGGTAATCTGATTTTATATCTGGATCATCCTCTGAACCAAACAAGCAGCAAAACAGGCTGAAAATTATTTAAAACAAATAAGAAAACTCAACGTCTGCTGATGGGATCCACAGAAAAACGATATATAAATCAATAACAGCAACAATAAATAAAAAAAGTTACACCATAAATAAAGACATGGAAGGACTAAAAACAGACAAAAAATGAAGTAGCTAAAAAAAGTAAAAAATAACCGCAGAAACCTTATGGATCCCAACCTGAAGTGGTCTGGTTCATGCTGAAGAGACAAACACAATCACATCATCTGCAAACAGGAGGATCGAGTCTCCTGGATCTGGAGGTCGGATCCGTCTCCTGGATCCGGAGGTTGGATCTATCTCCTGGATCTGGAGGTCGGATCGAGTCTCCTGGATCCGGGGATCGGGACCGTCTCCTGGATCCGGGAATCGGGACCGTCTCCTGGATCCGGAGAACGAGATCTGGGTTTGGGACCGGCCCACGGAGGACAACCATAAAACAATCCCCCTACGTCTATTATGGCAGGACTTGAACCGCCTCCAACCGCCCCAGATCGCCTCAAACCACCTCGAATTGCCTCTAACCGCCTCAAACCCTATCAAGCTGCCCCAAACCACCTTGAACCGCCTCCAACCGCCTTGAATTGCCTTGAATTGCCTTGAATTGCCTCGAACCACCTCAAACCACCTCGAATCGCCTCAAATCACCTCGAATCGTCTCGAATCGCCTCAAACCACCTCAAACTGCCTTAAACCACTGACCAACGGGTCACAAGATAGGCAGCTTTACCACCAGAGCCTCTGCCACCCCTCAAAAACTGTTCAGATATAGGGGACCAGTGAGTTGGTCCCCTCTTGGGTCGGTGATGACTCTCTGGTTAGAGTCGCCGAAGGCTCTGGTTACGGGGATGGCTGCCCCTGGCTTGTCCTGGTCCTTGTGAGGCCCTAGGAGGGGGGGTCATGCCTAGTGCCGTGGGCGGCTCACCTTCTGGAGGAAAGCTCACTTTCCTCCAGACTTAAATCCCTCAACCCCTCTTCCTCCCCGCTCCCCATCACACACAGGCAGGGTATTGGGAGGTGTGCATGTGGCGCTGGGTGGTGAGAAAGGCCATCAAGGTGGTCTTGATCGCTGCACCCAGCCTCGGCTCACCTCCCAGTTTTAATTACACTTAGACATCAAAACACCAAAACACTGACAACTCACATGATTAGGGGGAAGGGCATGCGGTGTATGGTGGGCAGGGCTGCTTAGGTGGTCCCTCTCCCAACACCGCGTGGCACTTCCCTCAATTTTAATTGCAACTAATACATACTTCACAATCAGTCATAAGCGGGGGGGAGGCAGGGGCGATAGGGTCCTCTCATGCCCCTATTCTCGGGGCTTTACTGGGGGGGGGGGGGGGGGGGGGGGGGGGGGTACGAGTGGGGGAAGAGTGCCATCCATTAGACCTAAGTCTGGGCTGGCCTGGCTGTAGGAGGGTTGTCGCCGGCCCTGGGGGGGTGCTGGGTCGGCTGCATCTGTGGAGTGGTGGGGGGGACGCTGGGAGTGGTGGGCGGCAATTATGGGGGCCCTGATCGGGGCCATCCTGTCCTCTGCCCCCTCTGAGGTATCTCACATGGGACATGATGGAGGGGTGAGGTGAGGATGTGTGGGAGCGGGTGTATGGGGTTACAGATGGATGGTGGGATGGCTGGGGGGGGATTAGGGTTGGGGATATAGGTGGGTAGGGGGGTGAAGGGATAGGGATGTGTGCGGATGAGTAGATGTGTGTGTGTGTGTGTGTGTGTGTGGAGGGGTATGTTGGTGGGTGGGTTGTATGTAATGGGGTGTGTCTGTGTTGGAGGAGTGAGGGTGTGTGTGTGTGTGGGGGGGGGTATATGCGGAATGGGATGTGTGAGTGAGGGTGAAGTTTGGAGGGGGGGCTGTGGGTGGTGGAGGGGTGTTTGGTGGGGCATGTGTGGTTGGGTAGAAGTAGAGGGATGGGGCCTGCTGGGGCCTGTTCCCCCTGACTGCGGGGGTGGGGGGCTGCTCTCTGGCTCTTGGGGCCCTGGGGCCTGCGCTCTGTCTGCCCTGGGTGGCCGGTGCCCGGCGGGATCGGCCCTTGCCGGCCTGGGCCTGCTGGGGCCTGTTCCCCCTGACTGCGGGGGACTCTGGTTGGGGCCCTCCTTCGCCACCTCCTGGGCGGATGCATGGCTGGCTCTGGAGTGGGGGGGTTGGGATCTGTACCTGGGGGTGACTGTCGGTTACCCGGGTCTCTGGGTTCTCCTGGCCTGCCTCTAGCCCTAGGCGGGCGGGGTCACGTTGGAATGATCACTCTTCTCTGAACACGTTCCACTCTGAATGTTCTGCATGAATGTTCTGCATGTGTCACAGTCACTGAGTCATCCAGCAAGTTTATTCACTAACAGCAGGTAGCTCTCTTTCTGTCTTTTTGACTTAACTTGCTAGTTTCTGGTCCTCCTGATTGTCAATGGTTTTGCTCTCCACAGGGACCATGACTCTAGAGTTGGCTTGTGTGGGTGTATATATTTGTGTGTGTGGGTGGGTATGTGTGTGTACATATGTATGTATGTATATGTATGGATATGTATATATTTGTGTGTGTGGGTGGGTATGTGTGTGTACATGTGTACATATGTATGTATGTATATGTATGTATGTATGTGTATGGATATGTGTGTGTATATATATATATATATATATATATATATATATATATATATATATATATGTGTGTGTGTGTGTGTGTGTGTGTGTGTATATGTATGTATATATGTATATATATATATATGTGTGTGTGTGTATATACGTATGTATATATGTGTGTGTGTGTGTGTATGTATATATGTATATATATACTGTATATGCGAGTGTATATACATATATATGTAGGTGGGTATGTATGTGCATATACGTGTATGCATTGATCTCTTTCTTTTGTTTTCTATGTTCTCTTTTCTGTTCTCTTTCTGCCCCTTCCCTGTCCTTTCCGGTCGGGTCCAGCAGCATAAACTCTGCAATACAAGCTATTATCCAAAGCAAATAGAAAAATAAAATAAGAATCAAGAAATACAAGGGGATCATTACATCTATAAAAGTTCCTCTTGGCAAAATAAACTTGCTCAGCAGAACACAGCATCCAGAACATCAGTCTGCTTGCTTAAATGCTGGACAAGACAAAAAAAAACTGTTCAGATATAAAAATAAATAGTTTGAAAATAACAAATACAAATAAAATGAATAAAGTAAAATTTCTTCTAGTTTGTTAAAATGTTTCAATATCAAAATGAAGTTGGCAAAAGAAAAACTGATGCAGAGATGAAGCAGAAACAACAATAACGCATGAAATGCTGGTTTTAGATGAGATGCCTGCAGTCTTGTCCTCTCTGGTGGTTTCAGGACATTTACCCGTTCCTCCGTCCGTCAACAGGACTCTGCAGAGCCCCAGATCCTGGATCTGGAGGACTTCCAGGTGCTTGGAGAGAAAAGTCTGATTATCCTCCATCCGACTGATCCGCTGTCATCAGAGGAGGATCTGCGTGAGGACACGTCCTCGCTGTCAGTTAGCAGCATCATGGTCCAGATGTCCATCATCAGGCTGGACACGGTGCGGGTTTGTGAAGCTCCACCAATCACAGAGCAGGACTCAGAGATGAGCCGACAGGCCGTAAACGTTCTGAATCAGCGGGAAGCTAACGGCTACTTTCCTCAGAAAGGGGAAGACGCGTGTCAGGTTTCGCAACGCAGCGAGACGTCTGAGGACATCCTGGACGGCAGCGTTTATCAGATGACTTTTCTGAGAAAACTCGAAGCTGGAAGCTCCTATCTGATGTGCGAAGACGAGTATCTGTCCAACAGCTGCTGCACAGCACAAACCACAGAAGAAGAGAAGGCAGTCAGTACGGCGTGAACTCAGAGGTCCAGCGGAACCGCTACCGTCCTTCTTTTATGGTATTCTGCTTCATTCCTTACACCACTTCCTGTCCGGTAAAACCTTCTGGCTCCGTAAGAACCAGTCTGCTCCGTTGGGTCATCAGGGTCAGGTTCCTGGACTCAGGTCTACATCCTGGACTCAGGTCTACTTCCTGGACTCTGGTCTACTACCTGGACTCAGGTCTACATCCTGGACTCAGGTCTACTTCCTGGACTCAGGTCTACTTCCTGGACTCAGGTCTACTACCTGGACTCAGGTCTACATCCTGGACTCAGGTCTACTACCTGGACTCAGGTCTACTACCTGGACTCAGGTCTACTTCCTGGACTCAGGTCTATTACCTGGACTCAGGTCTACTTCCTGGACTCAGGTCTACTTTACATTCAGTTTTAGTTGTTTTCCATCTCCAGATTTTGCTTCGTGTACCATTTACTGCTTCTTTGCAACTGCTGTCATGTTTTCACTGTTTTCTGTGAAGAATTGTGACACGAAAAGTGATGAAGATAGAAACTTTACAGGAAAGATTTTTACTTTATTCTGTTTATGAAACGATTTGTTTTGTTTTTCCGCCCATTTTTCTTCCTGACTTTTCTGAGCTGGGACAGAAATCTGCATGTTTGCTGAACTTGTTTTAAAAATACTAGAGTGTTTGTTGTGTTTATTTGTTGTGTTGTAAAGATTAATTTTATCCGAATGTTTTTGTGTTGTTGCTGATCACCGTGGCAACATTTCTGCTGATCATTGATGAACCATGGTCTGATCTCCGGAGTGACGGCGACTCCTGCTTTGATGCAACTTTCTCCAGTCAGGTGAAATCCTCCTGCATCTCATGTGAGACACCTGAGCTCCTGTTAAAACCTTAGCCCCGCCCACCAGGTGCAGGTAGTTCATGCAAAGCAAAAAAACCATGATAAACCTGCAGAAACAGGAGGGATGCTTCATCTTGTCTTAAACTCCAGATATTCTTCTGAGGAAGACAAGTTTGTTCAAATAAACATGTTTTAGCAACAATAATCTATAAATGACATCAAAATGATTTCTTTTGTTGTATTTATTAGTGAAATTGGAGCAGAACATGCTGATGAACATGAGATGATGGCACGTTAGATCGTGGCTAACCAGCTCATTTGCATCTGCGTTCCTGCACCAAGAGCTGCAGATCTTACAACAATGAAACAATAATACAGAAAATATGATGTTAAAACGTTTACATCTTAGTTCCTGACCTGTGAATTTGTCGCAGAGTCCTGACCGCTAGTCTGGATCTGAGTGAAACCAAACAAACATGGAGTTCCACAAGGCTCCATCTTGGATCCTCTGCTGTTTTACATCTGCAGGCTCCTCCTCGCCCCGAGATCATGAAAAACAACTAAATATGTTGCCATAGTTACGCTGATGACTCACAAATCTACATAACAATCTCACTAGGAGACTATAGTCCGATCCTAGTACTGATCAGCTGTATTGATCGGGTGTAGTCCTGGGCTCAAACTGATTTAGTTGGTCTTTCATCACTTAAAGAACATCTGGATGTATGTATGTGTATATGTATATATATGTGTGTGTGTATATATATATATATATATATATGTGTGTGTGTGTATATGTATGTGTGTGTGTGTATACATCTGTAGGTTGTTTTCTTTCTTTTTGTTTTTGGGTTATTTTTTAGTTTTTTGGGGTTTTTTCTCTCCCTTTATCTCTTTCACTTTTCTTATGAGGTGTTTTTTCTCCTTTCTCTTTCTGTCTTTCATCTGTCCTCTCTGGTCCAGCAGTACAAACTCTACAATTCAAACAACAATACAAAATAAATATAGAAATAAAATAAAAATTCAGAAAGTCAAGGGGATCATTATATCTATAAAGCTTCCCTTGGCAGAGGAAATTTGCTCAGCAGAACATCCAGACCATCATTCTGCTGCCTTAATGCTGGACAAGACAAAAAAAAAAAAAAAAGAACATCTGGAGGATTAAAGGACTGATAACTGGGAAGGATTTTTGCATTTATCTTTAATAGACGAGACAACTGTGATCTGGTCCTTCTGGGTCAGGCAGCTGGTCCAGAACCCTGGTGGTCCAGTCTTCACTAAGACCAGGAAAGTGGATCATAGAACTACAGTCAGTTCTTTCCTTCCTGTCCGCTCCAAACGCTTCGGGGCAAAAATCCATTCAAGATCTTCTGGTTTGTTCTGCTCCAACCAGATCACTCTGGTCCCAGATCCAGAACTAAACCTGGTTCAGTTTCTGAAGCAAAGTCCCAGAAACCTGCAGGTCCGCTGAAACTCTGCTGCTGTAAATCAGGTAAAAACTGCTGCTTTTTAATAAAACATGTTGATTTTCCACACAGGAACTTTTATTCCTTGTTTTTTTTTTTGTTTTTAACTTTTATGTTCATTTAATTAGTTTAATTTGTTTGTGTAATGTTAAGATAACACTAGTCCCCCAGATGCAACCACCAATCTACAGGCTAGTGTCCAGAATGAACAGGACTCAGGGCTAATACTTGCATTCACAATATTTTGTTAGTACATAGAAAAACAAAAAGAGAAAACCCTTTAACACTTACCAGAGGAAGGCATTGGACATATAAAAAAATAAACACAGGCTCTGTCTACCCGGCCAACTTGCCTAACTGGTTAAAACAAATGTAGTTTACACACTACATTTGTTTTAATGCCGTTTCTGCTTCCTGCTGTCTTGCCTTAATGTTTTATGTAAACCACTGAATTATTTCAATCTGTTTTCTTCATCTTTACTAAAAAGTGTGAAATATCTTCTTCCTCGTCTTTCTTACATATTTTTCTACAGAATGTGGTGACAGGATGTATTTCCCCACATCTTTATACTGTCGCTACTTTCCAACCAGCTAGCATCTTTGCTAGCCATCTGTTTAAATGAAATTGGATCATGTAGTGCTAGCTTAGTCAGCGTTAAGATACTGTTTAAGCACCGTAACAGCTTATTTTCAGCTCCAATGGTAAAGTCTTGATGGACAGAGTTGATGTGTCGTCTCTAAATCACTCACTGAAAACTATACAACATGGTTTCCCAGCATTAGCTTAAAGCTAATCAAGTGCTAGCATAGAACCAGATTAGCAGTGCTATGTAGCTGAATGCCAACATCATATTAGCTGCAAAGGGACAAAATCTCCTAGAAATGAACAGGAGCGACTAGCTAGAAACTAGTTTATAATTCAAACTGGTCTGGTGATACTGGTGATCCATGCTGGTGTGGAAAGATGGAGATCCATAGTTGGGTTCTGAGTTTAATCAGGAAAACTTCATTGTACATTTTGCTTCTCATCTTGTGAAAGCTGTTTTAGTTTATAAATATGATTAAACTTCCTGGAGGAAATAAGCTGCTGCTGTTTGCAGATGACAGTTTTCTCTATTTTACTTTCTAACATTTCTTCTTCTCTTCATCCTGTTGCAGCGTCTGACGTGGCAAACTGCAGTGTAGGAAGCTTGTTTTAACCGAAGATTCAGATCCATTTGATGGAGGATGAAGGTTTCAGGTCAAAGGTTAGCGTTAATCCCAATCCAGTGTCTGATCAGCTGGTGGGCGATGGTCTGTCTGGGAGGGAAGACGAAGGCAGGATGGGTTCCTCTGAATGAGTCAATCACCTGAAGGAAAGTTTAGAGTAGAAATTAGACTGAATCTACACAGAAACACAATGTTTGAGCCCCAGTTACCCCAGTACAGGAAGTGTGGACCAGTTCTCCATCCCCAGATAAGTCCCGCGGTCATAACCACAGTAAATGTGGACCAAACAAACCTTTGCCTAAATTTAGGCTCCAGTTGTTTATTTCCTCTTTAAAACTAAACTCTCTGAATTGTCAGGAAATCTAGTAAAACTGCAGACAAACAGATTTTCCATCCATCCATCCATCTTCTGCTGCTTATCCGGGGTCGGGTCGCGGGGGCAGCAGCCTAAGCAGGGAAGCCCAGACTTCCCTCTCCCCAGCCACATTTGCCAACTCTGCGGGGGGGGTCCCGAGGCGTTCCCAGGCCAGCCGAGAGATATAATCCCTCCAGCGTGTCCTGGGTCTTCCCCGGGGTCTCCTCCCAGAGGGACGTTCCTGGAACACCTCACCAGGGAGGTCCAGGAGGCATCCTGACCAGATGCCCGAGCCACCTCAACTGGTTCCTCTCGATGCGGAGGAGCAGCGGCTCTACTCTGATCTCCTCCCGGATGACCGAGCTCCTCACCCTATCTCTAAGGGAGAGCCCGGCCACCCTGCGGAGGAAACTCATTTCAGCCGCCTGTATACGAGATCTGGTTCTTTCGGTCACGACCCACAGCTCATGACCATAGGTGAGGGTAGGAACGTAGATCGACTGGTAAATGGAGAGCTTCGCCTTCTGGCTCAGCTCCTTCTTCACCACGACAGACCGGCGCAGAGCCCGCATTACTGCAGACGCCGCACCGATCCGTCTGTCCATCTCACGCTCCATCCTTCCCTCACTCGTGAACAAGACCCAGAGATATTTAAACTCCTCCACTTGAGGCAGGACCTGACTCCCGACCCGGAGAGGACAATCCACCCTATTCCGGGTGAGGACCATGGTCTCAGATTTGGAGGAAGGAACATATTTTCCTTCGTGATGAAAACTCACCGTCGTTTCGTCGCCTGTTGCGGGTTCGTCTATGTGAAAACATTCCAGACCGTTTCCTCTGTGATCCCTGTTTATTACTGGTTTTAGTCTTAATGGTTGGGTTTTACCTGTTGCCTTGGAAACCATCGAGCCTCCTCGATCTCGCTCTTATCCACTTTGATGTCGGTTGAAATGGCGATGGCGAGGCAGCCAATCATGAGGCTGGAGGGCATGGGCCAGGGCTGGCAGGAGACGTACCGGACCGGACCAACCTTCACGCCACTCTCCTCCTCCACCTCCCTCCTCACCGCCTCCTCCATCGTCTCCCCTGCAGCCACGTCACATCACAAGGCCTCAACACTTCCGACAAGTCGCGGTTAAAGGCCGAAGTGTGTGTGTGTGTGTGTGTGTGTGTGTGTGTGTATATTACCGGGCTCTATAAATCCAGCTAAACATGAAAACATTCCTGCAGGGAATATCTTCTTCCTCCCCAGTAAACACTGGTTTCCATCAGGATGGACCACCAGCATGATGACCACCGGGTCTGCAAACAGACAGAATCAGTGGAAACACCAGAACGTCCTCCGCACGTCCTGTTTGACTGGTTCGTATCTGAGACCGGGCCTGGACATCAGACCGCCGAGACAAACGGACGTCCTGCCTTCTCAGGAAGAACAGCAGCATGATGCCTCTTAAATCTTTCGCATTTAACGTATAAAGTGTCGTATTTTATAGTTTAAAGCAAAAACTTTGCTACACAATGTCTTCTGCCCCCTGGTGGAGAACCTTTAGCTCTACGATTCTGACGTATCCTGTTACATTTCTCTGGTTCTGCTGATTATTTCAGTCGGGCATGAAAGTAGCAATACGCAGCATCCTACAGCTTCTTGAAGCGTCCTACAGCGTCCTGCAGCGTCCTGCAGCGTCCTGCAGCATCCTACAGCGTCCTATAGCTTCTTGCAGCGTCCTACAGCGTCCTGCAGCGTCCTGCAGCATCCTACAGCGTCCTACAGCTTCTTGCAGCGTCCTACAGCTTCCTGCAGCATCCTACAGCTTCATGCAGCGTCCTACAGCTTCATGCAGCGTCCTACAGCGTCCTGCAGCGTCCTACAGCGTCCTGCAGCGTCCTACAGCTTCTTGCAGCGTCCTACAGCTTCATGCAGCGTCCTACAGCTTCATGCAGCGTCCTACAGCGTCCTATAGCTTCATGCAGCGTCCTACAGCTTCATGCAGCGTCCTACAGCGTCCTATAGCTTCTTGCAGCGTCCTACAGCTTCATGCAGCGTCCTACAGCGTCCTGCAGCGTCCTGCAGCATCCTACAGCGTCCTACAGCTTCTTGCAGCATTCTACAGCTTCATGCAGCGTCCTACAGCTTCATGCAGCGTCCTACAGCGTCCTACAGCGTCCTGCAGCGTCCTACAGCGTCCTGCAGCGTCCTACAGCGTCCTGCAGCATCCTACAGCTTCATGCAGCGTCCTACAGCTTCATGCAGCGTCCTACAGCTTCATGCAGCGTCCTACAGCTTCATGCAGCGTCCTACAGCGTCCTGCAGCGTCCTACAGCGTCCTGCAGCATCCTACAGCTTCATGCAGCGTCCTACAGCGTCCTGCAGCGTCCTACAGCGTCCTACAGCTTCATGCAGCGTCCTACAGCGTCCTGCAGCATCCTGCAGCGTCCTGCAGCGTCCTATAGCTTCTTGCAGCGTCCTGCAGCGTCCTACAGCGTCCTACAGCTTCTTGCAGCGTCCTACAGCTTCATGCAGCGTCCTACAGCGTCCTGCAGCGTCCTACAGCTTCATGCAGCGTCCTACAGCGTCCTGCAGCGTCCTACAGCGTCCTACAGCGTCCTACAGCTTCATGCAGCGTCCTGCAGCTTCCTACAGCGTCCTACAGCGTCCTACAGCGTCCTACAGCTTCATGCAGCGTCCTACAGCTTCATGCAGCGTCCTACAGCTTCATGCAGCGTCCTACAGCGTCCTACAGCTTCATGCAGCGTCCTACAGCTTCATGCAGCGTCCTACGGCTTCCTGCAGCATCCTACGGCGTCCTACCGTGTCCTACAGCTTCATGCAGCGTCCTACAGTGTCCTACAGCTTCCTACAGCGTCCTACAGCGTCCTGCAGCGTCCCACAGCGTCCTACAGCGTCCTGCAGCGTCCTGCAGCGTCCTACAGCGTCCTACAGCGTCCTACAGCTTCTTGCAGCGTCCTACAGCTTCCTGCAGCATCCTACAGCTTCATGCAGCGTCCTACAGCTTCATGCAGCGTCCTACAGCTTCATGCAGCGTCCTACAGCGTCCTGCAGCGTCCTGCAGCGTCCTACAGCTTCTTGCAGCGTCCTACAGCTTCATGCAGCGTCCTACAGCTTCATGCAGCGTCCTACAGCGTCCTATAGCTTCATGCAGCGTCCTACAGCTTCATGCAGCGTCCTACAGCGTCCTATAGCTTCTTGCAGCGTCCTACAGCTTCATGCAGCGTCCTACAGCGTCCTGCAGCGTCCTGCAGCATCCTACAGCGTCCTACAGCTTCTTGCAGCATTCTACAGCTTCATGCAGCGTCCTACAGCGTCCTACAGCGTCCTGCAGCGTCCTACAGCGTCCTGCAGCGTCCTACAGCGTCCTGCAGCATCCTACAGCTTCATGCAGCGTCCTACAGCTTCATGCAGCGTCCTACAGCTTCATGCAGCGTCCTACAGCTTCATGCAGCGTCCTACAGCGTCCTGCAGCGTCCTACAGCGTCCTGCAGCATCCTACAGCTTCATGCAGCGTCCTACAGCGTCCTGCAGCGTCCTACAGCGTCCTACAGCTTCATGCAGCGTCCTACAGCGTCCTGCAGCATCCTGCAGCGTCCTGCAGCGTCCTATAGCTTCTTGCAGCGTCCTGCAGCGTCCTACAGCGTCCTACAGCTTCTTGCAGCGTCCTACAGCTTCATGCAGCGTCCTACAGCGTCCTGCAGCGTCCTACAGCTTCATGCAGCGTCCTACAGCGTCCTGCAGCGTCCTACAGCGTCCTACAGCGTCCTACAGCTTCATGCAGCGTCCTGCAGCTTCCTACAGCGTCCTACAGCGTCCTACAGCGTCCTACAGCTTCATGCAGCGTCCTACAGCTTCATGCAGCGTCCTACAGCTTCATGCAGCGTCCTACAGCGTCCTACAGCTTCATGCAGCGTCCTACAGCTTCATGCAGCGTCCTACGGCTTCCTGCAGCATCCTACGGCGTCCTACCGTGTCCTACAGCTTCATGCAGCGTCCTACAGTGTCCTACAGCTTCCTACAGCGTCCTACAGCGTCCTGCAGCGTCCCACAGCGTCCTACAGCGTCCTGCAGCGTCCTGCAGCGTCCTACAGCGTCCTACAGCGTCCTACAGCTTCTTGCAGCGTCCTACAGCTTCCTGCAGCATCCTACAGCTTCATGCAGCGTCCTACAGCTTCATGCAGCGTCCTACAGCTTCATGCAGCGTCCTACAGCGTCCTGCAGCGTCCTGCAGCGTCCTACAGCTTCTTGCAGCGTCCTACAGCTTCATGCAGCGTCCTACAGCTTCATGCAGCGTCCTACAGCGTCCTATAGCTTCATGCAGCGTCCTACAGCTTCATGCAGCGTCCTACAGCGTCCTATAGCTTCTTGCAGCGTCCTACAGCTTCATGCAGCGTCCTACAGCGTCCTGCAGCGTCCTGCAGCATCCTACAGCGTCCTACAGCTTCTTGCAGCATTCTACAGCTTCATGCAGCGTCCTACAGCTTCATGCAGCGTCCTACAGCGTCCTACAGCGTCCTGCAGCGTCCTACAGCGTCCTGCAGCGTCCTACAGCGTCCTGCAGCATCCTACAGCTTCATGCAGCGTCCTACAGCTTCATGCAGCGTCCTACAGCTTCATGCAGCGTCCTACAGCGTCCTGCAGCGTCCTACAGCGTCCTGCAGCATCCTACAGCTTCATGCAGCGTCCTACAGCGTCCTGCAGCGTCCTGCAGCGTCCTACAGCGTCCTACAGCTTCATGCAGCGTCCTACAGCGTCCTGCAGCATCCTGCAGCGTCCTGCAGCGTCCTATAGCTTCTTGCAGCGTCCTACAGCGTCCTGCAGCGTCCTACAGCGTCCTACAGCTTCTTGCAGCGTCCTACAGCTTCATGCAGCGTCCTACAGCGTCCTGCAGCGTCCTACAGCTTCATGCAGCGTCCTACAGCGTCCTGCAGCGTCCTACAGCGTCCTACAGCTTCATGCAGCGTCCTGCAGCTTCCTACAGCGTCCTACAGCGTCCTACAGCGTCCTACAGCTTCATGCAGCGTCCTACAGCTTCATGCAGCGTCCTACAGCTTCATGCAGCGTCCTACAGCGTCCTACAGCTTCATGCAGCGTCCTACAGCTTCATGCAGCGTCCTACGGCTTCCTGCAGCATCCTACGGCGTCCTACCGTGTCCTACAGCTTCATGCAGCGTCCTACAGTGTCCTACAGCTTCCTACAGCGTCCTACAGCGTCCTGCAGCGTCCCACAGCGTCCTACAGCGTCCTACAGCTTCTTGCAGCGTCCTACAGCTTCATGCAGCGTCCTACAGCTTCATGCAGCTTCCTACAGCGTCCTACAGCGTCCTACGGCGTCCTACCGTGTCCTACAGCTTCATGCAGCGTCCTACAGTGTCCTACAGCTTCCTACAGCGTCCTACAGCGTCCTGCAGCGTCCCACAGCGTCCTACAGCGTCCTGCAGCGTCCCACAGCGTCCTACAGCTTCCTACAGCGTCCTGCAGCATCCTATAGCTTCCTACAGCGTCCTGCAGCGTCCTACAGCTTCATGCAGCGTCCTACAGCTTCATGCAGCGTCCTACAGTGTCCTACAGCTTCCTACAGCGTCCTGCAGCGTCCCACAGCGTCCTACAGCGTCCTGCAGCGTCCCACAGCGTCCTACAGCGTCCTGCAGCATCCTACGGCGTCCTACCGTGTCCTACAGCTTCATGCAGCGTCCTACAGTGTCCTACAGCTTCCTACAGCGTCCTACAGCGTCCTGCAGCGTCCCACAGCGTCCTGCAGCGTCCCACAGCGTCCTACAGCTTCATGCAGCGTCCTACAGCTTCATGCAGCGTCCTACAGTGTCCTACAGCTTCATGCAGCGTCCTACAGCTTCATGCAGCGTCCTACAGCTTCATGCAGCGTCCTACAGCTTCATGCAGCGACCTACAGTGTCCTACAGCTTCCTGCAGCGTCCTACAGTGTCCTACAGCTTCCTACAGCGTCCTACAGCGTCCTGCAGCGTCCCACAGCGTCCTGCAGCGTCCCACAGCGTCCTACAGCTTCATGCAGCGTCCTACAGCTTCATGCAGCGTCCTACAGTGTCCTACAGCTTCATGCAGCGTCCCACAGCGTCCTACAGCTTCCTACAGCGTCCTGCAGCTTCCTACGGCTTCATGCAGCGTCCTACAGCTTCTTGCAGCATCCTACAGCGTTTTACAGCGTCCTACAGCTTCATGCAGCGTCCTACAGCTTCTTGCAGCGTCCTACAGCTTCATGCAGCGTCCTACAGCTTCATGCAGCGACCTACAGTGTCCTACAGCGTCCTACAGCTTCCTGCAGCGACCTACAGTGTCCTACAGCTTCCTACAGCGTCCTACAGCTTCCTGCAGCGACCTACAGCGTCCTACAGCTTCCTGCAGCGACCTACAGTGTCCTACAGCGTCCTACAGCTTCCTGCAGCGTCCTGCAGCATCCTATAGCTTCTTGCAGCGTCCTACAGCTTCCTGCAGCGACCTACAGCGTCCTACAGCTTCCTGCAGCGACCTACAGTGTCCTACAGCGTCCTACAGCTTCCTACAGCTTCCTACAGCGTCCTGCAGCATCCTATAGCTTCTTGCAGCGTCCTACAGCTTCTTGCAGCGTCCTGCAGCGTCCTACAGCGTCCTGCAGCGTCCTACAGCGTCCTACAGCTTCATGCAGCGTCCTACAGCTTCATGCAGCGTCCTACAGCTTCATGCAGCGTCCTACAGCGTTCTGCAGCGTTCTGCAGCATCCTACAGCTTCCCACAGCTTCCTACAGCTTCCTACAGCTTCCAACAGCGTCCTACAGCTTCCCACAGCGTCCTGCAGCGTCCTACAGCGTCCTACAGCTTCATGCAGCGTCCTACAGCTTCCTGCAGCATCCTACAGCTTCATGCAGCGTCCTGCAGCTTCCTGCAGCGTCCTACAGCTTCCTGCAGCGTCCTGCAGCTTCCTGCAGCGTCCTGCAGCGTCCTACAGCTTCCTGCAGCGTCCTGCAGCTTCCTACAGCGTCCTGCAGCGTCCTGCAGCTTCCTACAGCGTCCTGCAGCGTCCTGCAGCTTCCTGCAGCGTCCTACAGCTTCCTGCAGCTTCCTACAGCGTCCTACAGCTTCCTGCAGCTTCCTGCAGCGTCCTGCAGCGTCCTACAGCTTCCTGCAGCTTCCTACAGCGTCCTACAGCGTCCTGCAGCTTCCTGCAGCTTCCTACAGCGTCCTGCAGCGTCCTGCAGCTTCCTGCAGCATCCTACAGCGTCCTGCAGCTTCCTGCAGCTTCCTGCAGCATCCTACAGCGTCCTGCAGCTTCCTGCAGCATCCTACAGCGTCCTGCAGCTTCCTACAGCTTCCTACAGCGTCCTGCAGCGTCCTGCAGCTTCCTACAGCGTCCTGCAGCTTCCTGCAGCTTCCTACAGCTTCCTGCAGCTTCCTGCAGCTTCCTGCAGCATCCTACAGCGTCCTGCAGCTTCCTGCAGCTTCCTACAGCTTCCTGCAGCTTCCTACAGCGTCCTGCAGCTTCCTACAGCGTCCTGCAGCGTCCTGCAGCAACCTACAGCTTCCTGCAGCGTCCTACAGCTTCCTGCAGCGTCCTACAGCGTCCTACAGCGTCCTGCAGCTTCCTACAGCTTCCTACAGCTTCCTGCAGCTTCCTACAGCGTCCTGCAGCTTCCTGCAGCTTCCTGCAGCTTCCTACAGCTTCCTGCAGCTTCCTACAGCGTCCTGCAGCTTCCTACAGCGTCCTGCAGCGTCCTGCAGCTTCCTACAGCGTCCTGCAGCTTCCTGCAGCTTCCTACAGCTTCCTGCAGCTTCCTACAGCGTCCTGCAGCTTCCTACAGCGTCCTGCAGCTTCCTGCAGCAACCTACAGCTTCCTGCAGCGTCCTACAGCTTCCTGCAGCGTCCTACAGCTTCCTGCAGCGTCCTACAGCGTCCTGCAGCGTCCTACAGCTTCCTGCAGCATCCTACAGCGTCCTGCAGCGTCCTACAGCGTCCTGCAGCGTCCTACAGCTTCCTGCAGCTTCCTACAGCTTCCTGCAGCTTCCTACAGCTTCCTGCAGCGTCCTACAGCTTCCTGCAGCGTCCTACAGCGTCCTACAGCGTCCTGCAGCATCCTACAGCGTCCTGCAGCGTCCTACAGCGTCCTACAGCTTCCTGCAGCGTCCTACAGCTTCCTGCAGCTTCCTGCAGCGTCCTACAGCGTCCTGCAGCGTCCTACAGCGTCCTGCAGCGTCCTACAGCGTCCTACAGCGTCCTGCAGCTTCCTGCAGCTTCCTACAGCGTCCTGCAGCTTCCTACAGCTTCCTGCAGCTTCCTACAGCGTCCTGCAGCGTCCTGCAGCTTCCTACAGCTTCCTGCAGCGTCCTACAGCGTCCTGCAGCGTCCTGCAGCGTCCTACAGCGTCCTACAGCTTCCTACAGCTTCCTGCAGCGTCCTACAGCTTCCTGCAGCGTCCTGCAGCGTCCTACAGCGTCCTGCAGCGTCCTACAGCGTCCTGCAGCTTCCTGCAGCTTCCTACAGCGTCCTGCAGCGTCCTGCAGCTTCCTACAGCTTCCTGCAGCTTCCTACAGCGTCCTGCAGCGTCCTGCAGCGTCCTGCAGCGTCCTACAGCGTCCTGCAGCGTCCTACAGCGTCCTGCAGCTTCCTGCAGCTTCCTGCAGCTTCCTACAGCGTCCTGCAGCGTCCTGCAGCTTCCTACAGCGTCCTACAGCGTCCTGCAGCGTCCTGCAGCGTCCTGCAGCGTCCTGCAGCGTCCTACAGCGTCCTACAGCTTCCTGCAGCGTCCTGCAGCGTCCTACAGCGTCCTGCAGCTTCCTACAGCGTCCTGCAGCTTCCTACAGCTTCCTGCAGCGTCCTGCAGCGTCCTACAGCGTCCTACAGCGTCCTGCAGCGTCCTGCAGCGTCCTACAGCGTCCTACAGCTTCCTGCAGCGTCCTACAGCGTCCTACAGCTTCCTGCAGCGTCCTACAGCTTCCTACAGCGTCCCACAGCTTCCTACAGCTTCCTACAGCGTCCTACAGCTTCCTACAGCTTCCTGCAGCGTCCTACAGCGTCCTGCAGCGTCCTGCAGCGTCCTACAGCTTCCTGCAGCGTCCTACAGCGTCCTACAGCGTCCTGCAGCTTCCTGCAGCGTCCTACAGCTTCCTGCAGCGTCCTACAGCGTCCTACAGCGTCCTACAGCTTCCTGCAGCATCCTACAGCGTCCTACAGCGTCCTACAGCTTCCTGCAGCTTCCTGCAGCGTCCTACAGCGTCCTGCAGCGTCCTACAGCTTCCTGCAGCGTCCTACAGCTTCCTGCAGCGTCCTGCAGCGTCCTGCAGCGTCCTGCAGCGTCCTACAGCTTCCTGCAGCTTCCTGCAGCGTCCTGCAGCGTCCTACAGCTTCCTGCAGCGTCCTACAGCTTCCTGCAGCGTCCTGCAGCGTCCTGCAGCGTCCTGCAGCGTCCTGCAGCGTCCTACAGCTTCCTGCAGCGTCCTACAGCGTCCTACAGCTTCCTACAGCTTCCTGCAGCTTCCTGCAGCGTCCTGCAGCGTCCTACAGCGTCCTACAGCTTCCTGCAGCGTCCTACAGCTTCCTGCAGCTTCCTGCAGCGTCCTGCAGCGTCCTACAGCTTCCTGCAGCTTCCTGCAGCGTCCTGCAGCGTCCTGCAGCGTCCTACAGCTTCCTGCAGCGTCCTACAGCGTCCTACAGCTTCCTGCAGCGTCCTGCAGCTTCCTGCAGCGTCCTGCAGCTTCCTGCAGCGTCCTGCAGCTTCCTGCAGCTTCCTGCAGCGTCCTGCAGCGTCCTGCAGCTTCCTGCAGCGTCCTGCAGCGTCCTGCAGCGTCCTACAGCTTCCTGCAGCGTCCTACAGCGTCCTACAGCTTCCTGCAGCGTCCTACAGCTTCCTGCAGCTTCCTGCAGCGTCCTGCAGCGTCCTGCAGCTTCCTGCAGCTTCCTGCAGCGTCCTGCAGCTTCCTGCAGCTTCCTACAGCTTCCTGCAGCGTCCTACAGCTTCCTGCAGCTTCCTGCAGCGTCCTGCAGCGTCCTGCAGCGTCCTACAGCTTCCTGCAGCTTCCTGCAGCTTCCTGCAGCGTCCTGAGGATGAGAAATCAGACTTTACTAGTTTTCAGCTTGCTGCGTCGTCTTACTGCAGCTGTGGCGACGAGGAGATGCTCTGCAAGATTTTCTACGTTCCAGATGTTTTAATAACTCAGTTCTGGTTTTATTTTCTCCACTAATTTGACCCGGAGCGGTTCGGAGGACATGACCTTTACTTCACAGTGTTTCGGACCAGATGTGCAGAAATGTGAATCTGACTTCTGGAACGATGGATTTCTCTGAACTTTTCACCACTTCAGACTTTCTGTGGATGTTTCAGCTCGTGAAGCACCGTTCTGATCGGGATCGGACTTCGTACCGACTCGAGGGTAGCAGGTGTTGTGGACCCCCTGCAGACTCCTGCAGCTGGAGTTCAGGCAGCTCCTCTTGTATCCCCCCTCCTCCAGCCGAGTGCTGCTGCCGCACGTGGAACAGAAGCTGTAGCGGCTGTGCCAGGCCAGAACCGATCGGGCCTGAGCCACCACGCCTTGGAACAAGAGACAGACCGGGTCAGAACCAGAACCAGACCAGCAGTATGAAGACAGACACGTCTTCCTCACCGGCTTCGTCCTCGCTGAGCTTCAGCAGGTCTCTGGTGGGGGTCTTGGGGAAGAAGCAGTTCTTTTCCTTGCAGCGTTTCAGGAGTTCAGCAGCATCTTCATCTGTGTTGAAGGCGAACCACGCCGGAGGCTCCTGGGGGCCGTCTTCTGTCTGAGACCGGGAGGAAGATGAGGGATTCTTCTTTCTCTCCACTCCAAGGAAGATGAGAATGGTTGCAGGTTTCAGAAGGAGGTCCTGAACGGCATCGTGTCTGAACCGACACAAGCGCGTCTCGCCCTGTTAGAGGAGGAAGAAAGTATTTGGACGGTGGGAGGAAGCCGGAGAACCTGGAGAGAACCCACGCATACACGGGGAGAACATGCAAACAGAAAGGCCCAAACCTTGCCCCAGCCAAGGATCGAACCAGCGACCTTCTTGCCGTGAGGCCACAGTGCTCTTACCTTAAATTAATTACAAAAAAATAAATGCGCTAAAAGAAATAACGCATTCAATTGCGGGACGTTTGTCGTGGACAACTTCTTGGTACGGCGTTTACACTGATGCACTTTTACGTTCGCTGCTAACTTGGCCACATCGGCGCGATACTCGGCGACGTTTCAGACCCTTCAGGGAGTTTAAACACAAAACGAGCATTAAAACATTTAGCATCTTTTCTGGTGGCATTGCGGACTCTTGGTGAGTAAAGTTAGAACGTTTTCTGTTCTCTAGCCGCAGCTGCAAAGTCCAGCCCCACCTCTACATTTTGTTCCCGCTCCACTTTAGGTTTCGCTCAAAATCCAGAAGAAAAATTACCCTCAAACAAATGTTGTTCACGTCCCGAGTATAAGTGGCTTAAAGCGAATCTCGGCCGTGAAGAAGCTGAGACTCTGAGCTACGCTGGTCAAGGCGAAAGAAAGTCCAGTTTTTCCCATTAACCCTGATAGTAACTCGCCACCGTTTGACTTCTGTTCTCATTAAGCTCAAACGGTGGCGAGTTATAACGCATCCATGCCCTCCTGGAACCCGTTCAGCTCTGCAGAGGCCTGGAAACGAGACTTTCCTTTGATTCTGGTGTTTTATGGAGCGCTAAAAGCTGCAGGGTAGCAGGTCTGCGGGACCGGACTCGGGGACTCCTACATGTTCTCCGGCTGCCTACCAGGGTCGTACGGACCTGCAGCTAAAGGCTGATTTCCAGGCCAGAAACGTTTGTCCTGACGTACCCATTCTCCCTCGCCTGCCTCGGATCTGGCGAGCATGGGGCTGAGGTTGGCGAACAGCAGGTAGACCGTTTCTGGGTGTCTCTGCTTGGCCTCCAGCCAGACCTCATCCGTCCTCTTCCCGCTCAGCCGGTCCAGCGTCTCCCGGCCAAAGTAGTTCTCCTGCGGGACGACTTCGCTGCCCGGCAGAACATGCTGGCTGGCGCCGTCCGTTCGGCTCAGCAGGTTGGCGATGTGTCGGTGGCCCCAGAACCGGGCGATGTCATAGGCGGTCTGAGACGAGCCGTTGACACAGAACTGGTCACAGCTAGAAGACAAAGAAGACGTTAGATGACAGGAGGCGGTCCTGACGGAGAGGACGACCCGGTACCAGGAGGTCCTGACGAAGAGGACGACCCGGTACCAAAAGGTCCTGACGAAGAGGACGACCCAGTACCGGAAGGTCCTGACGAAGAGGACGACCCGGTACCGGAAGGTCCTGACGAAGAGGACGACCCGGTACCGGAAGGTCCTGACGAAGAGGACGACCCGGTACCGGAAGGTCCTGACGAAGAGGACGACCCGGTACCAAAAGGTCCTGACGAAGAGGACGACCCAGTACCGGAAGGTCCTGACGGAGAGGACGACCCGGTACCAAAAGGTCCTGACAGAGAGGACGACCCGGTACCGGAAGGTCCTGACGGAGAGGACGACCCGGTACCAGGAGGTCCTGACGAAGAGGACGACCCGGTACCAAAAGGTCCTGACAGAGAGGACGACCCGGTACCGGAAGGTCCTGACGGAGAGGACGACCCGGTACCGGAAGGTCCTGACGGAGAGGACGACCCGGTACCGGAAGTTTCTGACGGAGAGGACGACCCGGTTCTAGAAGGTCCTGACGGAGAGGACGACCCGGTACCGGAAGTTTCTGACGGAGAGGACGACCCGGTTCTAGAAGGTCCTGACGGAGAGGACGACCCGGTACCGGAAGGTCCTGACGGAGAGGACGACCCGGTACCGGAAGTTTCTGACGGAGAGGACGACCCGGTTCTAGAAGGTCCTGACGAAGAGGACGACCCGGTTCTAGAAGGTCCTGACGAAGAGGACGACCCGGTTCTAGAAGGTCCTGACGAAGAGGACGACCCGGTTCTAGAAGGTCCTGACGGAGAGGACGACCCGGTTCTAGAAGGTCCTGACGAAGAGGACGACCCGGTTCTAGAAGGTCCTGACGGAGAGGACGACCCGGTACCGGAAGGTCCTGACGGAGAGGACAACCCGGTACCAGGAGGTCTTTATGGTTCTACTGGTTTCTCCTTCTGACATGTGATGATGATGATGACGATGATGATGATGATGATGACGACACCAGAACTCGAGGATGGTAAAAATACTTCGTACCTGAGCGACAGCAGCCTCTCCGCCATGTCGTAGTGTCCGTTCCGCACCGCGAGCATCAGCGCCGTCCAGCCGCTGTATCCTGATTGGTTTATGAGTGAGGGGGCGTGGACGAGCAGCGTGGACACCTGGTCCAGATCTCCTCTGGCTGCAGCGTCCAGAAACTTCTCCAGCACCTCCTCCTTGGCAGTGAGCTGGAGGCTGGTCATGTGGGCTGGACGTTGGCTATCCCAGGTGTTCTGATCAGGTAAACACAACATCAGGTAACAACACGCAGCTCTGACGCCATGTCTTAGCTAGCTAACCTCTCTGGTTTGCTTCATTTAAGCTAAAAATCCTAAAAATAAAAAAAAAATAAAAAAATTTTATTTTACTATTTTCTTATATCTGTCAATAAGCTTCAGGCAAAACCCCCAAACATTTATTCAAACTATCATAAACAATTATTTGTTTCACAGTTTAATCCTTATTTTCACTTGACTTTATTGCTGCTGTGTGAAGTATTTTGTATTACTTGGTATAAAATTTCCATAAAAAATAAAGTTATTGATTTATAATGATCAAATCTATGTGGGTGAAATAATAAATCTGGTGTGATTTAATAATCTGACAAATTAATACAAATATCAATTTAAAAAAATACAAACAGACAATTATTTCCTTCATGACTGATATTTCTGGAGGATATTGTCTGCATCAGTATTTGTATGTATTTATTAATGCATGTATTAATTATTTTTATTAATATTATCATGAACAGCATCAGTATTTATTATATTGTGATTATTCGTCATTTTATAATGTAGAATGAAATTAAATGAAAAATACTTTATTAATCCACAAAGGGAAATTCAATTCTTTTAAAGAATACTGTTAAATATAGAAACTATAATGTAAGACTCTTAAAGTAGCTGAATAACTAGAAAGTTTTAAAGTACACATATTTATTAAGTTACATATTTATTCATATTTGATTTTGATCGTTTAGTTCCTTTAAAGAAAGTAAAGAGGAAAAGTATCTTCTTCCTCCTCTCCTATTGGAGCACAATGTTGTCAATCATGACGTGACCACGCCCACCAGGTCATTGACGGTTACAAAACGCGGCGACCAGATGAAACTGGTTAGAAAGATGAAACTGGTGAAAAACTGGGAATGTTTGAAGCTCCAGTAAACCCAGAACGAAGCAGTTCAGACTTCTACTGTCTTCTATCCGGATCAAGCTGTATAAACGCAAGCAGGAACGGCGTCGTCTGCCGGGACACCGCGGACGGACCGCGGCAGGTTTTCCGGTAAAAACCCGGCAGTTCGACCCGGTCCACTCCGGCGAAGCGGTCCAGGTTCCGCTGGAGGTTCGGAAAAGACTCACCTGCTTAAACGTGTGTCCTGCCGACCCACCTTTCCGACCCGGTTGTTGGAGTAAAGGTGGCGAGTTGCGTTCAAGGACCGCTGGCGTTTAGTAGAACGGTGTTGCGTTCACGCACACCAACTCCTGTTGTATCTCAGAGCGTCAATAAAATCTTGCCCACTTTCTGTTTCCTTTTTTTATTTTAAAGTTTACATCACGATCATATGGAAGCCCATTTGCTCTTCTTTAAAATTAAATATGTTGGTTAAAATATCTCAGTTTGGTAAATGTATAAAGTTAAAAAACATTATATTTGGTCATAATTATTAAATAATCCCTCATGGTTATCATATTTAGTTCTAGTTATGAAAAGAAAACCACATTTATTCGATTTAAACTCGTGAAATTTGAAACAATAGATATTGTGACATTAGACGAACAGTTATTCTGATGTGGATCTAGACTACAATGAACTGGATTAAATTCCACGGTCTAATCTGGGTCTGAACTTGCTGCAACGTCCTCTGTTGGAAGAATAGTAAATGATCCAAAGACAGGTTCAGTTAATATTTTAATAAAATCTACAAAATGAAGTTAACGTAACTCAATGTTTTACCAATGAAAAAAATAGTCCTACTAATGACAGGACACCTGAATGCAGCACACAATCCGAAACGATGAGCATCGTTATTATAAATAAACATGATCAGATATTTACTGTCATTAATCTCATTCAGTAAACAGGTTGTTAAAGAATCTGTTTATTCTGTTATTAATAATAAAAACCCAAAAGCCTGATGGTGTTTATGTTATGAGTAGAAGGTGAGGACACTCTGGTGGTTTCCTCGGACCAGCAGCAGCGGGGGGACGTCTTTGGACAGGGTCTCGAGCCAGCACATGTACAGCGCGCTGGAGACGGTGCCTTTCCGGGCCAGAGGCATGCTTCTGCACACACACACACACACACACATCACTCAGCATCTGGTCTGCCAGACCGACAGGAGGTTTACGTGGTCCAGCACAAGTCCAGACCCGGTCCGGACAGCAGGAACCAGACCAACAGGAAGAGGTCTACGTGGTCCAGCACGAGTCCAGACCCTGTCCTGACTGTAGGAACCAGACTGGCAGGAGGAGGTCTACAGGGTCCAGTACAAGTCCAGACCCTGTCCTGACTATAGGAACCAGACCGACAGGAGGAGGTCTACGTGGTTCAGCATGAGTCCAGACCTCAGTGTGGTCTAGTCCGGGTCCAGACCTCAGTGTGGTCCAGTCAGGGTCCAGACCTCAATCTGGTCTATTCTGTGTCCAGGCCTCAGTGTGGTCCAGTCTGGGTCCAGACCTCAGAGTGGTCCAGTATGGGTCCAGACCTCAGTGTGGTCCAGTCTGGGTCCAGACCTCAATCTGGTCTATTCTGTGTCCAGGCCTCAGTGTGGTCCAGTCTGGGTCCAGACCTCAGTGTGGTCCAGTCTGGGTCCAGACCTCAGTGTGGTCCAGTATGGGTCCAGACCTCAATCTGGTCTATTCTGTGTCCAGACCTCAGAGTGGTCCAGTCTGGGTCCAGACCTCAGTGTGGTCCAGTCTGGGTCCAGACCTCAGTGTGGTCCAGTATGGGTCCAGACCTCAGTGTGGTCCAGTCTGGGTCCAGACCTCTGAGTGGTCCAGTCTGGGTCCAGACCTCAGTGTGGTCCAGTCTGGGTCCAGACCTCTGAGTGGTCCAGTCTGGGTCCAGACCTCAGTGTGGTCCAGTCTGGGTCCAGACCTCAGAGTGGTCCAGTCTGGGTCCAGACCTCTGAGTGGTCCAGTATGGGTCCAGTCCGGGTCCAGACCTCAGTGTGGTCCAGTCTGGGTCCAGACCTCAGAGTGGTCCAGTCTGGGTCCAGACCTCAGTGTGGTCCAGTCTGGGTCCAGACCTCAGAGTGGTCCAGTCTGGGTCCAGGCCTCTGAGTGGTCTAGTCTGGGTCCAGACCTCAGTGTGGTCCAGTCTGGGTCCAGACCTCTGAGTGGTCCAGTCTGGGTCCAGACCTCAGAGTGGTCCAGTCTGGGTCCAGACCTCTGAGTGGTCTAGTCTGGGTCCAGACCTCAGAGTGGTCTAGTCTGGGTCCAGACCTCAGAGTGGTCCAGTCTGGGTCCAGACCTCTGAGTGGTCCAGTCTGGGTCCAGACCTCTGAGTGGTCCAGTATGGGTCCAGACCTCAGAGTGGTCCAGTCTGGGTCCAGACCTCTGAGTGGTCCAGTCTGGGTCCAGACCTCTGAGTGGTCCAGTCTGGGTCCAGACCTCAGAGTGGTCCAGTCTGGGTCCAGACCTCTGAGTGGTCCAGTCTGGGTCCAGACCTCTGAGTGGTCCAGTATGGGTCCAGTCCGGGTCCAGACCTCAGTGTGGTCCAGTCTGGGTCCAGACCTCAGAGTGGTCCAGTATGGGTCCAGACCTCAGAGTGGTCCAGTATGGGTCCAGTCCGGGTCCAGATCTCAGTGTGGTCCAGTCCGGGTCCAGATCTCAGTGTGGTCCAGTCTGGGTCCAGACCTCAGTGTGGTCCAGTCTGGGTCCAGACCTCAGAGTGGTCCAGTATGGGTCCAGACCTCAGAGTGGTCCAGTCTGGGTCCAGGCCTCTGAGTGGTCTAGTCTGGGTCCAGGCCTCTGAGTGGTCCAGTATGGGTCCAGACCTCAGAGTGGTCCAGTATGGGTCCAGTCCGGGTCCAGACCTCTGAGTGGTCCAGTCTGGGTCCAGACCTCAGAGTGGTCCAGTCTGGGTCCAGACCTCAGAGTGGTCCAGTCTGGGTCCAGACCTCAGTGTGGTCCAGTCTGGGTCCAGACCTCAGTGTGGTCCAGTCTGGGTCCAGACCTCAGTGTGGTCCAGTCTGGGTCCAGACCTCTGAGTGGTCCAGTCTGGGTCCAGACCTCAGTGTGGTCCAGTCTGGGTCCAGACCTCAGTGTGGTCCAGTCTGGGTCCAGACCTCAGTGTGGTCCAGTCTGGATCCAGACCTCAGTGTGGTCCAGTCTGGGTCCAGACCTCAGAGTGGTCCAGTATGGGTCCAGACCTCAGTGTGGTCCAGTCTGGGTCCAGACCTCTGAGTGGTCCAGTCTGGGTCCAGACCTCAGTGTGGTCCAGTCTGGGTCCAGACCTCAGAGTGGTCCAGTCTGGATCCAGACCTCAGTGTGGTCCAGTCTGGGTCCAGACCTCAGTGTGGTCCAGTCTGGGTCCAGACCTCTGAGTGGTCCAGTCTGGGTCCAGACCTCAGTGTGGTCCAGTATGGGTCCAGACCTCAGTGTGGTCCAGTATGGGTCCAGACCTCAGTGTGGTCCAGTCTGGGTCCAGACCTCAGTGTGGTCCAGTCTGGGTCCAGACCTCAGAGTGGTCCAGTCTGGGTCCAGACCTCAGTGTGGTCCAGTCTGGGTCCAGACCTCTGAGTGGTCCAGTCTGGGTCCAGACCTCAGTGTGGTCCAGTCTGGGTCCAGACCTCAGAGTGGTCCAGTCTGGGTCCAGACCTCAGAGTGGTCCAGTATGGGTCCAGTCCGGGTCCAGATCTCAGTGTGGTCCAGTCTGGGTCCAGACCTCAGTGTGGTCCAGTATGGGTCCAGACCTCAGAGTGGTCCAGTATGGGTCCAGTCCGGGTCCAGATCTCAGTGTGGTCCAGTCTGGGTCCAGACCTCAGTGTGGTCCAGTATGGGTCCAGACCTCAGTGTGGTCCAGTCTGGGTCCAGACCTCAGTGTGGTCCAGTCTGGGTCCAGACCTCAGTGTGGTCCAGTCTGGGTCCAGTCCGGGTCCAGATCTCAGTGTGGTCCAGTATGGGTCCAGACCTCAGTGTGGTCCAGTCTGGGTCCAGACCTCAGTGTGGTCCAGTCTGGGTCCAGACCTCTGAGTGGTCCAGTCTGGGTCCAGACCTCTGAGTGGTCCAGTCTGGGTCCAGACCTCAGTGTGGTCCAGTCTGGGTCCAGACCTCTGAGTGGTCCAGTCTGGGTCCAGACCTCAGAGTGGTCCAGTCTGGGTCCAGACCTCAGTGTGGTCCAGTATGGGTCCAGACCTCAGTGTGGTCCAGTCTGGGTCCAGACCTCAGTGTGGTCCTGTCTGGGTCCAGTCCAGTTCCAGACCTCAGTGTAGTAAGGTCTGCGGTGAAAACATCCTGCTTCTTTTAGACTTTATAGATTAATAAACATGTATAGATTATCAATCGATCAGCTGACTGACCTGGTTTTGTACAAACAGGAATTCATTAATCATGATGAAGATGGTGAAAAGAAACAAAGTTCTTACATGACGATGAGTTTGGCCGAGCTGGAATGTTCCTTCAGCAGTTCGTTCAGTCGGATCTGACGGTTGGTCTGAAAGTAAAAAAGAAAAACAAGTTGATGTGGTTTTTCCTGCTTCCTGATTGGCCAGCAGGCTCGGTACGCGGACTGACCTTGGCCTTGTACAGCTCCAGCTCATTGTCGGTGATCCTCCAGGGCTCCTGGGCCTTCAGCCTCTCTGCAGCCTCCTGCTCCATGTCGTCCTCCTTCAGCCTGTACGGCTCGATCAGCTCCTTAAAGGTCAGTTTACTGCAAACAAGATTTAAAACTTTTTCAAACTCACGACAAAGTTCCCACAACAATCTGGACTTTCTATGCTGAAGACCTGCGACACATTCCACAACTAAACATGTCAGCTTTAGGGTGCATTCACATCAGGATTATCCACTAGACTCGGTGCAATTGCGGACTCGGTCCGATTAGAGACTCTGTCCGATTGGGGACTCTGTCAAATTGGAGACTTGGTCCGATTGGAGACTTGGTCCAATTGAAGACTCGGTCCGATTGGGGACTCGGTCCGGTTGGGGACTAAGTCCGGTATAGTTTGGGCCCAGTTGTAGAGCGGTGTATCTATGCGAACCGAGCAAACGGACTTGGATTCGTATCAGAAAGGCTGATGTGAATGTGTCCTTAGTGTCAAAGACGGGAACGTGATGAAGATCTGGTCCACATCAGCATCCATGATAGACTCAGGATGTCCAGTTTGTCTCAAAACGTCAGTTTAAAAACAGAGATGGAGGATTTCCAGCTTTCTACTCTGCAGTCAGAAAACCATTAAGCTGCAGAATCAACCTAATCTAGAACCAGTGATGGACCAGTGGTGGGGAACCTTGGCTATGTCCTGCAGGCTTTAGGTCAGGGGTCACCAACTCCGACCCTCGAAAGCCACCACCCTGCAGATTTTAGTGTTTTCCCACTCCAACACACCTGACCCTAAATCAATGGTTCATCAACAGGCAGGTACAGAAGATGACAAGTTGTTAGAGAACCTTTTCATTTCATTCAACTGTGTTGAAGCAGGGAATCAATGCAGGATGGTAGCTCTCGAGGACCGGAGTTGGTAACCCCTGTTTTAGATGTTTCCAGGCTCCAAAACACCTTATTCATATGAAGGAGTCATTGTGAAAATACCCAGTAGACTGATGGATCCATTAGATTTAAATCAAAAGTGTTGGAGCAGGGAAACATCTAAAACCTACAAGACGGTGGCTCTTGAGAACTGGAATGCCTCAGGGGTTGGATCAGGGTTCTGGTGATAGTAGGTGGGTTGGATCAGGGTTCTGATGATGGTAGGTGGGTTGGATCAGGGTTCTGGTGATAGTAGGTGGGTTGGATCAGGGTTCTGATGAATGTAGATGGGTTGGATCAGGGTTCTGATGATGGTAGATGGGTTGGATCAGGGTTCTGGTGATAGTAGGTGGGTTGGATCAGGGTTCTGATGATGGTAGGTGGGTTGGATCAGGGTTCTAGCGATGGTAGGTGGGTTGGATCAGGGTTCTGATGATGGTAGGTGGGTTGGATCAGGGTTCTGATGAATGTAGATGGGTTGGATCAGGGTTCTGATGATGGTAGGTGGGTTGGATCAGGGTTCTAGCGATGGTAGGTGGGTTGGATCAGGGTTCTGATGATGGTAGGTGGGTTGGATCAGGGTTCTAGCGATGGTAGGTGGGTTGGATCAGGGTTCTAGCGATGGTAGGTGGGTTGGATCAGGGTTCTGATGATGGTAGGTGGGTTGGATCAGGGTTCTGATGATGGTAGGTGGGTTGGATCAGGGTTCTGATGAATGTAGGTGGGTTGGATCAGGGTTCTGATGATGGTAGGTGGGTTGGATCAGGGTTCTAGCGATGGTAGGTGGGTTGGATCAGGGTTCTGATGATGGTAGGTGGGTTGGATCAGGGTTCTAGAGATGGTAGGTGGGTTGGATCAGGGTTCTGATGATGGTAGGTGGGTTGGATCAGGGTTCTGATGAATGTAGATGGGTTGGATCAGGGTTCTGATGATGGTAGGTGGGTTGGATCAGGGTTCTAGCGATGGTAGGTGGGTTGGATCAGGGTTCTGATGATGGTAGGTGGGTTGGATCAGGGTTCTAGCGATGGTAGGTGGGTTGGATCAGGGTTCTAGAGATGGTAGGTGGGTTGGATCAGGGTTCTGATGATGGTAGGTGGGTTGGATCAGGGTTCTGATGAATGTAGATGGGTTGGATCAGGGTTCTGATGATGGTAGGGGGGTTCTAGCGATGGTAGGTGGGTTGGATCAGGGTTCTGATGATGGTAGGTGGGTTGGATCAGGGTTCTAGCGATGGTAGGTGGGTTGGATCAGGGTTCTGATGATGGTAGGTGGGTTGGATCAGGGTTCTGATGATGGTAGGTGGGTTGGATCAGGGTTCTGATGATGGTAGGTGGGTTGGATCAGGGTTCTAGCAATGGTAGGTGGGTTGGATCAGGGTTCTGATGATGGTAGGTGGGTTGGATCAGGGTTCTGATGATGGTAGGTGGGTTGGATCAGGGTTCTAGCAATGGTAGGTGGGTTGGATCAGGGTTCTAGCAATGGTAGGTGGGTTGGATCAGGGTTCTGATGATGGTAGGTGGGTTGGATCAGGGTTCTAGCAATGGTAGGTGGGTTGGATCAGGGTTCTAGCAATGGTAGGTGGGTTGGATCAGGGTTCTAGCAATGGTAGATTCAGTAGATTAGCTGAAGGTCAGATATCCATCACCATTTACCCCACATGCAAAGAGAAATGAGTCTTACTTGTGCTTTTTGGGTTTGGTGTTTATGTCTCCGAGTACGTTGATATCAGAGAAGTCGATCCTGAACCTGCTGAGCAACGTGGCCATCCTGGTAACAAACACAAGTTATTAGGTTTCTGCATCAAATAGCATTTTTATGTTCTGATTTTACCTGCACAAAGAAATTAAAAGAAAGAGGCAGAAATAGTGGAACACTTAAACAACAAAATGTAACTCCAAGTCAACCAGACTTCTGTGAAATGGAACTGTCCACTTAGGAAGCAACACTGATTGACAATCAGTTCCACCTGCTGTTGTGCAAATGGAATAGACAACAGGTGGAAATTATAGGCAATTGGCAAGACACACCCAATAAAGGAGTGGTTCTGCAGGTGGAGACCACAGACCACTTCTCAGTTCTGATGCTTTCTGCCTGATGTTTTGGTCTGAATGCTGGCGGTGCTTTCACTCTAGTGGTAGCATGAGACGGAGTCTACAACCCACACAAATGGCTCAGGTAGTGCAGCTCATCCAGGATGGCACATCAATACCAGCTGTGGCAAGAAGGTTTGCTGTGTCTGTCAGCGTAGTGTCCAGAGCATGGAGGCACTACCAGGAGACAGGCCAGTACATCAGGAGACGTGGAGGAGGCCGTGGGAGGACAACAACCCAGCAGCAGGACCGCTACCTCCTTCTTTGTGCAAGGAGGAACAGGAGGAGCACTGCCAGAGCCCTGCAGAATGAGCTCCAGCAGGCCACAAATGTGCATGTGTCTGCTCCAACAGTCAGAAACAGACTCCATGAGGGTGGTATGAAGGCCCGACGTCCACAGGTGGGGGTTGTGCTTCCAGCCCAACACCATGCAGGACGTTTGGCGTTTGCCAGAGAACACCAAGATTGGCAAATTCTCCACTGGCGCCCTGTGCTCTTTACAGATGGAAGCAGGTTCACACTGAGCACATGTGGCAGACGTGACCGAGTCTGGAGAACGTTCTGCTGCCTGCAACATCCTCCAGCAGGACCGGTTTGGCAGTGGGTCAGTAATGGTGTGGGGGGGCATTTCTTTGGAGGACCGCACAGCCCTCCATGTGCTCGCCAGAGGTAGCCTGACTGCCATTAGGTACCGAGATGAGATCCTCAGACCCCTTGTGGGACCATATGCTGATGCGGTTGGCCCTGTTATCAGAATAACTTCAGCATATACACGCATGTTGTGACATTACTTCCTCTTGTTTTTACGTCACCGAGGCTCCGCCCATCTTTAATACAGTCTACGATGCTGATCCAACCACTCCGACATCCTGTGAGTTTAATCACCAACTATGTTCATGTTTTCTTCGTACGGATGTGTTTTGATGAATGAATTTATTTCAGAGCTTGTCTGTCTTAAGTTCGCATGACAATGTTTTGTTTTCTTGAAGATATTGCAGGTGGGCCCTGCGATGGACTGGTCAGCTGTCCAGGGTGTACCCCGCCTTTCACCCAAAGACTGCTGGGATAGGCTCAAGCTTCCCCGCGACCCTGAATTGGATTAAGTGGTTGGGAAAATAAATGAATTAATGTCGGAGGTGGTGTTCTGTTTCCTTACAGGTTTAGCAGCTGCTTATCTGGTTTAGACTGAACATCTCAAACTGTTGATTTCTGTCTGGTTTATCCCTATACCCTTTGCCTCTGTTTCTTTCTTTTTCTTTCCCTTTCTTCTCCTTTATTTCTCCCCCCAAACCCACTTGTCAGGTCCTGCATCAATATACAAATTCAGCTTTTGTCAAAGTTAAAAATTAAGAATGAGACTTAAATTGTTATGAGGGGCCTGATATCCATAAAGGTCCTATTGGCAAAGCAAATTGTTGGGCACAACAAAGCAAGCCAGACCACCATTTTCCTGGTGCAGTTTATAAAAAAAGTGTTGTAGTACAACTAGCTGACAGATTACTGCCACCAAGTGGTGGGAGGTTGCACTGCAACCGCGTTTCTCAGATTAATATCTCTTGTGTCATCTGTTGAAATGACAGCCCTCATGGCCCATTGGTGCAACTCAGATTGTATTTTTTATCATCTGAACTCCAGGAACCTGATCAGATTTTTAGTTGGCATGGAAACGGGGTGATCATCACGTGGCGTCAACAGATAGTCAACAGATGTTGAGGAAGCAGCTGTGGGACTCACGCTCTACGGTCGTGGTCAATCCTGTTGATCTTCCCCCCGATGAAGACCCTGATTCTGCAGTCGCCCCACTTACTCCTGTTCGTCAGCAGGTAGGGGATCAGCAGAGTCAGACCTGCAAACACAAGACTCTGCTTCTTTAAACCGCTTTCATCCGTCTCTCCATCAGGCCGTTGAGATGGAACATGCTCATATATGTGATTTATGAGAAGATTGATCTGAACGTGTAGAAGCTGACCTCCATCGTCAAACAGCCACCACACGTCGATGGTTCCTTTGCCTTGTTTCTTCTTGAACTGCTGGCTGGTCTCCAGCAGACGCTGATCCGTCAGACTCAGAGGAGATTTACCGTCTGTCAGCAGACAAGTTCAGTCATGTGACTGTTATTAAATGGTTATTAAACCCTTCAACGTCAGCTAAATGCAGCATAAGCAGGTAAAGATGCTGTTTGAACTTCCAGGACTGTCTCTAAACCGTCTACAGACCTGCAACAGAAAAACTTCTCTGTCTATAAAACTAAAAGAGTTCAGAGAGAATGTAGCTGGATAAACTGAATGTGCTTCTTTATCGTTCCTCCAATCAAAGTAAACAGGCTGAAAACAACAATGCAGACTGCGGTGTGGATACATTAGCTCCATTTCCATCACCCCTTCAAATTATACAAAATCTAAATATCACAAAAAAAACTTCTAATGGAAAATCTTACGATTAGAAAAACCTCTCAAGTGTCGCTAAAACCATTAAACACTCTCATGAGACAGTTTTACATGGACAGATGTGTCCATGTAAAAGTTTATCACTAAAGTGTAGTGGAAACACTATTTCCACTTTTACCTTTCACCAGACGTGGCGTAGGGCGTCACATGACCAGTTCATTTCAGGTTGAGATGGCGCTGTACGTATTCTCGCAAATGAGATTTTATAAGACTTACACCTTTTTTGCACAAAACACCATTTAATGAAAACACCTTGGGCTTTGCCAAAATTTTAGAAAATATAACTTTTATTTTCCGAATAACTGTTAACGAAAACATGGCTACTGACGCCAAATGCAGTTTGTTTTCTGGTCTTGTGTCATTACAGTCGGCCATGCTGAAACTACAGTAGCCGGTATGGGACAAATAGCAACAATGTGGAATAAGAAGGCGTTTTCCCTGCAAACCAGCACACATAATCATTAAAATGCTGGAGGGGAAGGCCAGAGAGATGCTTACTACCTCAGTAACAAAAATATGTTCAATTGTCGTTTAGAAATGTAGGAGACGTTTTCAGGAAACCAGGAAAGAGAAAACGGGAACCTCAAAGTCAGCGTGACTGGAGCATCATCATCAGACTAGCCTTCCTCAGGAGGAAGGAGCTCAAGGAGGAGAAAGATGTTAAAAGGGATGCTGAAGTTAACCCTCCACCCTCTGGTAAGTCGCCTGCACAGATAAGTTCGCCTAAAGCTAACTGTTTTCATTGGGTTTTGTTCGACAGTGTAGCTCGTTAGCATCGCAGCATAACACTGCTAAAACACAGCAGCCTTGTTGCTACAGAAGTGTATGTTTATGTGGTTTTAGCAGCTTTTAGGGTCACTGTAAACACAGCTTTTAAAGCCTACCCCCCAACTTTTAGTCCGGCTTTACCGCTACAGTTAGCTGGTGTTTACCGCAACTATGGAAGCTACTGGAACCAGGTAACATTGCAGCTCCACCAGAGGAGAAGCAGATTTCATTGTATGTGTCATGTCTCTGACTTCTGCATTATTCGTTTAAATGTTATACACGATTTCAACGTGAGATGGGAGTAATTTTGATGCTGTGTGCTTTTAAAGCTGATGGACAGAACTGAAAGAAAAGGATGTTATGGTATGAAAACATCTGCTGTTTGCTCCTCACTTCAGGTTCCACTTTAAACCTAAATAAAGTGCAAAAAAGACCTTAAATCTTCCTGGATTCTGGATCTGGGATCATCAGACTGAAACGCCATGCTGACCTCTGATGATGAGCGGGCTGCTCTGGTTGATGGCGGTTTTTGGAGGACAGGAGTCCGAATCTGCATCTTTAACCACACTGATGGAAATGATACCATCCTTCCCGTTGACTGGGGGCTTCTCGTGGGACGACAGCAGCTCATCTGCAGGGACGCAGAGAAAAAGATCTTCTCATTACTGGATTTTATGCAGAAAAATATCTTAATCATGCAACAGAAACCAAGTAAGATCTGTCCATCTGGGCGGGAATTTCACAGTTCAGCGCTAACCTGAAACTCTTCTGTTTCATTCATTTACTGTTTCTGTTCCCATCTGAAGCTTTAAAAACAACTCTTACTACGAAAGTGCATATAGTTTTAGGTTTGTAAATTTGCTAAATGCATCTCTTTGGATGATGCAATACTTTCAAAAAGGAGGGAAACCAGAGGGAACCAATAGCAATGCTTTAATTGGTCACATGACTCTCAGGAAGCCAAACTGAAGTTTGATTTTTTTTTTTTTTATTTATTAAAGGAAAATTTTATGCCTTCTTATATCTAGAAAAAACATTTTCCCACTTCAACAGGAGTATATCTTTATTTCTAATAGTTCATTAGTCAATTAGGTAATAAATACTTGTTTAAAATGTGGATAATGTTGCCGTCAGGGAACACTGAGCCATGTTGGACCCAACATGCTTCAGGAAATATTGGTTTTAAGTTTATTTAGTGTTTAAAATCAGATAATTCAGTTCTGAACTTTCTAATCTAAAAAGCATAAATGTGACGTTGGTGCAGTATCGTCAAGTTATTACAAAGATTCAGTCTTATTTACTCAGAATTTCTACATTTTCCTCCAGTTACAGGATCATTCCTGACATGTTGTCTGTTTGTAAATGCTTCATGAAACTTCATCAGCACCGAGCAGCAACGAGACAGATGATGACATAAAGAAGCTTACACTCTTCTGAATGTTTATTTTAATAGTAAAACCATCACGTCCTTTTTATTATGATAGTTATATTTATCAGAACTTCCTAAAGCTGATAGATATTTAATTTATATTAGATTATGTTTATTTAGTTGCTGTTTCACATAATAATAAAAAAACCTTCAAACATTTTAAAATGGCATCATAGCTGATGGAAAAGGTGGAAAATGAGTAATTTACTAAAAGGAGAGTGTACCTTGTCCCTGGATGTGAGAGATGTCCAGTCCATCCTGAAGCCGGAGGATCACCACCCCAAACTGCAGGTCAAACGCATCACTGGAACGAAACAACAGGATTAAACTCGTATATTTTATGTAACAGAAGCAGCAGCTTCATCATCACGTTTTACTGGAGAATAAAGAATCCAACCAGTAGAGACCTCATGGAAGAAAAACTCTAAACCTGGATTCAGGACCAAGACCTGCTGAGACTTCAACTGGTTTTTATTCACATAGCGAAAGATGGATGGAGGGAGGGAGGGAGGGATGGAAGATTGGGTGGAGGATGGATAGATGGATGGTTGGGCGGGTGTGTGGGTGGGTGGATGGATAAAGGCATGGATAGATTGATGGATGGATGGATGGATGGATGGATGGACATTTTAAGGCCATGTCCGTCCTTACTGTATGGTGTTGATGTAGTTCTCCACATCCCTCATGTCCCCGTCGGCCCAGTTGTTCTTGAAGCCCATGACCAGCGTGTTGGGCTTCAGACGACCCAAACCAACAGCCTAAAGGAAACAAGTCTGAATTATTCTGCTAATCATGGAACAATTTCATCCACAAATGATGTAAGTTAAGTATTTCTGGTTTGAACTGTGAGATCAGAGGTGGACATCACGGTTTTCATACCTGCAGGAGCAGCTGTGCTCCATGTCTCAGGTTATCAGCAAAAACCGGAGCATAAAAGGCCTTGATGCGCTTCCGGATGAGCCAGCGCTGACAGCGAGCGTAATCCTGAGACAACTCCTTAAAGTTGGGCCGACGGGTCACCTGCAGCAGGAGGGAGATGTGCTTGGAGAGCATGCAGAGCGTGGCATGGAAACATGAGAGCATCAGACGGTACGTACGATCCTGACGTGTCCGCAGACCATGAGGCTGACGTTCTTGGTGAAAGAGTTAACCAGCTGCTGCAGGGCGGGACGGGAGTTTGGGTAACCAACCAGGACCAGACACTGTGGTCTGGAAACACCAAGAATCAACACATTCCAGTGCTTTTAACAAGCTTTTTGGTTACATAAAGTCTGGAGATGTTTGTGGAATTACGCGCTGCATTTCTGTTTCCCGCCAAAATGCACAAAACCTAAATATCGCAATGAAAAGACTGCTAATGGAAAAAAGGTCAAATATAAATAAAAAGCTCTGACGAGGTGGTTTTTCAGACGTGTCCATCTAGAAGTATATCACAAAAGTGTAAAAGAAATGGGTTTTGTTGCATTTACAAACGTACTTTGTCCAAATCTGAAAATAGGAATCAAATAAAATGGAACACTAAAAGTTCTGGTGACAATGTGATCAAGCTGAGACTGGCAGGATCTGATGGAGCTCCATGTTTAGATGTTTTTTTATCAGAAAACAAAGTTGTTCTGGATTAACCATGAGATTTACTAGTTTTCTTCTTCGTTGGTTGTCTCGTCTTGTCCTTCAGTAATGCAGCGCCTCCTCTGGTGGCAGACTATCTCGGTGTCTTTGCAGCTTCAGTCACAGAGGAAATGAAAACAAGACAAACCTGAAGTTTTTTACGTGGTCCTCAACGGTGGTCAGGCTGAGACAGTGAGTCAGAGCCTGGTTGTAGATCAGCGCCTGAGTGGACGAACCCCAGTTCACATCTGCAGGAAACACAAAGCGGATTCCTTCCGTTTGGGTCTGTTGACTGCAGATTCTCAGCCAGAACAGTTGGATTACAAAAAATCAGCGTTTTATTGCAAAATACTGGATTTGTTTTAGCTCAGAGCTTCACGTAGAAAGATTCAGACATGGAAGCAACATGTATTTATCATAGATTATAAACTATAAACGTATCGGCAGCAAAATATGTTGAATTACAATGTAATAAAGTCCAAATGCTGCAGTTTATGATGTAGCGAAATAACACGAAATAAATGTTCATACGCGATATAAATTATGAAGTGTAAATATATGATATGATATAATATCTAAAAGAACAAGGTTGTGTGTGTATCTGTGTGTGTGTTGGGGAGTCAGGATTAAGTCTATCATGCTGATTTGGGAGGCAAGTCGCTTGTTGAAGGAATCTCTTCATCTTCTCAGGCAGCGGAAACATTGGTCTGACACGATGGCCAGAATATCTGTTTACTGCAGAAACTTTTACTGTGGTTGTCAGAGCGTTCCTGGTTTGGAGAATCAAAGGCAATTCTGGAAACTAGCACACACACACACACACACACACACACACACACACACACACACACACACACACACACACACACACTTCCACACAAACAAAACAGAAACCTAAGCCTTTCATTGGGTTTCCATCCTTCTGTCCATCCGTCCATCTGCCAGGGTTTTACAATGAAAGATAAGCCATCATCATGTTGTTACCTGGTTTCTTGTAACTGACGTAGATGTAGAGGGCAAGCACGATGAGCAGAGTGACCAGCGCTGCCCACCAGTTGATGACGAACATGACCACGCAGCACAGGATGGCCCCGGCCAGAGACACCCACATGTTGTAGTATTTAAAGCTGGGGCGCCATCCTGTGGAGAGAGCCGAGTGAAGCAGACGTCAATGGACCAGAACTGAGACCAGTTCCCGAGGCTCAGAGAACTTTACTACTGAATAAACAGTTACGTTAATAATCCACCTTTTCCTTCATAGCTTTGTCCTCTCTTACAGATACCTGAACATTACAGGTTCTTACTTGTTAAAGTGAAACTGTGAGAACCTTCTGGAGCTTTTTAACATCATCCAGCATCACACCATGAACCCAGTAGGATTGACTGCTCTAAGAAAATAAATCACGAATATAAAAGTTAACTCAGGTCCCCCAACGGGACCAGAACCATTCTGTACCTGGAGAGTTGGCCAGCGAGGCGTGGAAGACCGAGAAGTTGATGAGAGCATACGAAGCCAGGAAGAAGTTGGAGATGATGGGAGCGATGATGTTTAACTCAGCTGGTGGACAAAAACAGTAAGATTCACGGTTTAAAAAGTTCTCTCTGCTCTCTCACAAATGTTTCCAACGCACCGATAAGGATGAAAGCGAGGCCGATGCAGAAGGTCAAGACGTAACCACGAAGAGGCTCGTTGTTCTTCCCATATCCCTTCGCAAACATACCAAGTCCTGGATAGATCTTGTCCTTACAGAGCGCCTGCAATAACAACAGATCTTATTTAGATTTTTATTACTGTTTTAGAGAATCAGCCTGAGTCCTAAAGTATCTACAACTAAATGTACTTCAGTACAGACACATAAAAAACATACTGAAATACAGTAAGAAAGTACTGGAACTTTGCCACATTCCAACACTGTCTTTTACATAACTCTGGTTTCTATTTCTACCAATTGAACTGGTTTGAATCGTACTTAAGTACAGGAGCTACTTAATATCTGTTGGTAACTAAACAGCCACCCAAAGATGTCATGCAGTTCCACCAGGTTCCATGTTGGGCCCCTGTTGTTCAGTATCTACATGTGGAGTTCCACCAGGCTCCATGTTGGGCCCCTGTTGTTCAGTATCTACATGTGCAGTTCCACCAGGTTCCATGTTGGGCCCCTGTTGTTCAGTATCTACATGTGGAGTTCCACCAGGTTCCATGTTGGGCCCCTGTTGTTCAGTATCTACATGTGGAGTTCCACCAGGCTCCATGTTGGGCCCCTGTTGTTCAGTATCTACATGTGGAGTTCCACCAGGCTCCATGTTGGGCCCCTGTTGTTCAGTATCTACATGTGGAGTTCCACCAGGTTCCATGTTGGGCCCCTGTTGTTCAGTATCTACATGTGGAGTTCCACCAGGCTCCATGTTGGGCCCCTGTTGTTCAGTATCTACATGTGCAGTTCCACCAGGTTCCATGTTGGGCCCCTGTTGTTCAGTATCTACATGTGCAGTTCCACCAGGTTCCATGTTGGGCCCCTGTTGTTCAGTATCTACATGTGGAGTTCCACCAGGCTGCATGTTGGGCCCCTGTTGTTCAGTATCTACATGTGGAGTTCCACCAGGCTCCATGTTGGGCCCCTGTTGTTCAGTATCTACATGTGCAGTTCCACCAGGTTCCATGTTGGGCCCCTGTTGTTCAGTATCTACATGTGGAGTTCCACCAGGCTCCATGTTGGGCCCCTGTTGTTCAGTATCTACATGTGGAGTTCCACCAGGCTCCATGTTGGGCCCCTGTTGTTCAGTATCTACATGTGGAGTTCCACCAGGCTCCATGTTGGGCCCCTGTTGTTCAGTATCTACATGTGCAGTTCCACCAGGTTCCATGTTGGGCCCCTGTTGTTCAGTATCTACATGTGGAGTTCCACCAGGCTCCATGTTGGGCCCCTGTTGTTCAGTATCTACATGTGGAGTTCCACCAGGCTCCATGTTGGGCCCCTGTTGTTCAGTATCTACATGTGGAGTTCCACCAGGTTCCATGTTGGGCCCCTGTTGTTCAGTATCTACATGTGGAGTTCCACCAGGTTCCATGTTGGGCCCCTGTTGTTCAGTATCTACATGTGGAGTTCCACCAGGTTCCATGTTGGGCCCCTGTTGTTCAGTATCTACATGTGGAGTTCCACCAGGCTCCATGTTGGGCCCCTGTTGTTCAGTATCTACATGTGCAGTTCCACCAGGCTCCATGTTGGGCCCCTGTTGTTCAGTATCTACATGTGGAGTTCCACCAGGTTCCATGTTGGGCCCCTGTTGTTCAGTATCTACATGTGGAGTTCCACCAGGTTCCATGTTGGGCCCCTGTTGTTCAGTATCTACATGTGGAGTTCCACCAGGTTCCATGTTGGGCCCCTGTTGTTCAGTATCTACATGTGGAGTTCCACCAGGCTCCATGTTGGGCCCCTGTTGTTCAGTATCTACATGTGGAGTTCCACCAGGCTCCATGTTGGGCCCCTGTTGTTCAGTATCTACATGTGGAGTTCCAGGAGGGAAATTACACCAAATGAACAAAAAGACTTTACAACCAACAACTGAAGCATCAAAGCTGGCAGGTGGTGGCAAACAGCTGGAAGAAAAATGTATTAATCTGGCTAGTTTCCGACCTGGAAGACTTTGGGCGCGCTGACTAGCGAAGCCAGAGCCGAGGATAAAGTGGCTGAGAAAATTCCTGCTGTGATCAGAGGTCCGAAGGCAGAAACCAGGCTCATCACCTGGAATAAAAACACAGAGTACGAAAACAGAGATCCTGTGTGAAATAGGATCCATAGCGCTCATAACACCACTGGTCTCAGTCTCAGGTCGTTGTTTCATTAAGATTGTTGGTTATTGCTCGGCATAACTTAAATTTATTTACTAATCATGAATTAAATGTCAAATTTTCTATTTTATCTGTCAGTTTTATCATATTTTACACCAAATGTCAGCTTTTTTCTTTAATTGATTAGAGATAGAATACCAAAAATCTGCTTTAATCTAATCTGATTTGATGTGTGATAAATGTTAAATCACGAAGCTATAATTTGGCTTCTTATTAATTTAAACTTCACTTGATAAGTGAGACCCACAGCGATCAATGACCTAACCTGAAACTGGGTCCTGGCGCCGGACCTGAAACTGTTAACGACTGTATGTCCTACAGAACAGGAAGTTACTGCACTGACATCATTTATTCTGTTTAATCATGAAAATCAGAAAAAATTTATCTTAAATATTCTGACATTAAACTTTCGATAAACATGAAAACCAACATTTCCTGCAGCATGTTGGTTCCCTCTAGTTCAACGTTCCCTGAAGGCAACATGAAGCATGTTGGTTCCAACATGTTTCAATGTTCCCTGAAGGCAACATGAAGCATGTTGGTTCCAACATGTTTCAATGTTCCCTGAAGGCAACACTATGTAACTTTCCAGCTGCATTTTAACAAGTTTTCATTATTTAACTCAGAAAAAATTATATTAAACCATTTAACTCGTCTTCTAAAGTAATCAGTTATTCAAAGACATGAATTTGTGAAACTGCTTTGTTGTCTGAAGGTAGCACGGTGAACCAGGGTTAATATTAGTTTCTAACGTGTTGCTGACCGGGTGTTTTCAGGTTAACCTGTCCCTCAGTGTGGACAGAGACGCTGAATGTATAAAAACAAAGTCAGAGGTCAGCTGTCCAACACGGAGGTGACATTTGCTCCTTTAAGGATGATTCACGTCTTTACAGAGCAGATTATACTAAAACAAGAGCAGCTGATTCTGCGTGTGGCAATGCAGCAGTTTGTGCAACAATCCAGAGATATCAGTGTCAGTAAGCAGTGTGTGTGTGCGTGTGTGTGCGTGTAGGTGGATGGTCAATGCTCTCATTCAGATCCGAGCAGCGAGGACCTTGTGACTGGAAACAACAGCAGCTATTATCTCTGCTGCTCTTTGCACTTTGTTCGGGAACAGCTCCGTCTCTCACGTACAGAAAGACAAGCATCTATGTTGCATCCTCATCCAGAGAAGCAGCATCACTGATTCATGTGAGCCTAAAACAACCACAACACCACTTCAACAAGTTTGTCTCCAACCAGTAAAGTTTCACGCTGCATTGAAGGCAGTGCAGTCGGCTTGTAACGATGAAGCTGAAGGAAACTGGATCGTTCAGACAAACGGGATCCAACTGCAGCATTTGTGGGAAACGGGACAGAGCTGCATCCTGACACGGCATCACCGCCACTGTGTAGGCTTCCACAGAAGACAATGGCTGTGGGTGTGGGTGCACGTCACTCTCTGCCAGTGTGTGCTGCTCTTTATGTGACACACATTCCTGAACTTTTCTGAATGTTTGACTGTAAACTCCCAGATTCTCTTTACAGTTCGTTATTTCTCAGGAAGCCCTTTGGTCTGAAGATGCTACAGATGCTCCCACTGGTCCACCTGTTCCGCTTCCTGCTACGCAGCAGCATGTAGACATGATGAAGACCACTTCCTGAAGTTCAAGCTGAGATTCAGATGAAGAGGAAAGCGATGGAGGAGACTTCACATGTTGCATGTTGTCGTCTTTTCGTTTCTCTTCTTGGCTTCTGGTCTCTTTGTGTCGGCTTTAAGTCGTCTGTCCATCGCCTGACAGCAGAGCGACGTCTCGCTGCTCTGCCAAGACGAGCGTGATGGAGGACAAAGAGCTCAGCTATTGGTCTTCATCCTGGACAACAGTCCCGTTTCCACCAGGTCCGATCCGGCTCAGTTCTTTTTACGTTTCTGCAGGAGGAACTGGTCAAGGCTCCGGAGTATCCGACCAGAACTGCTCCCTATCTTACCCATCTGAACCGAAAGGGTGGAGCTTGACACGTTGCTTTCTGTTGATTGGTTGAAACCATTTCCTGTGTGCCTCCATGTTTAAATATACAGTGGATTTATCGTTGCTTAAAACCACATGACACGTGGCTGGGTCGCGTTCTTCTTCCTTATAACTAAAGGAATGTGTTGCGTTGCTATGACAACATACTATTACGTAGTTACGTAGGATGTGATGTCAGAATCCCCGGATCTATCGCCGTCCGGCTGATAGGCCGCCTTCCAGGGGAGGGTACGGTTGCCAAGGGTTTACCGGACCAAACTAGATTCTTTAAACGGTCTGAGAATGTAAGTTGTTGCATTATTCCTGCTGATCCAGCAGGTCTGTGCTTGTTCCGCAGGTCCAGCAGGTCCTGGACCCTGATGGTCCTCCCCACCGTCACAACCTGGACGATCTGTTACCTGGGACAGTTACCTGGAAATCGTTCATCAGGCCGTACTGGCATCCTCCCTCCTTGCAGATAGAGAAATCGTAGCCTAGCGTGCAGGCAGCATCGGTGCAGTTCACCGTGTCGCTCACCGTGTCGTTGTGGTCGCCGGTTGCATCTCTCACAATGCAGGCGCCTGAGGGACGACAACAAGTCAGTCTGAGGTTAAACTCGCATGTTAGAATCCGATTGTAGCAGAAAAGGGGGGAGAAGTGTCAGGTTTGGAGGCCAGACTGGTGAACGTGAACCTGTAGAGATGGCCACCGCCACATAGGTGAGTCCTGTGATGAGGATGGCGAGCAGCGTTCCTTTGGGAATCGCAGACTGAGGATCCTGCAGATGGAGACGTGGTGATGTTTACATTTACTGTCAACATTTTATTAGTGAATAAAAAAGTTTCAAACTGAACTAAAACAAACATTTTTTTATTTTTTCACACATTTAAATATACTAAAACCATTTTTACAGTGCAAAAGAGAAAAAAGAATCTGGTCCTGAGTCTAAAACATAAACTGTATATAAAAGATGGGCGGAGCCTCCGTGACGTCACCCGTAGGTTTCTGAAGAGCAGAATTGAAGCTCGGTGGGCGGTTCCTACCATCACCATCTTGGCAGGGGCATGCGTGTCGTCTCGCCCGGAAAATACAAATATGGGCAAAGAGGTGGAGCTGAGAGGGGGGCTGTGAGCGTCATGGTGGATGATTGACATCGAGCGAACTCCAAACATTCTGTAGCTAAGAGCTAACCGAGCTAACCCGGAGATAACAGGAGCTAACCAGCTAACGGAGGTTAGCGGGCTGAAGCTAAGTCTCGTTGTTAACCGGCTAAAAACCACGGTTGTTCTACGTTCTTCTTACTTTAAGCGGGCGATGGGGTACCTGTCAATCAAAAGGACACGCCCCTAAATATGCCCAACTTCGAGATTAAATTACTTTTAAACGGGCGAGTTAGAAAAAACTCCACTCCCCCCACAGTTGTCATGAAGGTAAACCTGACCTATTAAACCTAAAATGGATGTCAACAAGTTCAGGGTTTTACCAACAACTCTATTGTTGGTAAATGTATATATTGTATTAATTGTATAAACAAATGTTGTATATATTGTGTTTTCAATATATACACAAATGTTCTGTGTTCAAATAGTGTGGGATTTATAGTGTTTAGAGAGTAAACTCTCTGTGCAGCTGCTGCTAAATGATGAACCAAGTGTCTGAGACGCGAACGTTTGTTTTGTGGTTAAACTATCCAGCGAGGTGAAGCCTCAACATGGAATCAACTCATGGAATAAATGCATGTAAATATCTGCTTCTCTTGCCTTTGCATTGGTAAACTGTGTTTTAGCAAAAAGAGATGCAATGAGACATGTACATCCTTGCTTTTATACAACACAACCATGCAAACCCACCGTGAGGTCACCGGAGATGTTGGCTCCAGCCAGGATCCCAGTGGCTGCAGGAAAGAAGATGGCAAACACGGAGAAGAACGTCTCCTCGTCTCTGAAGTCTGGACCAAAGTTCTCCACCAGAATGGCAGCTGCAGGGACGGAGAACCAGAACACAGCCGGACTCATTCGTGTTGTTTTACAAACAAGAAGACAATGCTTTTAGAAGATGAAGGACGCAGACTGACTGTTGTAACCAAAGAATCCTTTTGGCTCTTTGCTCTCAGTTGGCATGAAAGTCCCGATGAAATAGTTGGCGATGGCGCCCAGCAGGATAACCAGGAGGACGATCTGAGCCTGAGGTGGAGGATGCAAACACAACTTCCTCAAACAGTAAAAACAAACAACCCTCTGTTTCCATTGCTCCTTGAACTGCTCAAAACGTTGCAGCAAAAACTGCCAACAGAAACACCTGCGTTCAGAAAATCCTCTCAAACATCACTAAAAGGTTTCTACGCGCTCAGGAGGAGGTTGTCCAGATGTGTCCATGTGAAAACATGTGTAACAAAACACTTATTCACATTTACAGGTTGCCAGGTGTGGCGTTGAGGGTCACATGACCAGTTCATTTCAGGTAGAGACAAACAAAGAGCAAAACCCTGAAACTACCTGGATACCTGAACAAGCCGTAATTCTCAGAAAATCTCATCATGTTGACGAGATTTTATGAAAATCACGGCTTGTTCATGAAACACCATTCATATCGCAGTTGTACTTTGTCGTAATTTCGGACAAATCGCCGTTACTTTGCAAAAACTGAACAGAATCGTAGCTTGTCGGGACGATTTTTCTTTTTCGTGGAAGCTGAATTACGGAGGTTTGAGCTCCGCTTCACATGAAGCTGTTTTACAGGAAGTTGGTCTGTTTTCTGGGGAGATATTCCTTGTTATTGTCTGTAACTCCCGACTTGACGACAGTCCCAGTCGCATGTTCGGTGTCTGACTGCTACTTTACATCAATGCCTAACAAGGACTTTTGAAAAGAGGAATTGCAAGTAGAAAGTAGAAAGATCTGTGACTGTTGAACACATAGAGATACGTCTGAAACTAACAGTTTTTCTCATCACATCCATCCATACGCCTGCATTCACACAGGAGACCAAAATGGCCCAAATCTGACTTTTTATGTGACACATTTCTGATGTTTTATGGCATCTGGACTGCACAGATCTACACTAAAACCTTCTAAAAACCTCTTCAGGGGACTTCAGTGGTTTTCAGGCCTACCTTGGCTTCCCATTCCATACCAGCCACGGAGATTCCCAGCAGCAGGATGACCGTCAGAGACCCAACGATGCGAATGTCGTTCAGCTCATCGGTCATCAGAGCGTCGACATCCTGCAGAAAAACAACCAGGTTAAATCCGTTCTCCGCAGACGGTTGGGTTAGGAGCTAAAGAACTTCTTACGTTGAGCATTTCCACGACAGTTTCGGCGAAGCCTACGACGTACATAGCCACGGCCACTGCGTTAGCGAAGGCGAAGATGAGGCCGATAGACCCTCCAAACTCAGGTCCGAGACTTCTGGAGATCAGGTAGTACGCTCCTCCTGGAAGGCAAGGTTTTAACGTGTCAGCTGGAGCTCATTAAGAGTTACTGCAGGTGTAGTATCAGTAATTCCACCCTGCTCGACTAGGCTTCATCAAAAACAGGCTGTTGAACAGATGGTCAGCCAGTCCATAACAGAGACGTGTTCAGACCCTCAGAGTGCAGAATGGATGCTTGCTAAGACTTTACAGACACCCCCGTAATCACGTCCTTCTGGCTCCAGTCTGCAAACACAGATCAGGCTTTTCATTGGTCAGGTGGATTGCCTAAAATCCTCAGACATGCTGATCCTAAACAACAATGAGATTGATATCTGGTCTCGTTTGTTTCTGCAGTTTGTAGGTAGGAAACCAGATCTGAGAGAAATAACTTTAAGGAGCAGCGATGGCCATACACGTTGGAAACGTACCTTTCCGATCTTGAAACTCTGTATTCTGAACTTGTTGGACTTTGAAGCAGCATCTAATATCTGCTAATCTGGAGTGTCCTGGAGCTGAGAAACCACATCACTACCTTCTCCCCCAGGATGTTGCGTGGTGTTTCAGCTGAGTTCTGTAGAGCATCTTTAAGAAAGGTGAATCTGCCTTGAATTATAAGATCAGCAGCTCAGTGGCGGGTAGTCCTCATGGCCTCCTGCTAGTGACTGCCAGTGACCCTGACCACCAAGTCCCCCTCCTGTCGTTTTACTCGCTCCTCATTCACATCGATCGACAGAAATCCCAGGCCAGCCAAGAGAGGAAATCTCTTCAACACGTCCTGGGTCTTCCTTGGGTCCCGAAGATCGTCCTGAAGAGCTAGGTCTTCCAGGGTAGGGTCCCCCATAGCAAACAGGTCTCTAGGGGACAGACCAAGCGTGGCTCAAAGAACCCCGATGATGAGTAAAAACAATGGATCCAGGTTTTTCTTGCCTAGATCTCTTCTAGAGCCCAGCCTGGAGGCGGTACCTGGTTGGGTTTAGCCTGAAAAGGTAACATTGCCCTGTTCCTCTGGACTCACCACCTGCAGGAGGGACCGTAGGGGTCAGATGTAGTGTGAACTTGGCAGCAGTCGAATGCAGAGACGTCGGCGGTCTGATCCTCGGATTCTGCAGGAACTAGTTCTCAGGACAAGCAGCGTTTAGAACGTGTATTTCAGGATAAAAGGAGTTCTAAGTCTGTTTGTCCTCGTTTTAAGGCTCCAGAAACAGTTGTTCCTTCAAGCGGACGGTCAAGATCCGGCGTGTCCGTCCCTGGTCCTCCAGAATGGCAGTTCTCTACAGCTTGTTATCAACTTCTGCCCCAACACGTTGGCCAGTTAGTCTGGAAACCTCTAAAACCTGCAGGACTGGTCACTCCTGGTCTACATGCACCTGGAGAGTTTGACCGTACATGTAAATCTGATATGTAAGATGTGATAGTGGCTGCCACAAACAGATAACAGGATAAAGTTTCTTCTGGATAGAAGTACAAAAATGTGTCTCTGTTATTGATCTGTGTGATGACTAAGGTGAAAACACGTTGCTTTAACTCTGCATGCTAACCAGAAAAACATGCTGTGGACTCTCCTGAAGCTCTGAGACGGTAGAATCTCACCTCCTCGTACGAAGCCGTTGGTTGCTATGGCAGAGGTGGACAGTCCGGTGATGGTGGTGACCACGGTGGCCATCAGAATGATGGCGATGGTGAGTCCTGTTCCACACAAAACAGCAAACGTTTGTTAAGCTCAGCTCAGTTTAAAGTTAAAGTCAGAACGATGTGAAGACAGAAGATGGGAGATGATAGAATCGGTCCAATCGGCCGGGGACATGCCCCTAGCTGTCAAGTCTCCCGTTTTGGCTGGGAAACTACCGTATTTTCCCCCGTTTCCCAACGTCCGCCTGTATCTTTACTTTCCTGTAAGTCTCCCGTATTGTGATATAGTAAATAAATACACTGATATGAAGAAACAAACCCCACTCCTGTGTAGAATAAACATTCAGCAACCATTTAACTTCATTTCCCAAAATGAAAGAACTGTAGGCCCCCGCTCCCGATTACGATCGGGAATGTACGGTGAACGACATTTCTCCTACTCACACCACAACGCTCTGGGCGGTTACCAGAGAATTTCCCGTATTTTAAGTTCCTGATCTGGACAGGTATGTACGTCGTCTCATCATCGGTAACCATGAAGAGTTCCACCAGCAGGTGAGTTTAATGCCTCAGTTTCTTTTGTTACGGTTTCATTAATGAACATAAGAGACACGTAATCATGAACTCTTTTTATGTATGGTTTTGGAAATCAGTCTGAATGTCCTGAATATAACAAACTTCATAAACATGTAAACAACAACAACGTTATTCTCAAGTAGAGATTTATTGTTTCAGTACCAGAAAATCAACAAGCATCAGTTTCAGATGTCTCCTGTGTCGGTTACGTACGTTATTTGGTCCATTTTTGAGAACTTAGCTATCCGTCACTTATTGCAGAAAATGGAGCAATACCACCAGGAACCACGGGGGGCAGTGTGGAGCTGCTGACAAGCAACTGGAGAAAGAAACAAACCAGAGAAGAAGAAGAGGAACGAGAAGGAGACGACCGTTGAATAAATAAATAAATAAATAATGAAGAAGACGCAGAAGTTTTGTGGTTTTCTTGTCGCGGTGCGTTACCGCTACTGGTGTCAGAACGTGGAAGTGGACTGTGAGCTCAGCACTGCCCCCTGGTGGATGAACTGACTGAACAACATGGCGACGTGAAACGTGGGAGGATGAGGACAGAGAAGGACAACTCAGAAATGGTCCTGGACCTGTAGTCCTGATAAAAGTTGGACTGTGCGGTAAGTGGACGACAACACACACACACACACACACACACCACTTTATATATCACACACACATGACGAACACATTAATCTGTCCACTGAGTTTGATTTAAAAAAAACTCGTCTGCAGGACGAAACCGTCTTATCTTTACCCACCGATTCCAGCCTGTCCGACGATCCAGGACATCCGGATGAAGAGCATCACACCCCAGATGTTCAGCATGCAGCGGATCTGTCGCACAAACAGCAGAAAACCTCAACATCTGCGCCAACATCTGCGCGAGCTTGACTTTGTTTCATCTTCCCCAAACCAACCAGGACTCCTTTGATCCACCCGAACTTGACGGTTCCACCTTTCGCCTCCTTCGCCATGAGGGCCGCGGCCTCCTCGGCTGCAGACGGCTCCTCTCCGCCGGTCAGACCGTCCTCAAACGGCTCCTGGTGGGGGGGCAACCAGAAGAAACCAGCGCTGAAATCTGCGAGATGTCTGCAACATAACTCCTTCAGGATGCAGACTGAAAAGCAGTTTTCATTCGTCCTGTTCAGATTTCCCTTTCTGATCATCAGAAACGACCAGAAACACAAAGTTAAAGATGGAAATGACGCTAAATGACCAAGTTTTAAATACGAGTTTTATTCTGCAGCAGAAACATGTTGCTGTTCAGTTTGGATCACTTAAATTCACAAGTTTCCACCAAATCTGATGTTACAGACTTTTAGCTTTAACCCAAAGAAGATTCAGATATTATTAAAATAACAAAAAGTTTTTTAAAAAAAGAACTAGAACAAAAATGTGTGATTTCTACAGCTAAATGGATACAAGCCTTTGAAAACTGAATTTAAAAAAGTGAAAAGACTGAACTGGACCTTAAACATGAATAAATATCAGATAAATATTTATTTATTTACTGTTTATAAATGTACGATGTGTAAACATGACTGTAGTTCCCAACATGTCCACCAGGGGCAGAAGAGACTCATCAGACAGCAAAGTTTTTACATAAAATGATGCAAAACGTCTCAGAAACTTGTCAGATAAACAAAGTTTAATGTTTGACTGAGTTGTTTTAGAGAAGAGGAGAAACTTGACCACGTTTTCCTTCTAATAAATCCTGCAGATCATCGAGAGAAGAAGAAAACCTGAAGAACAAGTTTGTTTTATGACTGAAGGAAAATCATTTTTCTTTCTTAAATCTGAACTTTTTCAGTTTATCACCTTTTGGAAGAAAATAATGATTTTAAATAGCAAGTTTTTTAAAAAAAACAAACAAACAAACATAAAATAAAGTTTTATTGATTAAATCGAGGCTCTGAAACAAGAAGTGACTTTAATGTCGGCAGCAGGGTTGTTCGCTGTCCTGCAGGTTTTCCACGTGTCCCTCCTCCAACACACCTGGATATAATAGCTCCATCAGCCTATCAATGTCTGGTTGATCTGAGTCGGTGTGTTGGAGCAGGGAAACCTGGAGGACTGGCGCCGGACACCCCTGATCTGCAGCTTCGTCAGGTTTTACATGAAGATCATTTTTATTTTCTCTTTATCTTATAAATCTAAAGCAGTTGAAACATTTCAGGATTTAATTATTCATTTATTTAACAGGACTCTGAGTCATCGGAACGTTTTCCTGGAAAATCAGACGAATCCAAAAATAAGAATGAAATAAAACAGATTAAACTAATAAAAGTTTAATAAAATAATATAAAAATCTAAAAAATTTCTAATAAAAGAAAAAAATTACAATAAAAATAAAATATAAAACTGTAAAAAAAGAGCCAATTATAGAGAACAATTTTATAAGACAATATTTTAAAAAATGAATTAAATGAAATAATAAAATTAAAATGGCATCAATAAGACAAACTTAAATAAATAAAATGAATAATTGATTACTGAAATGATCAAAACTAAAAATAAAATAAAATAAAAATAATTGAATCATATAATAAAATATAAAATTAAGTGAAATATTTAAGATGAAATAAAATAAACAGAAATAATAAAACATTAAAATGACAAAACAAAATGTCAAATAATTAAGAAAAATGGAGAGAAGTGATAATAGAAGTATTAAAACAGCTGAAATATTACTTTGTCCAGCTCATCGTGCAGCTCCGACAGCGACGGGCGCGTGAGCTTCTCCCCGAACGGCGCCGCGGTTTGCCGGTAGAAGTCGATGTTCGGCACCGCGTCGATCGTGTTGTGTCCGAAGGTGCGCATGTAGTAGGTGTTGGAGTGCGAGTCCGACACGTGCGTGTGCCCCGTGCCCGTGGAATGCAGGCTGACCGAGTCGCTTCTGGCCGGGTCCGGCTCGTGGAACACGTCCGGAGGGAGTCCGATGTCGGCGGCGGTGCCGAGCGCGCCGGGGTCCAGGAAGCCCACCCTGAAGCGGCCTCTGAGCTCGTCCCGCGGGCCATCAGCCGGGGCCAGACCAGGGGCCGGGGCCAGAGCCTCCGACACCACATCCACCTGGAAGCGGCTCTGCGCGGAGCCGCCGGTCCTCAGAGACGGTTTCTGTCCGGACATGAGGACAGCCTCCAGCAGAACCGCGACTTCAGGGTGAAGTGGTCTGAAAACCTCTGATGCTCTGCTGGGGTCTGGAACGCGCAAGCGCCAGGACGCACCGCGGAGATCTACTCATTATTCCACCCCCCCCGGACCGGTGGAGGGGGGGACGGTTCTGTATCCGTTACGCGCGGCGCGAGGAGGGAAAAGTTTCTCATCAGTTTCTGTTTTCATTTAAATGTTTTTCCTCTAAAAGCAAAGAAAACCCGCAGATCCGGAACATTAAAGGCTCTTTCTGTCGAGCACGGATGCATGAGGACGCACGCGGACAGTCAGCGGCGCGTGCAGCACAGAGGACGCCGCGTGCACGTGGTTGTTGTTGGTGCCGGTGACACCGAGCAGCAACATTTCCATGAAGAACAACAGCTCTTGTTCTGTTCTGAGCTGCAGCCACGCGCACGAGCACGCGCACCAACCAGCTCAACAACCAGAGTCCTCTAATGGGAGGACTGGGAGAACTCCCAGTGGGCCGCTGATTCTCCAGTTTATCAAGTATTTTATGATTTAATTTCGGGCTGACGTCATCACGCAGCTCCCATGCTGCGTGGGGTCGCGTCCACAGACATAATAAGAAATAAGAAAGTTCTGGAAACAAAAGCAGATAAATCTGCAGAAACAAACTAAAGATGATCAAACATGATGTTCAACACGTGACGTGGGTTTTAGTTATGGTCTAGTTTAAATATTAGATTGATGGGAAACCAGCAGTCAGAGGGAGAAGCGAGATGCAGAACCAAACAGCTGATCAGAACAATGAAAACTTGCTGGAGATGAAAAGTCAGATGATGATTATTAATGAAACTGACCTGAACTGATCAGGAGGCGTAAGGACAGTTCTGTGCTGTTAAAATGTGTTTTAGTGTCAGAGGAGGGATGAGGAGATTGGTCCTGTAAGGAGCAGGTTGGAACAGTGTCTGAACATAAACCCCCTCTCTGCAAACAGCAGGGACTCCTTATTTATTATCTTTATAGTGCAATATAAATCTACAAAGCCCACAACTGGAGTTATCCCCAAACTCCTCCTTGGTTTGGTTTCCATGGAGATTTGTCCCGCGCTCCAGTCCAGGCTGAGTTCATTCTGGAGTTTATTCCCAGTCAGGAGTTGATCTTGTTAAAATGACTTAATAATCCATCTAAAACTATTTAATCCGGATTTTCATCCAGTCTTTGTTAGTTAATCGGTCATGTAGCAATAAAACTAAATAGTAAATTACATTTTAGTGATAATTTAACTGTTTAATGTCACCGTGACAACAAATATAAGCAACATTCTTCATGTCTGCAGGGAAAATATTCTATAATCATCAAAGACAAATAGAAGAAATGATGAAGAAAAAAGCTTAAGTTCATTCTTCAGGGTTGGTAGATCCTCCTGGTCGTCACCACCGAGCTGTTGTATCTGCAGGAAAACAAACCGATGACTCCTCACTCCTCTGCGAATACATCAGCACCTCCATGTTTACCTGGACAGGTGTGAAGAGCGATGGAAGGGACGACCGGTCTGGCACAGAGGAGCCGGGGAAGCGGCAGCATCCTGAGAGGCCCCGGCGTCAGGGATTCCTGCCAGATCTGCATTCTAACGCACACACAGAGTAAGTGAATGGCCTGGACGCAGGTGTGTCTGAACGTCTGGGTCGTACCTTCATCAGGAGCCTCCGGTTCTTCATGTCCTGCCTCCACGGCATCACGTACTGTTTGGGAATCATGGGATGTCGAGCTGGGAATGTCGGGATGTAGGAACGGGATCTGTTAGGAGTCAACATGGTGGGATGGATGAAGGTTTTCAGCCATTAAATCCAGACTAGCACGCTGCAAAAAGTCTTGAACCCAGACTAACATGCTGTAAAAAGTCTTAAACCCAGACTACCATGCTGTAAAAAGTCTTAAACCCAGACTAACATGCTGTAAAATGTCTTAAACCCAGACTAACGCGCTGTGAAAAGTCTTAAACCCAGACTAACGCGCTGTGAAAAGTCTTAAACCCAGACTAACATGCTGTAAAAAGTCTTAAACCGTGACTAACATGCTGTAAAATGTCTTAAACCCAGACTAACACGCTGTAAAAAGTCTTAAACCCAGACTAACGCGCTGTAAAATGTCTTAAACCCAGACTAACGCGCTGTGAAAAGTCTTAAACCCAGACTAACATGCTGTGAGAAGTCTTAAACCCAGACTACCATGCTGTAAAATGTCTTAAACCCAGACTAACACGCTGTAAAAAGTCTTAAACCCAGACTAATATGCTGTAAAATGTCTTAAACTCAGACTAGCACGCTGTAAAAAGTCTTAAACCCAGACTAACATGCTATTAAAAGTCTTAAACCCAGACTAACACGCTGTAAAAAAGTCTTAAACCCAGACTAGCACGCTGTAAAAAGTCTAAAACCCAGACTAACATGCTATTAAAAGTCTTAAACCCAGACTAACACGCTGTAAAAAAGTCTTAAACCCAGACTAGCACGCTGTAAAAAGTCTAAAACCCAGACTAACATGCTGTAAAAAGTCTTAAACCCAGACTAACATGCTGTAAAAAAGTCTTAAACCCAGACTAACACGCTGTAAAAAGTCTAAAACCCAAACTAACATGCTGTAAAAAGTCTTAAACCCAGACTAACGTGCTGTAAAAAGTCTTAAACCCAGACTAACGTGCTGTAAAACGTCTTAAACCCAGACTAACACGCTGTAAAAAAGTCTTAAACCCAGACTAACGCGCTGTGAAAAGTCTTAAACCCAGACTAACACGCTGTAAAAAAGTCTTAAACCCAGACTAGCACGCTGTAAAAAGTCTAAAACCCAGACTAACATGCTATTAAAAGTCTTAAACCCAGACTAACACGCTGTAAAAAAGTCTTAAACCCAGACTAGCACGCTGTAAAAAGTCTAAAACCCAGACTAACATGCTGTAAAAAGTCTTAAACCCAGACTAACATGCTGTAAAAAAGTCTTAAACCCAGACTAACACGCTGTAAAAAGTCTAAAACCCAAACTAACATGCTGTAAAAAGTCTTAAACCCAGACTAACGTGCTGTAAAAAGTCTTAAACCCAGACTAACGTGCTGTAAAACGTCTTAAACCCAGACTAACACGCTGTAAAAAAGTCTTAAACCCAGACTAACACGCTGTAAAAAGTCTTAAACCCAGACTAACGCGCTGTGAAAAGTCTTAAACCCAGACTAACGCGCTGTGAAAAGTCTTAAACCCAGACTAACATGCTGTAAAAAGTCTTAAACCGTGACTAACATGCTGTAAAATGTCTTAAACCCAGACTAACACGCTGTAAAAAGTCTTAAACCCAGACTAGCACACTGTAAAAAGTCTTAAACCCAGACTAACATGCTGTAAAATGTCTTAAACCCAGACTAACGCGCTGTGAAAAGTCTTAAACCCAGACTAACATGCTGTGAAAAGTCTAAAACCCAGACTAACACGCTGTAAAATGTCTTAAACCCAGACTAGCACGCTGTAAAAAGTCTTAAACCCAGACTAACATGCTATAAAAAGTCTTAAACCCAGACTAACACGCTGTAAAAAAGTCTTAAACCCAGACTAGCACGCTGTAAAAAGTCTTGAACCCAGACTAACATGCTGTAAAAAGTCTTAAACCCAGACTAACATGCTGTAAAAAGTCTTAAACCCAGACTAACATGCTGTAAAATGTCTTAAACCCAGACTAACGCGCTGTGAAAAGTCTTAAACCCAGACTAACGCGCTGTGAAAAGTCTTAAACCCAGACTAACATGCTGTAAAAAGTCTTAAACCGTGACTAACATGCTGTAAAATGTCTTAAACCCAGACTAACACGCTGTAAAAAGTCTTAAACCCAGACTAACGCGCTGTAAAATGCCTTAAACCCAGACTAACGCGCTGTGAAAAGTCTTAAACCCAGACTAACATGCTGTGAGAAGTCTTAAACCCAGACTACCATGCTGTAAAATGTCTTAAACCCAGACTAACACGCTGTAAAAAGTCTTAAACCCAGACTAATATGCTGTAAAATGTCTTAAACCCAGACTAGCACGCTGTAAAAAGTCTTAAACCCAGACTAACATGCTATTAAAAGTCTTAAACCCAGACTAACACGCTGTAAAAAAGTCTTAAACCCAGACTAGCACGCTGTAAAAAGTCTAAAACCCAGACTAACATGCTATTAAAAGTCTTAAACCCAGACTAACACGCTGTAAAAAAGTCTTAAACCCAGACTAACACGCTGTAAAAAGTCTAAAACCCAGACTAACATGCTGTAAAAAGTCTTAAACCCAGACTAACATGCTGTAAAAAAGTCTTAAACCCAGACTAACACGCTGTAAAAAGTCTAAAACCCAAACTAACATGCTGTAAAAAGTCTTAAACCCAGACTAACGTGCTGTAAAAAGTCTTAAACCCAGACTAACACGCTGTAAAAAAGTCTTAAACCCAGACTAACACGCTGTAAAATGTCTTAAACCCAGACTAGCACGCTGTAAAAAGTCTTAAACCCAGACTAACATGCTATAAAAAGTCTTAAACCCAGACTAACACGCTGTAAAAAGTCTTAAACCCAGACTAGCACGCTGTAAAAAGTCTTAAACCCAGACTAACATGCTGTAAAATGTCTTAAACCCAGACTAACGCGCTGTGAAAAGTCTTGAACCCAGACTAACGTGCTGTGAAAAGTCTTGAACCCAGACTAACGTGCTGTGAAATGTCTTAAACCCAGACTAACATGCTGTGAAATGTCTTAAACCCAGACTAACATGCTGTGAAAAGTCTAAAACCCAGACTAACACGCTGTAAAATGTCTTAAACCCAGACTAGCACGCTGTAAAAAGTCTTAAACCCAGACTAACATGCTATAAAAAGTCTTAAACCCAGACTAGCACGCTGTAAAAAAGTCTTAAACCCAGACTAGCACGCTGTAAAAAGTCTTGAACCCAGACTAACATGCTGTAAAAAGTCTTACACCCAGACTAACATGCTGTAAAAAAGTCTTAAACCCAGACTAACATGCTGTAAAAAGTCTAAAACCCAGACTAACATGCTGTAAAAAGTCTTAAACCCAGACTAACGCGCTGTAAAATGTCTTAAACCCAGACTAACGTGCTGTAAAATGTCTTAAACCCAGACTAACGCGCTGTAAAAAGTCTTAAACCCAGACTAAGATGCTGTAAAAAGTCTTAAACCCAGACTAACGCGCTGTAAAAAGTCTTAAACCCAGACTAACGTGCTGTGAAACCTCCTGAACCCAGACTAACGCGCTGTAAAATGTCTTAAACCCAGACTAACGTGCTGTGAAGTCTTGAACCCAGACTAACGCGCTGTAAAATGTCTTAAACCCAGACTAACACGTTGTAAAAAAGTCTTGAACCCAGACTAACACGCTGTAAAAAGTCTTAAACCCAGACTAGCACGCTGTAAAAAGTCTTAAACCCAGACTAACATGCTGTAAAATGTCTTAAACCCAGACTAATGCGCTGTGAAAAGTCTTGAACCCAGACTAACGTGCTGTGAAAAGTCTTGAACCCAGACTAACGTGCTGTGAAATGTCTTAAACCCAGACTAACATGCTGTGAAATGTCTTAAACCCAGACTAACATGCTGTGAAAAGTCTAAAACCCAGACTAACACGCTGTAAAATGTCTTAAACCCAGACTAGCACGCTGTAAAAAGTCTTAAACCCAGACTAACATGCTATAAAAAGTCTTAAACCCAGACTAACACGCTGTAAAAAAGTCTTAAACCCAGACTAACACGCTGTAAAAAGTCTTGAACCCAGACTAACATGCTGTAAAAAGTCTTAAACCCAGACTAACATGCTGTAAAAAAGTCTTAAACCCAGACTAACATGCTGTAAAAAGTCTAAAACCCAGACTAACATGCTGTAAAAAGTCTTAAACCCAGACTAACGCGCTGTAAAAAAGTCTTAAACCCAGACTAACGCGCTGTAAAAAGTCTTAAACCCAGACTAACGCGCTGTAAAATGTCTTAAACCCAGACTAACGTGCTGTAAAATGTCTTAAACCCAGACTAACATGCTGTAAAATGTCTTAAACCCAGACTAAGATGCTGTAAAATGTCTTAAACCCAGACTACCATGCTGTAAAAAGTCTTAAACCCAGACTAACACGCTGTAAAAAGTCTTAAACCCAGACTAAGATGCTGTAAAATGTCTTAAACCCAGACTAACGCGCTGTGAAAAGTCTTTAACCCAGACTAACGCGCTGTAAAAAAGTCTTAAACCCAGACTAACGTGCTGTAAAAAAGTCTTAAACCCAGACTAACGTGCTGTAAAATGTCTTAAACCCAGACTAACATGCTGTTAAAAGTCTTAAACCCAGACTAACGCGCTGTGAAAAGTCTTTAACCCAGACTAGCACGCTGTAAAATGTCTTAAACCCAGACTAAGATGCTGTAAAATGTCCTAAACCCAGACTACCATGCTGTAAAATGTCTTAAACCCAGACTAACACGCTGTAAAAAGTCTTAAACCCAGACTAAGATGCTGTAAAATGTCTTAAACCCAGACTAGCACGCTGTAAAAAGTCTTAAACCCAGACTAACGTGCTGTAAAAAAGTCTTAAACCCAGACTAACGTGCTGTAAAATGTCTTAAACCCAGACTAACATGCTGTTAAAAGTCTTAAACCCAGACTAACGCGCTGTGAAAAGTCTTAAACCCAGACTAACGCGCTGTAAAAAGTCTTAAACCCAGACTAACGTGCTGTGAAAACTCCTAAACCCAGACTAAGATGCTGTAAAATGTCTTAAACCCAGACTAACATGCTGTGAAAAGTCTTGAACCCAGACTAACACGCTGTAAAAAGTCTAAAACCCAGACTAACGCGCTGTAAAAAGTCTTAGATTCTCTCTGTAGAAAAGCAAAAGTTGAACAGATCCAAACAAAAATCTCATCGTCTTCATTTCATCATCATCGTCTGATGGAAAGTTTCATGTTTTTACTTACTGTTGTTGCTCTGAACCCCCCGCAGCATCAGCCATGTTTGACTGTCAGTCGCCATGGAAACTCCTGATGCATCTTGGGATGTGGGTCGGATTACAGAGTCACTCAGCTGCCAGTGGAAGAGTTTATATAGGAGACCTGATATGGAATAACAAAAAAAATAATGTAGGAACCTGATCCCAGTCTGGCTTCAGGGACCAAATGGGTTCCCAGTCGGGCTTCAGGGACTGGAACCAGATCCCAGTCTGGCTTTAGGGACCAGAACGGGATCCCAGTCTGGCTTCAGGGACCGGAATGGGATCCCACTGTGCTTTTAGGGACCGGAATGGGATCCCAGTCTGGCTTCAGGGACCGGAATGGGATCCCACTGTGCTTTTAGGGACCGGAATGGGATCCCAGTCTGGCTTCAGGGACCGGAACCAGATCCCAGTCTGGCTTCAGGGACCGGAACGGGATCCCACTGTGTTTTTAGGGACTGGAATGGGATCCCAGTCTGGCTTCAGGGACTGGAACCAGATCCAAGTCTGGCTTAGGGGATCGGAACCAGATCCCAGTCTGGCTTCAGGGACCGAAACAGGATCCCACTGTGTTTTTAGGGACCGGAACGGGATCCTAGTCTGGCTTCAGGGACCGGAACGGGATCCCACTGTGTTTTTAGGGACCGGAATGGGATCCCAGTCTGGCTTCAGGGACCGGAATGGGATCCCACTGTGCTTTTAGGGACCGGAATGGGATCCCAGTCTGGCTTCAGGGACCGGAATGGGATCCCACTGTGCTTTTAGGGACCGGAATGGGATCCCAGTCTGGCTTCAGGGACCGGAATGGGATCCCACTGTGCTTTTAGGGACCGGAATGGGATCCCAGTCTGGCTTCAGGGACCGGAACCAGATCCCAGTCTGGCTTCAGGGACCGGAACGGGATCCCACTGTGTTTTTAGGGACTGGAATGGGATCCCAGTCTGGCTTCAGGGACTGGAACCAGATCCAAGTCTGGCTTAGGGGATCGGAACCAGATCCCAGTCTGGCTTCAGGGACCGAAACGGGATCCCACTGTGTTTTTAGGGACCGGAACGGGATCCTAGTCTGGCTTCAGGGACCGGAACGGGATCCCACTGTGTTTTTAGGGGCCGGAATGGGATCCCAGTCTGGATTCAGGAACCGGAACCAGATCCCAGTCTGGCTTCAGGGACCGGAACCGGATCCCACTGTGTTTTTAGGGGCCGGAATGGGATCCCAGTCTGGATTCAGGAACCGGAACCAGATCCCAGTCTGGCTTCAGGGACCGGAACCGGATCCCACTGTGTTTTTAGGGAACAGAACGGGATCCCAGTCTGGGATCAGAAGTCTTTTTTTACCTTCAGATCATCTTCAAACTTTCCTTCCTGCCGCTTGCTGACCCTCTTCTCCACCATCAGACATTCAAGGAAGATGGACCTCCTTATTGATTCTGGTCCTGAAAGAAGATTTTTTTATCCTGGTTTTTGTTTCTGTAATTATCTTCATGAACTGGTTTCTATAGACAGTCATTTAAAACTGAACCACTGTGGATCACATATTGGAAGTTTTAATCAGGTTACAACTGGGCTATGAAGAACTAAACTATGATAAATCAGACTATGATAAACTGGACTATGATGAACTGGGCTATAATAAATCGAACACTGACAAACTGTACAATGATGAATCAGACTATGATAATTTGCACCATGATAAATCGGACTATGATTAACTTAACTGATAAATCGCACCATGATGAACTGGACTATGATAAACTGGACTATGATAAACCAGACTATGATGAACTTGACTATGATGAACTAGACTATGATAGACCATGCTATGATAAGTCGGACTGATGAACCTGACAATGATGAATTGGACTAGGATTAACCAAACTATGATAAATCGCACCATGATGAACTGGACTATAATGAACTGGACTGTAAATAGAATTCAAATGTGATAAACTGGACTATGATGTACTGGTCTATGATAAATCAGACTATGATAAACTGGACTATTATAAACCAGACTCAAAATATGATAAATCGGATTATGATTAACTGCATTATGATGAATCGAACTATGATAAATCAGACTACGATAAACTGGACTCTGATAAATTGCACCATGATGAACTGAGCCATGGTGAACCAGACTGATTTATCGTAGTCCGGTTCTTCATAGTTTTGATCAACATAATCCAATTTATAATAGTCTAGTTCATCATAATCCAGTTCATCATAAATCAGACTGCACATTTAAAGGTGCCTGAGGTAATGCAGTTAAGGAACATGAATGCAGGGATGAAGTTATCCAACATCCAACAGGATAAGAAACAAAAACAAACTTTTCAACAAAAATAAAACTTTATTTCAAACAGAATTCACTTCACAAAATATTTTATTTCATGTTATCATAAGTCCCAAAACAGAGCTGACTTCCTCAGCAGCAATACTAGGATTGTGTGGAATGTTCCTTTAAATGTGAGGCGAACACAAGGTTTGATCATTTGGTCCTGATGGAGGTTTTCCTTCCTGGTTCTGGTCCTGATGGAGGTTTTCCTCTTGGTTCTGGTTCTGATGGAGGTTTTCCTTCCTGGTTCTGGTTCTGATGGAGGTTTTCCTCTTGGTTCTGGTTCTGATGGAGGTTTTCCTTCCTGGTTCTGGTTCTGATGGAGGTTTTCCTCTTGGTTCTGGTTCTGATGGAGGTTTTCCTCTTGGTTCTGGTCCTGATGGAGGTTTTCCTCTTGGTTCTGGTTCTGATGGAGGTTTTCCTTCCTGGTTCTGGTTCTGATGGAGGTTTTCCTTCCTGGTTCTGGTCCTGATGGAGGTTTTCCTCTTGGTTCTGGTTCTGATGGAGGTTTTCCTTCCTGGTTCTGGTCCTGATTGAGTTTTTCCCTCCTATAGTTCTGGTTCTGATGGTGGTTTTCCTTCCTGGTTCTGATTCTGATGGTGGTTTTCCTTCCTGGTTCTGGTTCTGATGGTGGTTTTCCTTCCAGGTTCTGGTTCTGATGGTGGTTTTCCTTCCTGGTTCTGGTTTGGAGGTTGTGCTGCTCCAGGGATTTCGTTGCATTCTATCCAGACCATTTCAAGACTGAGTTTCCATGGCAACAGATAAGATGATCATCAGATTAGCTCTCTGAAGTCCAGATAATCACGTGTTTTTATCTTTGTAGGACAGAAATCGTGTTTTTAAGAAACGTAAATGTTCTTAGTCTACATTCAGCAGACTTTCCAGAACACTCAGGCAGCTTCTTCCAGCAGCTTCTGCAGGTTCTTCTGCACCTAAAAAAACAAATGATGGGTTTAATGACCAAACGTTTGGGGAAAATTAAAATTTGTTTTAATATGAAGATTTATTTGTCCCTTCAGAAAAAGTTAAAGTGTAGTGCAAAATGTGTCCACCAGGGGGCAGAAGACAGGTTCCGGATTGTCTTCAACAGGGTTTCCAGTAAATACTTTATAATAACATAATGCAAAAAGTCTCAGAATCTGGATCAGATATGATAAAACGTGAAGCTGGGAAGCAGCAGGCCTGAAATGACACGAGTGCAGACTGATGGATGAGGGACAGGCTCTTCTTCCAATAATCACATCTCTGCCTATAAATCATTGATTACTGCGATCAGGCAGGTTATGTTGCCGGTTATGTTGCAGGTAGCTTAGAAGTGACCAACCTTCTCCAGCTTCAGCAGGTTGATGGTGAGCAGATCAGAGAAAACCTCCATGTTCACTTCCGAACTCCGGGAGAGGATGCTGTTTCTGGAAAACACACAACACGGGAAGGAGTTGTGAGGAATCTGAGCTGTAACAGAACACGTCACAAATGATTTGCCAGGAATTCGGACATTAAATCAGAATCACGTGCTCGTTATTCTTCATCCCAGAATGTTTATGTAAAATTTCACATGTCGTGGTCGTCGTGGTCTGATGACGATGATGATGATGATAAACAGGACTTTTTACATACAAGCTTTCATTGAACCAGAAGCATTTATAGTTCCATGATCCATCATCCATCCATCCATCCATCCATCCATCCATCATCCATCCATCATCCATCATCCATCCATCATCCATCCATCATCCATCCATCCATCCATCATCCATCCATCCATCCATCCATCCATCATCCATCCATCCATCCATCCATCATCCATCCATCATCCATCATCCATCCATCATCCATCCATCCATCCATCCATCATCCATCCATCATCCATCATCCATCATCCATCCATCATCCATCCATCCATCCATCATCCATCCATCATCCATCCATCCATCCATCATCCATCCATCATCCATCCATCCATCCATCATCCATCATCCATCCATCCATCCATCCATCATCCATCCATCATCCATCATCCATCATCCATCATCCATCCATCATCCATCCATCATCCATCCATCCATCCATCATCCATCCATCATCCATCCATCATCCATCCATCCATCCATCATCCATCCATCATCCATCCATCCATCCATCATCCATCCATCCATCCATCCATCATCCATCCATCATCCATCCATCCATCCATCCATCATCCATCCATCCATCCATCCATCCATCCATCATCCATCCATCATCCATCCATCCATCCATCCATCATCCATCCATCCATCCATCCATCATCCATCCATCCATCCATCCATCCATCCATCATCCATCCATCCATCATCCATCCATCATCCATCCATCCATCCATCCATCATCCATCATCCATCCATCCATCCATCCATCATCCATCCATCATCCATCCATCCATCCATCCATCCATCCATCATCCATCCATCCATCCATCCATCATCCATCCATCATCCATCCATCCATCCATCCATCCATCATCCATCCATCATCCATCATCCATCCATCATCCATCCATCATCCATCCATCCATCCATCATCCATCCATCCATCCATCCATCCATCATCCATCCATCATCCATCCATCATCCATCCATCCATCCATCCATCATCCATCCATCATCCATCCATCATCCATCCATCCATCCATCATCCATCATCCATCATCCATCCATCATCCATCCATCATCCATCCATCCATCCATCATCCATCCATCATCCATCCATCATCCATCCATCCATCCATCATCCATCCATCATCCATCCATCCATCCATCATCCATCCATCCATCCATCCATCATCCATCCATCATCCATCCATCCATCCATCCATCATCCATCCATCCATCCATCCATCCATCCATCATCCATCCATCATCCATCCATCCATCCATCCATCATCCATCCATCCATCCATCCATCATCCATCCATCCATCCATCCATCCATCCATCATCCATCCATCATCCATCCATTCATCCATCCATCCATCATCCATCCATCCATCCATCATCCATCCTTCATCCATCCATCATCCATCCTTCATCCATCCATCATCCATCCACCACCCATCCATCATCCATCCTTCATCCATCCATCTATCCATCCACCCATCCATCATCCACCCATCCATCCATCCATCCATCCATCCATCCATCCATCCATCCATCCGTCTGTCCATCCATGTGGGTTTGGGTCCAGACTTCCTTCTCATCTTTCAGCTCATCCGGGGAAGTCTGGAGGCATTCCCAGTCCAGTCCAGAGACATCGTTCTTCCCACGTGTCCTTGTTCTCCTCATGTTGGGACATTCCTGGACCACTCCATCAGGGTGAAGTCCAGTAGGCAGATGTCTGATCAACCTCGTCTGGTTCCTCTGGATGTGGAGGAGCAGCAGTTCTACTCTGATCTCTGACAAAGCTTGTATCTTTCAGGATGAGCCCAGAGAATCAGAGGAGGAAACTCATTTCAGACACTTGTATTCATGATCATGCTCTTTCGGTCTCTAAACATATCTGATGTCCCTCTGTGAGGGAAAAAACACTAAATCCAGATCTTTCAGTTCTGATTCTTTTTTACAAAGACAGACCGCTGCAGAGTCCACATCACTGCAGGTGCTGCACTGAACCACCTGTAGACCTGCTACTCCACCCTTCCCTCATTCCTGAACAAGATCCCGACATACAGGAACTCCTTTGGTTGGGGCAGGACCTCATTCCTCATCTTGAGTGGACACTCCACCTTTTCCAGCTGAGGTCCTCATCTCAACATCTTCATTCTGGAGCAGGAGATCATGACGTGATGAAGCCAACAGAACCACACCAACGGCAAAAAGCTGAGACCTGAGCCTGAGTCCGGTAAGGGGGGGTTCGTAGGCACAAAAGGCGTCAGGACCCGTCTCGGGTTTGTTATAGTTTGGAAAAAGTGAAGTTACGTCCACCTGTGAAGGTCATGTTCGGTTTCAGGTTCTTTCTGACATACAGGAAGCTGAATATGTGGAACTTTCTGTGAGAACATAAACTGCTGTGAGGACTCACTCATTGTGGCTGAACTCTGTGATGGAGCCGAGCGTCGTCAGTCTCTGCTCCAAAGATAAGATCTTAAACGCCAGATAACAGGAAGACAAGACCAGGACACACACTCTGAGGACAAACACACACCAAGAAGATCAGGACCTGAATGTGAACCTGGATCTGGACCAGCTCGGGGAGAGAACAAGAGACCACAACAGCTCTGCTTATTTCTGCATCCGTCTCCCGGGTCGCGTTCGAGTATAATTTGATCCATTTTCAGAGCTTCGCGACACAGAAAACAGGGAGGGGGGGGGCGGTTGTGTAGCTGGCACTTAATCAGCGAAAGGAATAAATCAGAGAAGAAGAAGAGGAACAGGAGGCAGATGATGCAGAAACTGCCACATAAAATGTGTCAGAAGGAGTTGAGGAGGACAGAAACAAACTTCATGGTTCTCTTCTTCTTCTGGTGCTTTTGGACGGTTGTAAACAGCTTTAAATCGCTGCATTACTGCAACCAAACATTGTCAGAACTCTCAACACAGCAGACTCAACGACCATAAAAGATGTATGAAAGTATGACGGCGATGTTTGAAACGGACGTTACCGTTTGCAGGACTGGAGCTTTACACAAACATCTACGTCCTTTTGATAAAAACCATTATTCTCCACGATAAAGACAGAGGCGGAGATTTTACACGTATAATTTGGTCCATAAAGTGGAGTAGTACCACTGCAGACTGTGGACAGTGTTGAGCTGATGTATGACCTGCGAACGGTCATTCGGATTCCCCACCGTCGTCATGTTTACCGTCTGAAACTGACGTCAGAACTCGGTGGGGTCCGCTGAACTCTGCACTGCCCCCTGGTGGCTGCGTTGGCTAACGCAAGGGAAGCGTGTGAGAGCAGTGATGTTTGAAACGGATTAAAAATGAGCAGAAATGGATCTTAAGGCGGCCAGAAGAAGCAGGTCTGGATCCCACCGTGGGCAGCTCCGTCTCCAGATCTGAACCCACATCACAACCCAGCAAGCAAAGCTGGTTGGCAGAAAGTTCCCCAACGTGAAAAATCTCCACCAGATGCTCATTTCTGAAGTTCTGATATCATGGACATCAAGAAATATATCGTCAGCAGCTTATGGAAATTATGAAAAACTGGTCAGTTCACCAAGACCTGGACTCAGAACTGGACTCAGACCTGGACTCAGACCGGGACTCAGACCTGGACTTAGACCGGGACTCAGACCGGGACTCAGACCTGGACTCAGACCGGGACTCAGACGTGGACTCAGACCGGGACTCAGACCTGGACTCAGACCTGGACTCAGACCTGGACTCAGACTGGGACTCAAACCTGGACTCAGACTGGGACTCAGACCTGGACTCAGACCGGGACTCAGACCTGGACTCAGACCTGGACTCAGACCTGGACTCAGACCGGGACTCAGACCTGGACTCAGACCGGGACTCAGACCGGGACTCAGACCTGGACTCAGACCTGGACTCAGACCTGGACTCAGACCGGGACTCAGACCGGGACTCAGACCGGGACTCAGACCTGGACTCAGACCGGGACTCAGACCGGGACTCAGACCTGGACTCAGACCTGGACTCAGACCTAGACTCAGACCGGGACTCAGACCTGGACTCAGACCTGGACTCAGACCTGGACTCAGACCTGGACTCAGACCGGGACTCAGACCTGGACTCAGACCGGGACTCAGACCGGGACTCAGACCTGGACTCAGACCTGGACTCAGACCTGGACTCAGACCGGGACTCAGACCTGGACTCAGACCGGGACTCAGACCGGGACTCAGACCTGGGACTCAGACCTGGACTCAGACCGGGACTCAGACCTGGACTTAGACCTGGACTCAGACTGGGACTTAGACCTGGACTCAGACCGGGACTCAGACCGGGACTCAGACCTGGACTCAGACCGGGACTCAGACCGGGACTCAGACTGGGACTCAGACCTGGACTTAGACCTGGACTCAGACCTGGACTCAGACCGGGACTCAGACCGGGACTCAGACCTTGACTCAGACCTGGACTCAGACCGGGACTCAGACCGGGACTCAGACCTGGACTCAGACCGGGACTCAGACCGGGACTCAGACCGGGACTCAGACCGGGACTCAGACCTGGACTCAGACCGGGACTCAGACCGGGACTCAGACCTGGACTCAGACCGGGACTCAGACCTAGACTCAGACCGGGACTCAGACCGGGACTCAGACCGGGACTCAGACCGGGACTCAGACCTGGACTCAGACCTAGACTCAGACCGGGACTCAGACCGGGACTCAGACCTGGACTCAGACCTGGACTTAGACCTGGACTCAGACCTGGACTCAGACCTGGACTCAGACCGGGACTCAGACCGGGGACTCAGACCGGGACTCAGACCTGGACTCAGACCTGGACTCAGACCGGGACTCAGACCTGGACTCAGACCTGGACTCAGACTGGGACTCAAACCTGGACTCAGACTGGGACTCAGACCTGGACTCAGACCGGGACTCAGACCGGGACTCAGACCTGGACTCAGACCGGGACTCAGACCTGGACTCAGACTGGGACTCAGACCTGGACTCAGACCGGGACTCAGACCTGGACTCAGACCGGGACTCAGACCTGGACTCAGACCGGGACTCAGACCTGGACTTAGACCTGGACTCAGACCTGGACTCAGACCGGGACTCAGACCTGGACTCAGACCTGGACTCAGACCGGGACTCAGACCTGGACTCAGACCGGGACTCAGACCTGGACTCAGACCTGGACTTAGACCTGGACTCAGACCGGTACTCAGACCTGGACTCAGACCTGGACTCAGACCTGGACTCAGACCGGGACTCAGACCTGGACTCAGACCTGGACTCAGACCGGGACTCAGACCTGGACTTAGACCTGGACTCAGACCTGGACTCAGACCTGGACTCAGAACGGGACTCAGACCTGTACTCAGACCTGGACTCAGACCGGGACTGAGACCGGGACTCAGACCTGGACTCAGACCGGGACTCAGACCTGGACTTAGACCTGGACTCAGACCTGGACTCAGACCGGGACTCAGACCTGGACTCAGACCTGGACTCAGACCTGGACTCAGACCTGGACTCAGACCGGGACTCAGACCTGGACTCAGACCTGGACTCAGACCGGGACTCAGACCTGGACTCAGACCTGGACTCAGACCTGGACTCAGACCGGGACTCAGACCTGGACTTAGACCTGGACTCAGACCTGGACTCAGACCTGGACTCAGACCGGGACTCAGACCTGGACTCAGACCGGGACTCAGACCGGGACTCAGACCTGGACTCAGACCGGGACTAAGACCTGGACTCAGACCTGGACTCAGATCGGGACTCAGACCGGGACTCAGACCTGGACTTAGACCAGGACTCAGACCTGGACTCAGACCTGGACTCAGACCGGGACTCAGACCGGGACTCAGACCGGGACTCACACCGGGACTCACACCGGGACTCAGACCTGGACTCAGACCGGGACTCAGACCTGGACTCAGACCTGGACTCAGACCTGGACTCAGACCGGGACTCAGACCTGGACTCAGACCTGGACTCAGACCGGGACTCAGACCTGGACTCAGACCTGGACTCAGACCGGGACTCAGACCTGGACTGAGACCTGGACTGAGACCTGGACTCAGACCTGGACTCAGACCTGGACTCAGACCTGGACTTAGACCTGGACTCAGACCGGGACTCAGACCTGGACTCAGACCGGGACTCAGACCGGGACTCAGACCGGGACTCAGACCTGGACTTAGACCTGGACTCAGACCTGGACTCAGACCGGGACTCAGACCTGGACTCAGACCTGGACTCAGACCTGGACTCAGACCTGGACTCAGACCGGGACTCAGACCTGGACTCGGACCTGGACTCAGACCGGGACTCAGACCGGGACTCAGACCTGGACTCAGACCTGGACTCAGACCGGGACTCAGACCGGGACTCAGACCTGGACTGAGACCTGGACTCAGACCGGGACTCAGACCTGGACTCAGACCGGGACTCAGACCTGGACTCAGACCTGGACTCAGACCGGGACTCAGACCTGGACTTAGACCTGGACTCAGACCTGGACTCAGACTGGGACTCAGACCTGGACTCAGACCGGGACTCAGACCGGGACTCAGACCTGGACTCAGACCTGGACTCAGACCGGGACTCAGACCTGGACTCAGACCGGGACTCAGACCTGGACTCAGACCTGGACTCAGACCTGGACTTAGACCTGGACTCAGACCTGGACTCAGACCTGGACTCAGACCTGGACTCAGACCTGGACTCAGACCTGGACTTAGACCTGGACTCAGACCGGGACTCAGACCGGGACTCAGACCTGGACTCAGACCGGGACTCAGACCGGGACTCAGACCTGGACTCAGACCAGGACTCAGACCTGGACTTAGACCTGGACTCAGACCGGGACTCAGACCGGGACTCAGACCTGGACTCAGATCTGGACTCAGACCTGGACTCAGACCTGGACTCAGACCTGGACTCAGACCGGGACTCAGACCTGGACTCAGACCGGGACTCAGACCTGGACTCAGACCTGGACTCAGATCTGGACTTAGACCTGGACTCAGACCTGGACTCAGACCTGGACTCAGACCTGGACTCAGACCGGGACTCAGACCTGGACTCAGACCTGGACTCAGACCTGGACTCAGACCTGGACTTAGACCTGGACTCAGACCTGGACTCAGACCTGGACTCAGACCTGGACTCAGACCGGGACTCAGACCTGGACTCAGACCTGGACTCAGACCGGGACTCAGACCTGGACTCAGACCGGGACTCAGACCGGGACTCAGACCTGGACTCAGACCGGGACTCAGACCGGGACTTAGACCTGGACTCAGACCTTGACTCAGACCGGGACTCAGACCTGGACTCAGACCTGGACTCAGACCGGGACTCAGACCTGGACTCAGACCGGGACTCAGACCTGGACTCAGACCTGGACTCAGACCTGGACTTAGACCTGGACTCAGACCTGGACTCAGACCTGGACTCAGACTGGGACTAAGACCTGGACTTAGACCTGGACTCAGACCTGGACTCAGACCTGGACTCAGACCGGGACTCAGACCTGGACTTTGACCTGGACTCAGACCTGGACTCAGACCGGGACTCAGACCTGGACTCAGACTGGGACTCAGACCTGGACTTAGACCTGGACTCAGACCTGGACTCAGACCTGGACTCAGACCGGGACTCAGACCGGGACTCAGACCGGGACTCAGACCTGGACTCAGACCGGGACTCAGACCTGGACTCAGACTGGGACTCAGACCTGGACTCAGACCGGGACACAGACCTGGACTCAGACCGGGACTCAGACCTGGACTCAGACCGGGACTCAGACCTGGACTTAGACCTGGACTCAGACCTGGACTCAGACCGGGACTCAGACCTGGACTCAGACCTGGACTCAGACCGGGACTCAGACCTGGACTCAGACCGGGACTCAGACCTGGACTCAGACCTGGACTTAGACCTGGACTCAGACCTGGACTCAGACCTGGACTCAGACCTGGACTTAGACCTGGACTCAGACCGGGACTCAGACCTGGACTGAGACCGGGACTCAGACCGGGACTCAGACCTGGACTTAGACCTGGACTCAGACCTGGACTCAGACCTGGACTCAGACCTGGACTCAGAACGGGACTCAGACCTGTACTCAGACCTGGACTCAGACCGGGACTCAGACCGGGACTCAGACCTGGACTCAGACCGGGACTCAGACCTGGACTTAGACCTGGACTCAGACCTGGACTCAGACCTGGACTCAGACCGGGACTCAGACCTGGACTCAGACCTGGACTTAGACCTGGACTCAGACCTGGACTTAGACCTGGACTCAGACCTGGACTCAGACCTGGACTCAGACCGGGACTCAGACCTGGACTCAGACCTGGACTCAGACCGGGACTCAGACCGGGACTCAGACCTGGACTCAGACCTGGACTCAGACCGGGACTCAGACCTGGACTCAGACCTGGACTCAGACCTGGACTCAGACCGGGACTCAGACCTGGACTCAGACCGGGACTCAGACCGGGACTCAGACCTGGACTCAGACCGGGACTCAGACCTGGACTCAGACCTGGACTCAGATCGGGACTCAGACCGGGACTCAGACCTGGACTTAGACCTGGACTCAGACCTGGACTTAGACCTGGACTCAGACCTGGACTCAGACCTGGACTTAGACCTGGACTCAGACCTGGACTCAGACCGGGACTCAGACCTGGACTCAGACCTGGACTCAGACCGGGACTCAGACCTGGACTCAGACCGGGACTCAGACCTGGACTGAGACCGGGACTCAGACCTGGACTTTGACCTGGACTCAGACCTTGACTCAGACCGGGACTCAGACCTGGACTCAGACCTGGACTCAGACTGGGACTCAGACCTGGACTTAGACCTGGACTCAGACCTGGACTCAGACCTGGACTCAGACCGGGACTCAGACCTGGACTTTGACCTGGACTCAGACCTGGACTCAGACCGGGACTCAGACCTGGACTCAGACTGGGACTCAGACCTGGACTTAGACCTGGACTCAGACCTGGACTCAGACCGGGACTCAGACCTGGACTCAGACCTGGACTCAGACCGGGACTCAGACCTGGACTCAGACCGGGACTCAGACCTGGACTCAGACCTGGACTTAGACCTGGACTCAGACCTGGACTCAGACCTGGACTCAGACCTGGACTTAGACCTGGACTCAGACCGGGACTCAGACCTGGACTGAGACCGGGACTCAGACCGGGACTCAGACCTGGACTTAGACCTGGACTCAGACCTGGACTCAGACCTGGACTCAGACCTGGACTCAGAACGGGACTCAGACCTGTACTCAGACCTGGACTCAGACCGGGACTCAGACCGGGACTCAGACCTGGACTCAGACCGGGACTCAGACCTGGACTTAGACCTGGACTCAGACCTGGACTCAGACCTGGACTCAGACCGGGACTCAGACCTGGACTCAGACCTGGACTTAGACCTGGACTCAGACCTGGACTTAGACCTGGACTCAGACCTGGACTCAGACCTGGACTCAGACCGGGACTCAGACCTGGACTCAGACCTGGACTCAGACCGGGACTCAGACCGGGACTCAGACCTGGACTCAGACCTGGACTCAGACCTGGACTCAGACCTGGACTCAGACCTGGACTCAGACCTGGACTCAGACCGGGACTCAGACCTGGACTCAGACCTGGACTCAGATCGGGACTCAGACCGGGACTCAGACCTGGACTTAGACCTGGACTCAGACCTGGACTTAGACCTGGACTCAGACCTGGACTCAGACCTGGACTTAGACCTGGACTCAGACCTGGACTCAGACCGGGACTCAGACCTGGACTCAGACCTGGACTCAGACCGGGACTCAGACCTGGACTCAGACCGGGACTCAGACCTGGACTGAGACCGGGACTCAGACCTGGACTTTGACCTGGACTCAGACCTTGACTCAGACCGGGACTCAGACCTGGACTCAGACCTGGACTCAGACCTGGACTCAGACCGGGACTCAGACCTGGACTCAGACCGGGACTCAGACCGGGACTCAGACCTGGACTCAGACCGGGACTCACACCGGGACTCAGACCTGGACTCAGACCGGGACTCAGACCTGGACTCAGACCGGGACTCAGACCTGGACTCAGACCGGGACTCAGACCTGGACTCAGACCGGGACTCAGACCTGGACTCAGACCGGGACTCAGACCTGGACTCAGACCGGGACTCAGACCTGGACTCAGACCGGGACTCAGACCTGGACTCAGACCTGGACTGAGACCTGGACTGAGACCTGGACTGAGACCTGGACTCAGACCTGGACTCAGACCTGGACTCAGACCTGGACTTAGACCTGGACTCAGACCGGGACTCAGACCTGGACTGAGACCTGGACTCAGACCGGGACTCAGACCTGGACTGAGACCTGGACTCAGACCGGGACTCAGACCTGGACTCAGACCTGGACTCAGACCTGGACTCAGACCGGGACTCAGACCTGGACTCAGACCTGGACTCAGACCGGGACTCGGACCTGGACTCGGACCTGGACTCAGACCGGGACTCAGACCGGGACTCAGACCTGGACTCAGACCTGGACTCAGACCGGGACTCAGACCGGGACTCAGACCTGGACTGAGACCTGGACTCAGACCGGGACTCAGACCTGGACTGAGACCTGGACTCAGACCGGGACTCAGACCTGGACTCAGACCTGGACTCAGACCTGGACTTAGACCTGGACTCAGACCTGGACTCAGACCGGGACTCAGACCTGGACTCAGACCTGGACTCAGACCGGGACTCAGACCGGGACTCAGACCGGGACTCAGACCTGGACTGAGACCGGGACTCAGACCGGGACTCAGACCTGGACTCAGACCTGGACTCAGACCTGGACTCAGACCGGGACTCAGACCTGGACTCAGACCTGGACTCAGACCGGGACTCAGACCTGGACTCAGACCTGGACTCAGACCGGGACTCAGACCGGGACTTTGACCTGGACTCAGACCTTGACTCAGACCGGGACTCAGACCTGGACTCAGACCTGGACTCAGACCTGGACTCAGACCTGGACTCAGACCGGGACTCAGACCTGGACTCAGACCGGGACTCACACCGGGACTCAGACCTGGACTCAGACCGGGACTCACACCGGGATTCAGACCTGGACTCAGACCGGGACTCAGACCTGGACTCAGACCTGGACTCAGACCGGGACTCAGACCTGGACTCAGACCTGGACTTAGACCTGGACTCAGACCTGGACTCAGACCTGGACTCAGACCGGGACTCAGACCTGGACTCAGACCTGGACTCAGACCTGGACTTAGACCTGGACTCAGACCTGGACTCAGACCTGGACTTAGACCTGGACTCAGACCTGGACTCAGACCTGGACTCAGACCGGGACTCAGACCTGGACTCAGACCGGGACTCAGACCTGGACTCAGACCTGGACTCAGACCGGGACTCAGACCTGGACTCAGACCTGGACTCAGACCGGGACTCAGACCTGGACTCAGACCTGGACTCAGACCGGGACTCAGACCGGGACTCAGACCTGGACTCAGACCGGGACTCAGACCGGGACTTAGACCTGGACTCAGACCGGGACTCAGACCTGGACTCAGACCTGGACTCAGACCGGGACTCAGACCTGGACTCAGACCGGGACTCAGACCTGGACTCAGACCTGGACTCAGACCTGGACTTAGACCTGGACTCAGACCTGGACTCAGACCTGGACTCAGACTAGGACTCAGACCTGGACTTAGACCTGGACTCAGACCTGGACTCAGACCTGGACTCAGACCGGGACTCAGACCTGGACTTTGACCGGGACTCAGACCTGGACTCAGACCGGGACTCAGACCTGGACTCAGACCTGGACTCAGACCTGGACTCAGACCTGGACTTAGACCTGGACTCAGACCTGGACTCAGACCTGGACTCAGACCGGGACTCAGACCTGGACTCAGACCGGGACTCAGACCGGGACTCAGACCTGGACTCAGACCGGGACTCAGACCGGGACTCAGACCTGGACTCAGACCGGGACTCAGACCTGGACTCAGACCTGGACTTAGACCTGGACTCAGCCCGGGACTCAGACCTGGACTCAGACCTGGACTCAGACCTGGACTCAGACCTGGACTTAGACCTGGACTCAGACCTGGACTCAGACCTGGACTCAGACCTGGACTTAGACCTGGACTCAGACCTTGACTCAGACCGGGACTCAGACCTGGACTCAGACCTTGACTCAGACCGGGACTCAGACCGGGACTCAGACCTGGACTCAGACCTGGACTCAGACCGGGACTCAGACCTGGACTCAGACCTGGACTCAGACCGGGACTCAGACCGGGACTTTGACCTGGACTCAGACCTTGACTCAGACCGGGACTCAGACCTGGACTCAGACCTGGACTCAGACCGGGACTCAGACCGGGACTCAGACCTGGACTCAGACCGGGACTCACACCGGGACTCAGACCTGGACTCAGACCGGGACTCACACCGGGATTCAGACCTGGACTCAGACCTGGACTCAGACCTGGACTCAGACCGGGACTCAGACCTGGACTCAGACCTGGACTCAGACCTGGACTTAGACCTGGACTCAGACCTGGACTCAGACCTGGACTCAGACCTGGACTCAGACCGGGACTCAGACCTGGACTCAGACCTGGACTCAGACCTGGACTTAGACCTGGACTCAGACCTGGACTCAGACCTGGACTCAGACCTGGACTTAGACCTGGACTCAGACCTGGACTCAGACCTGGACTCAGATCGGGACTCAGACCTGGACTCAGACCTGGACTCAGACCGGGACTCAGACCTGGACTCAGACCTGGACTCAGACCGGGACTCAGACCTGGACTCAGACCGGGACTCAGACCGGGACTCAGACCTGGACTCAGACCTGGACTCAGACCGGGACTCAGACCTGGACTCAGACCTGGACTCAGACCTGGACTCAGACCGGGACTCAGACCTGGACTTAGACCTGGACTTTAACCGGGACTCAGACCGGGACTCAGACCTGGACTCAGACCGGGACTCAGACCTGGACTCAGACCTGGACTCAGACCGGGACTCAGACCTGGACTCAGACCGGGACTCAGACCTGGACTGAGACCTGGACTCAGACCTGGACTCAGACCTGGACTTAGACCTGGACTCAGACCTGGACTCAGACCTGGACTCAGACCGGGACTCAGACCTGGACTTAGACCTGGACTTTAACCGGGACTCAGACCGGGACTCAGACCTGGACTCAGACCGGGACTCAGACCTGGACTCAGACCTGGACTCAGACCGGGACTCAGACCGGGACTTAGACCTGGACTTTAACCGGGACTCAGACCTGGACTCAGACCGGGACTCAGACCGGGACTCAGACCTGGACTCAGACCTGGACTCAGACCGGGACTCAGACCTGGACTCAGACCTGGACTCAGACCGGGACTCAGACCTGGACTCAGACCTGGACTCAGACCGGGACTCAGACCTGGACTGAGACCTGGACTGAGACCTGGACTCAGACCTGGACTCAGACCTGGACTTAGACCTGGACTCAGACCGGGACTCAGACCTGGACTGAGACCTGGACTCAGACCGGGACTCAGACCTGGACTCAGACCGGGACTCAGACCTGGACTCAGACCGGGACTCAGACCTGGACTCAGACCTGGACTCAGACCGGGACTCAGACCTGGACTTGGACCTGGACTCAGACCGGGACTCAGACCGGGACTCAGACCTGGACTCAGACCTGGACTCAGACCGGGACTCAGACCGGGACTCAGACCTGGACTGAGACCTGGACTCAGACCGGGACTCAGACCTGGACTGAGACCTGGACTCAGACCGGGACTCAGACCGGGACTCAGACCTGGACTCAGACCGGGACTCAGACCGGGACTCAGAAATGGACTCAGACCTGGACTTAGACCTGGACTCAGACCTGGACTCAGACCTGGACTCAGACCGGGACTCAGACCTGGACTCAGACCGGGACTCAGACCTGGACTCAGACCTGGACTTAGACCTGGACTCAGACCTGGACTCAGACCTGGACTCAGACCTGGACTTAGACCTGGACTCAGACCTGGACTTAGACCGGGACTCAGACCGGGACTCAGACCGGGACTCAGACCTGGACTCAGACCGGGACTCAGACCAGGACTCAGACCTGGACTCAGACCAGGACTCAGACCTGGACTTAGACCTGGACTCAGACCGGGACTCAGACCTGGACTCAGACCGGGACTCAGACCTGGACTCAGATCTGGACTTAGACCTGGACTCAGACCTGGACTTAGACCTGGACTCAGACCTGGACTCAGACCTGGACTCAGACCGGGACTCAGACCTGGACTCAGACCTGGACTCAGACCTGGACTTAGACCTGGACTCAGACCTGGACTCAGACCTGGACTTAGACCTGGACTCAGACCTGGACTCAGACCTGGACTCAGACCGGGACTCAGACCTGGACTCAGACCTGGACTCAGACCGGGACTCAGACCTGGACTCAGACCTGGACTCAGACCTGGACTCAGACCGGGACTCAGACCTGGACTTAGACCTGGACTTTAACCGGGACTCAGACCGGGACTCAGACCTGGACTCAGACCGGGACTCAGACCTGGACTCAGACCTGGACTCAGACCGGGACTCAGACCTGGACTCAGACCGGGACTCAGACCTGGACTGAGACCTGGACTCAGACCTGGACTCAGACCTGGACTTAGACCTGGACTCAGACCTGGACTCAGACCTGGACTCAGACCGGGACTCAGACCTGGACTTAGACCTGGACTTTAACCGGGACTCAGACCGGGACTCAGACCTGGACTCAGACCGGGACTCAGACCTGGACTCAGACCGGGACTCAGACCGGGACTTAGACCTGGACTTTAACCGGGACTCAGACCTGGACTCAGACCGGGACTCAGACCGGGACTCAGACCTGGACTCAGACCTGGACTCAGACCGGGACTCAGACCTGGACTCAGACCTGGACTCAGACCGGGACTCAGACCTGGACTCAGACCTGGACTCAGACCGGGACTCAGACCTGGACTGAGACCTGGACTGAGACCTGGACTCAGACCTGGACTCAGACCTGGACTTAGACCTGGACTCAGACCGGGACTCAGACCTGGACTGAGACCTGGACTCAGACCGGGACTCAGACCTGGACTCAGACCGGGACTCAGACCTGGACTCAGACCGGGACTCAGACCTGGACTCAGACCGGGACTCAGACCTGGACTCAGACCTGGACTCAGACCGGGACTCAGACCGGGACTCAGACCTGGACTGAGACCTGGACTCAGACCGGGACTCAGACCGGGACTCAGACCTGGACTCAGACCGGGACTCAGACCGGGACTCAGAAATGGACTCAGACCTGGACTTAGACCTGGACTCAGACCTGGACTCAGACCTGGACTCAGACCGGGACTCAGACCTGGACTCAGACCGGGACTCAGACCTGGACTCAGACCTGGACTTAGACCTGGACTCAGACCTGGACTCAGACCGGGACTCAGACCTGGACTTGGACCTGGACTCAGACCGGGACTCAGACCGGGACTCAGACCTGGACTCAGACCTGGACTCAGACCGGGACTCAGACCGGGACTCAGACCTGGACTGAGACCTGGACTCAGACCGGGACTCAGACCGGGACTCAGACCTGGACTCAGACCGGGACTCAGACCGGGACTCAGAAATGGACTCAGACCTGGACTTAGACCTGGACTCAGACCTGGACTCAGACCTGGACTCAGACCGGGACTCAGACCTGGACTCAGACCGGGACTCAGACCTGGACTCAGACCTGGACTTAGACCTGGACTCAGACCTGGACTCAGACCTGGACTCAGACCTGGACTTAGACCTGGACTCAGACCTGGACTTAGACCTGGACTCAGACCGGGACTCAGACCGGGACTCAGACCTGGACTCAGACCGGGACTCAGACCAGGACTCAGACCTGGACTCAGACCAGGACTCAGACCTGGACTTAGACCTGGACTCAGACCGGGACTCAGACCTGGACTCAGACCGGGACTCAGACCTGGACTCAGATCTGGACTTAGACCTGGACTCAGACCTGGACTTAGACCTGGACTCAGACCTGGACTCAGACCTGGACTCAGACCGGGACTCAGACCTGGACTCAGACCTGGACTCAGACCTGGACTTAGACCTGGACTCAGACCTGGACTCAGACCTGGACTCAGACCTGGACTTAGACCTGGACTCAGACCTGGACTCAGACCTGGACTCAGACCTGGACTCAGACCGGGACTCAGACCTGGACTCAGACCTGGACTCAGACCTGGACTCAGACCTGGACTCAGACCGGGACTCAGACCTGGACTTAGACCTGGACTTTAACCGGGACTCAGACCGGGACTCAGACCTGGACTCAGACCGGGACTCAGACCTGGACTCAGACCTGGACTCAGACCGGGACTCAGACCTGGACTCAGACCGGGACTCAGACCTGGACTGAGACCTGGACTCAGACCTGGACTCAGACCTGGACTTAGACCTGGACTCAGACCTGGACTCAGACCTGGACTCAGACCGGGACTCAGACCTGGACTTAGACCTGGACTTTAACCGGGACTCAGACCGGGACTCAGACCTGGACTCAGACCGGGACTCAGACCTGGACTCAGACCTGGACTCAGACCGGGACTCAGACCGGGACTTAGACCTGGACTTTAACCGGGACTCAGACCTGGACTCAGACCGGGACTCAGACCGGGACTCAGACCTGGACTCAGACCTGGACTCAGACCGGGACTCAGACCTGGACTCAGACCTGGACTCAGACCGGGACTCAGACCTGGACTCAGACCTGGACTCAGACCGGGACTCAGACCTGGACTGAGACCTGGACTGAGACCTGGACTCAGACCTGGACTCAGACCTGGACTCAGACCTGGACTTAGACCTGGACTCAGACCGGGACTCAGACCTGGACTGAGACCTGGACTCAGACCGGGACTCAGACCTGGACTCAGACCGGGACTCAGACCTGGACTCAGACCGGGACTCAGACCTGGACTCAGACCTGGACTCAGACCGGGACTCAGACCGGGACTCAGACCTGGACTGAGACCTGGACTCAGACCGGGACTCAGACCGGGACTCAGACCTGGACTCAGACCTGGACTCAGACCTGGACTCAGACCGGGACTCAGACCTGGACTCAGACCGGGACTCAGACCTGGACTCAGACCTGGACTTAGACCTGGACTCAGACCTGGACTCAGACCTGGACTTAGACCTGGACTCAGACCTGGACTTAGACCTGGACTCAGACCGGGACTCAGACCGGGACTCAGACCTGGACTCAGACCGGGACTCAGACCAGGACTCAGACCTGGACTCAGACCAGGACTCAGACCTGGACTTAGACCTGGACTCAGACCGGGACTCAGACCTGGACTCAGACCGGGACTCAGACCTGGACTCAGATCTGGACTTAGACCTGGACTCAGACCTGGACTCAGACCTGGACTCAGACCTGGACTCAGACCGGGACTCAGACCTGGACTCAGACCTGGACTCAGACCTGGACTTAGACCTGGACTCAGACCTGGACTCAGACCTGGACTCAGACCTGGACTTAGACCTGGACTCAGACCGGGACTCAGACCTGGACTCAGACCGGGACTCAGACCTGGACTCAGACCTGGACTCAGACCGGGACTCAGACCTGGACTCAGACCTGGACTCAGACCGGGACTCAGACCTGGACTCAGACCTGGACTCAGACCGGGACTCAGACCTGGACTCAGACCTGGACTCAGACCGGGACTCAGACCGGGACTCAGACCGGGACTCAGACCGGGACTTAGACCTGGACTCAGACCGGGACTCAGACCTGGACTCAGACCTGGACTCAGACCGGGACTCAGACCTGGACTCAGACCGGGACTCAGACCTGGACTCAGACCTGGACTCAGACCTGGACTTAGACCTGGACTCAGACCTGGACTCAGACCTGGACTCAGACTAGGACTCAGACCTGGACTTAGACCTGGACTCAGACCTGGACTCAGACCTGGACTCAGACCGGGACTCAGACCTGGACTTTGACCGGGACTCAGACCTGGACTCAGACCGGGACTCAGACCTGGACTCAGACCTGGACTCAGACCTGGACTCAGACCTGGACTTAGACCTGGACTCAGACCTGGACTTAGACCTGGACTCAGACCTGGACTCAGACCGGGACTCAGACCTGGACTCAGACCTGGACTCAGACCGGGACTCAGACCTGGACTCAGACCGGGACTCAGACCGGGACTCAGACCTGGACTCAGACCGGGACTCAGACCTGGACTCAGACCTGGACTTAGACCTGGACTCAGCCCGGGACTCAGACCTGGACTCAGACCTGGACTCAGACCTGGACTTAGACATGGACTCAGACCTGGACTCAGACCTGGACTCAGACCTGGACTCAGACCTGGACTTAGACCTGGACTCAGACCTGGACTCAGACCTCGACTCAGACCTGGACTTAGACCTGGACTCAGACCGGGACTCAGACCGGGACTCAGACCTGGACTCAGACCGGGACTCAGACCGGGACTCAGACCGGGACTCAGACCGGGACTTTAACCTGGACTCACACCGGGACTCAGACCTGGACTCAGACCGGGACTCAGACCAGGACTCAGACCAGGACTCAGACCTGGACTCAGACCTGGACTTAGACCTGGACTCAGACCTGGACTCAGACCTGGACTCAGACCGGGACTCAGACCTGGACTTTGACCTGGACTCAGACCGGGACTCAGACCGGGACTCAGACCTGGACTTAGACCTGGACTCAGACCTGGACTCAGACCTGGACTCAGACCGGGACTCAGACCTGGACTCAGACCTGGACTCAGACCTGGACTTAGACCTGGACTCAGACCTGGACTCAGACCGGGACTCAGACCTGGACTCAGACCTGGACTCAGACCGGGACTCAGACCTGGACTCAGACCGGGACTCAGACCTGGACTGAGACCGGGACTCAGACCGGGACTCAGACCTGGACTCAGACCGGGACTCAGACCGGGACTCAGACCTGGACTCAGACCTGGACTCAGACCGGGACTCAGACCTGGACTCAGACCTGGACTCAGACCGGGACTCAGACCGGGACTTTGACCTGGACTCAGACCTTGACTCAGACCGGGACTCAGACCTGGACTCAGACCTGGACTCAGACCTGGACTCAGACCGGGACTCAGACCTGGACTCAGACCGGGACTCACACCGGGACTCAGACCTGGACTCAGACCGGGACTCACACCGGGATTCAGACCTGGACTCAGACTTGGACTCAGACCTGGACTCAGACCGGGACTCAGACCTGGACTCAGACCGGGACTCAGACCTGGACTCAGACCTGGACTTAGACCTGGACTCAGACCTGGACTCAGACCTGGACTCAGACCGGGACTCAGACCTGGACTCAGACCGGGACTCAGACCTGGACTCAGACCTGGACTCAGACCTGGACTTAGACCTGGACTCAGACCTGGACTCAGACCTGGACTCAGACCTGGACTTAGACCTGGACTCAGACCTGGACTCAGACCTGGACTCAGACCGGGACTCAGACCTGGACTCAGACCGGGACTCAGACCTGGACTCAGACCTGGACTCAGACCGGGACTCAGACCTGGACTCAGACCTGGACTCAGACCGGGACTCAGACCTGGACTCAGACCGGGACTCAGACCGGGACTCAGACCTGGACTCAGACCGGGACTCAGACCGGGACTTAGACCTGGACTCAGACCGGGACTCAGACCTGGACTCAGACCTGGACTCAGACCGGGACTCAGACCTGGACTCAGACCGGGACTCAGACCTGGACTCAGACCTGGACTCAGACCTGGACTTAGACCTGGACTCAGACCTGGACTCAGACCTGGACTCAGACTAGGACTCAGACCTGGACTTAGACCTGGACTCAGACCTGGACTCAGACCTGGACTCAGACCGGGACTCAGACCTGGACTTTGACCGGGACTCAGACCTGGACTCAGACCGGGACTCAGACCTGGACTCAGACCTGGACTCAGACCTGGACTCAGACCTGGACTTAGACCTGGACTCAGACCTGGACTCAGACCTGGACTCAGACCGGGACTCAGACCTGGACTCAGACCGGGACTCAGACCGGGACTCAGACCTGGACTCAGACCGGGACTCAGACCGGGACTCAGACCTGGACTCAGACCGGGACTCAGACCTGGACTCAGACCTGGACTTAGACCTGGACTCAGCCCGGGACTCAGACCTGGACTCAGACCTGGACTCAGACCTGGACTTAGACCTGGACTCAGACCTGGACTCAGACCTGGACTCAGACCTGGACTCAGACCTGGACTCAGACCTGGACTTAGACCTGGACTCAGACCTTGACTCAGACCGGGACTCAGACCTGGACTCAGACCTGGACTCAGACCGGGACTCAGACCGGGACTCAGACCTGGACTCAGACCTGGACTCAGACCGGGACTCAGACCTGGACTCAGACCTGGACTCAGACCGGGACTCAGACCGGGACTTTGACCTGGACTCAGACCTTGACTCAGACCGGGACTCAGACCTGGACTCAGACCTGGACTCAGACCGGGACTCAGACCGGGACTCAGACCTGGACTCAGACCGGGACTCACACCGGGACTCAGACCTGGACTCAGACCGGGACTCACACCGGGATTCAGACCTGGACTCAGACCTGGACTCAGACCTGGACTCAGACCGGGACTCAGACCTGGACTCAGACCTGGACTCAGACCGGGACTCAGACCTGGACTTAGACCTGGACTCAGACCTGGACTCAGACCTGGACTCAGACCTGGACTCAGACCGGGACTCAGACCTGGACTCAGACCTGGACTCAGACCTGGACTTAGACCTGGACTCAGACCTGGACTCAGACCTGGACTCAGACCTGGACTTAGACCTGGACTCAGACCTGGACTCAGACCTGGACTCAGATCGGGACTCAGACCTGGACTCAGACCTGGACTCAGACCGGGACTCAGACCTGGACTCAGACCTGGACTCAGACCGGGACTCAGACCTGGACTCAGACCTGGACTCAGACCGGGACTCAGACCTGGACTCAGACCTGGACTCAGACCGGGACTCAGACCTGGACTCAGACCTGGACTCAGACCTGGACTCAGACCGGGACTCAGACCTGGACTTAGACCTGGACTTTAACCGGGACTCAGACCGGGACTCAGACCTGGACTCAGACCGGGACTCAGACCTGGACTCAGACCTGGACTCAGACCGGGACTCAGACCTGGACTCAGACCGGGACTCAGACCTGGACTGAGACCTGGACTCAGACCTGGACTCAGACCTGGACTTAGACCTGGACTCAGACCTGGACTCAGACCTGGACTCAGACCGGGACTCAGACCTGGACTTAGACCTGGACTTTAACCGGGACTCAGACCGGGACTCAGACCTGGACTCAGACCGGGACTCAGACCTGGACTCAGACCTGGACTCAGACCGGGACTCAGACCGGGACTTAGACCTGGACTTTAACCGGGACTCAGACCTGGACTCAGACCGGGACTCAGACCGGGACTCAGACCTGGACTCAGACCTGGACTCAGACCGGGACTCAGACCTGGACTCAGACCTGGACTCAGACCGGGACTCAGACCTGGACTCAGACCTGGACTCAGACCGGGACTCAGACCTGGACTGAGACCTGGACTCAGACCTGGACTCAGACCTGGACTCAGACCTGGACTTAGACCTGGACTCAGACCGGGACTCAGACCTGGACTCAGACCGGGACTCAGACCGGGACTCAGACCTGGACTCAGACCGGGACTCAGACCTGGACTCAGACCGGGACTCAGACCTGGACTCAGACCTGGACTCAGACCGGGACTCAGACCTGGACTTGGACCTGGACTCAGACCGGGACTCAGACCTGGACTCAGACCTGGACTCAGACCGGGACTCAGACCGGGACTCAGACCTGGACTGAGACCTGGACTCAGACCGGGACTCAGACCGGGACTCAGACCTGGACTCAGACCGGGACTCAGACCGGGACTCAGAAATGGACTCAGACCTGGACTTAGACCTGGACTCAGACCTGGACTCAGACCTGGACTCAGACCTGGACTCAGACCGGGACTCAGACCTGGACTCAGACCGGGACTCAGACCTGGACTCAGACCTGGACTTAGACCTGGACTCAGACCGGGACTCAGACCGGGACTCAGACCTGGACTCAGACCGGGACTCAGACCTGGACTCAGACCTGGACTCAGACCTGGACTTAGACCTGGACTCAGACCTGGACTCAGACCTGGACTCAGACCTGGACTTAGACCTGGACTCAGACCTGGACTCAGACCTGGACTCAGACCGGGACTCAGACCTGGACTCAGACCGGGACTCAGACCTGGACTCAGACCTGGACTCAGACCGGGACTCAGACCTGGACTCAGACCTGGACTCAGACCGGGACTCAGACCTGGACTCAGACCTGGACTCAGACCGGGACTCAGACCGGGACTCAGACCTGGACTCAGACCGGGACTCAGACCGGGACTTAGACCTGGACTCAGACCGGGACTCAGACCTGGACTCAGACCTGGACTCAGACCGGGACTCAGACCGGGACTCAGACCTGGACTCAGACCGGGACTCAGACCTGGACTCAGACCTGGACTCAGACCTGGACTTAGACCTGGACTCAGACCTGGACTCAGACCTGGACTCAGACTAGGACTCAGACCTGGACTTAGACCTGGACTCAGACCTGGACTCAGACCTGGACTCAGACCGGGACTCAGACCTGGACTTTGACCGGGACTCAGACCTGGACTCAGACCGGGACTCAGACCTGGACTCAGACCTGGACTCAGACCTGGACTTAGACCTGGACTCAGACCTGGACTCAGACCTGGACTCAGACCGGGACTCAGACCTGGACTCAGACCGGGACTCAGACCGGGACTCAGACCTGGACTCAGACCTGGACTCAGACCGGGACTCAGACCTGGACTCAGACCGGGACTCAGACCTGGACTCAGACCTGGACTTAGACCTGGACTCAGCCCGGGACTCAGACCTGGACTCAGACCTGGACTCAGACCTGGACTTAGACCTGGACTCAGACCTGGACTCAGACCTGGACTCAGACCTGGACTCAGACCTGGACTTAGACCTGGACTCAGACCTTGACTCAGACCGGGACTCAGACCTGGACTCAGACCTGGACTCAGACCGGGACTCAGACCGGGACTCAGACCTGGACTCAGACCTGGACTCAGACCGGGACTCAGACCTGGACTCAGACCTGGACTCAGACCGGGACTCAGACCGGGACTTTGACCTGGACTCAGACCTTGACTCAGACCGGGACTCAGACCTGGACTCAGACCTGGACTCAGACCGGGACTCAGACCGGGACTCAGACCTGGACTCAGACCGGGACTCACACCGGGACTCAGACCTGGACTCAGACCGGGACTCACACCGGGATTCAGACCTGGACTCAGACCTGGACTCAGACCTGGACTCAGACCGGGACTCAGACCTGGACTCAGACCTGGACTCAGACCGGGACTCAGACCTGGACTTAGACCTGGACTCAGACCTGGACTCAGACCTGGACTCAGACCTGGACTCAGACCGGGACTCAGACCTGGACTCAGACCTGGACTCAGACCTGGACTTAGACCTGGACTCAGACCTGGACTCAGACCTGGACTCAGACCTGGACTTAGACCTGGACTCAGACCTGGACTCAGACCTGGACTCAGATCGGGACTCAGACCTGGACTCAGACCTGGACTCAGACCGGGACTCAGACCTGGACTCAGACCTGGACTCAGACCGGGACTCAGACCGGGACTCAGACCTGGACTCAGACCTGGACTCAGACCTGGACTCAGACCTGGACTCAGACCTGGACTTTAACCGGGACTTTAACCGGGACTCAGACCGGGACTCAGACCTGGACTCAGACCGGGACTCAGACCTGGACTCAGACCTGGACTCAGACCGGGACTCAGACCTGGACTCAGACCGGGACTCAGACCTGGACTGAGACCTGGACTCAGACCTGGACTCAGACCTGGACTTAGACCTGGACTCAGACCTGGACTCAGACCTGGACTCAGACCGGGACTCAGACCTGGACTTAGACCTGGACTTTAACCGGGACTCAGACCGGGACTCAGACCTGGACTCAGACCGGGACTCAGACCTGGACTCAGACCTGGACTCAGACCGGGACTCAGACCGGGACTTAGACCTGGACTTTAACCGGGACTCAGACCTGGACTCAGACCGGGACTCAGACCGGGACTCAGACCTGGACTCAGACCTGGACTCAGACCGGGACTCAGACCTGGACTCAGACCTGGACTCAGACCGGGACTCAGACCTGGACTCAGACCTGGACTCAGACCGGGACTCAGACCTGGACTGAGACCTGGACTCAGACCTGGACTCAGACCTGGACTCAGACCTGGACTTAGACCTGGACTCAGACCGGGACTCAGACCTGGACTCAGACCGGGACTCAGACCGGGACTCAGACCTGGACTCAGACCGGGACTCAGACCTGGACTCAGACCGGGACTCAGACCTGGACTCAGACCTGGACTCAGACCGGGACTCAGACCTGGACTTGGACCTGGACTCAGACCGGGACTCAGACCGGGACTCAGACCTGGACTCAGACCTGGACTCAGACCTGGACTCAGACCGGGACTCAGACCTGGACTGAGACCTGGACTCAGACCGGGACTCAGACCGGGACTCAGACCTGGACTCAGACCGGGACTCAGACCGGGACTCAGAAATGGACTCAGACCTGGACTTAGACCTGGACTCAGACCTGGACTCAGACCTGGACTCAGACCGGGACTCAGACCGGGACTCAGACCTGGACTCAGACCGGGACTCAGACCTGGACTCAGACCTGGACTTAGACCTGGACTCAGACCTGGACTCAGACCTGGACTCAGACCTGGACTTAGACCTGGACTCAGACCTGGACTTAGACCTGGACTCAGACCGGGACTCAGACCGGGACTCAGACCTGGACTCAGACCGGGACTCAGACCAGGACTCAGACCTGGACTCAGACCAGGACTCAGACCTGGACTTAGACCTGGACTCAGACCGGGACTCAGACCTGGACTCAGACCGGGACTCAGACCTGGACTCAGATCTGGACTTAGACCTGGACTCAGACCTGGACTTAGACCTGGACTCAGACCTGGACTCAGACCTGGACTCAGACCGGGACTCAGACCTGGACTCAGACCTGGACTCAGACCTGGACTTAGACCTGGACTCAGACCTGGACTCAGACCTGGACTCAGACCTGGACTTAGACCTGGACTCAGACCTGGACTCAGACCTGGACTCAGACCGGGACTCAGACCTGGACTCAGACCTGGACTCAGACCGGGACTCAGACCTGGACTCAGACCTGGACTCAGACCGGGACTCAGACCTGGACTCAGACCTGGACTCAGACCGGGACTCAGACCTGGACTCAGACCTGGACTCAGACCGGGACTCAGACCGGGACTCAGACCTGGACTCAGACCGGGACTCAGACCGGGACTTAGACCTGGACTCAGACCGGGACTCAGACCTGGACTCAGACCTGGACTCAGACCGGGACTCAGACCTGGACTCAGACCGGGACTCAGACCTGGACTCAGACCTGGACTCAGACCTGGACTTAGACCTGGACTCAGACCTGGACTCAGACCTGGACTCAGACCTGGACTTAGACCTGGACTCAGACCTGGACTCAGACCTGGACTCAGACCGGGACTCAGACCTGGACTTTGACCGGGACTCAGACCTGGACTCAGACCGGGACTCAGACCTGGACTCAGACCTGGACTCAGACCTGGACTCAGACCTGGACTTAGACCTGGACTCAGACCTGGACTTAGACCTGGACTCAGACCGGGACTCAGACCTGGACTCAGACCGGGACTCAGACCGGGACTCAGACCTGGACTCAGACCGGGACTCAGACCGGGACTCAGACCGGGACTCAGACCTGGACTCAGACCGGGACTCAGACCTGGACTCAGACCTGGACTTAGACCTGGACTCAGCCCGGGACTCAGACCTGGACTCAGACCTGGACTCAGACCTGGACTTAGACATGGACTCAGACCTGGACTCAGACCTGGACTCAGACCTGGACTCAGACCTGGACTTAGACCTGGACTCAGACCTGGACTCAGACCTGGACTCAGACCTGGACTTAGACCTGGACTCAGACCGGGACTCAGACCGGGACTCAGACCTGGACTCAGACCTGGACTCAGACCGGGACTCAGACCTGGACTCAGACCGGGACTCAGACCGGGACTCAGACCGGGACTCAGACCGGGACTTTAACCTGGACTCACACCGGGACTCAGACCTGGACTCAGACCGGGTCTCAGACCGGGACTCAGACCAGGACTCAGACCAGGACTCAGACCTGGACTCAGACCTGGACTTAGACCTGGACTCAGACCTGGACTCAGACCTGGACTCAGACCGGGACTCAGACCTGGACTTTGACCTGGACTCAGACCGGGACTCAGACCGGGACTCAGACCTGGACTTAGACCTGGACTCAGACCTGGACTCAGACCTGGACTCAGACCGGGACTCAGACCTGGACTCAGACCTGGACTTAGACTGGGACTCAGACCTGGACTTTAACCTGGACTCACACCGGGACTCACACCGGGACTCAGACCTGGACTCAGACCTGGACTCAGACCTGGACTCAGACCTGGACTCAGATCGGGACTCAGACCTGGACTTAGACCTGGACTCAGACCGGGACTCAGACCGGGACTCAGACCTGGACTTAGACCTGGACTCAGACCTGGACTCAGACCGGGACTCAGACCGGGACTCAGACCTGGACTCAGACCTGGACTCAGACCTGGACTCAGACCTGGACTCAGACCGGGACTCAGACCTGGACTTAGACCTGGACTTTAACCGGGACTCAGACCGGGACTCAGACCTGGACTCAGACCGGGACTCAGACCTGGACTCAGACCTGGACTCAGACCGGGACTCAGACCTGGACTCAGACCGGGACTCAGACCTGGACTGAGACCTGGACTCAGACCTGGACTCAGACCTGGACTTAGACCTGGACTCAGACCTGGACTCAGACCTGGACTCAGACCGGGACTCAGACCTGGACTTAGACCTGGACTTTAACCGGGACTCAGACCGGGACTCAGACCTGGACTCAGACCGGGACTCAGACCTGGACTCAGACCTGGACTCAGACCGGGACTCAGACCGGGACTTAGACCTGGACTTTAACCGGGACTCAGACCTGGACTCAGACCGGGACTCAGACCGGGACTCAGACATGGACTCAGACCTGGACTCAGACCGGGACTCAGACCGGGACTCAGACCTGGACTCAGACCTGGACTCAGACCTGGACTCAGACCGGGACTCAGACCTGGACTCAGACCTGGACTCAGACCTGGACTCAGACCGGGACTCAGACCTGGACTCAGACCTGGACTCAGACCTGGACTCAGACCTGGACTCAGACCGGGACTCAGACCTGGACTCAGACCGGGACTCAGACCTGGACTCAGACCTGGACTTAGACCTGGACTCAGACCTGGACTCAGACCTGGACTCAGACCTGGACTTAGACCTGGACTCAGACCTGGACTCAGACCTGGACTCAGACCTGGACTCAGACCTGGACTTAGACCTGGACTCAGACCTGGACTCAGACCTGGACTCAGACCGGGACTCAGACCGGGACTTTGACCTGGACTCAGACCGGGACTCAGACCGGGACTCAGACCTGGACTTAGACCTGGACTCAGACCTGGACTCAGACCTGGACTCAGACCGGGACTCAGACCTGGACTCAGACCTGGACTCAGACCTGGACTCAGACCTGGACTTTAACCTGGACTCACACCGGGACTCACACCGGGACTCAGACCTGGACTCAGACCTGGACTCAGACCGGGACTCAGACCTGGACTCAGACCTGGACTCAGACCTGGACTCAGACCGGGACTCAGACCTGGACTCAGACCGGGACTCAGACCGGGACTCAGACCTGGACTTAGACCTGGACTTTAACCGGGACTCAGACCGGGACTCAGACCTGGACTCAGACCGGGACTCAGACCTGGACTCAGACCTGGACTCAGACCGGGACTCAGACCTGGACTCAGACCTGGACTCAGACCGGGACTCAGACCTGGACTCAGACCTGGACTCAGACCGGGACTCAGACCTGGACTCAGACCGGGACTCAGACCTGGACTTTAACCGGGACTCAGACCGGGACTCAGACCTGGACTCAGACCGGGACTCAGACCTGGACTCAGACCTGGACTCAGACCGGGACTCAGACCTGGACTCAGACCGGGACTCAGACCGGGACTCAGACCTGGACTCAGACCGGGACTCAGACCGGGACTTAGACCTGGACTTTAACCGGGACTCAGACCTGGACTCAGACCGGGACTCAGACCGGGACTCAGACCTGGACTCAGACCTGGACTCAGACCGGGACTCAGACCGGGACTCAGACCGGGACTCAGACCTGGACTTAGACCTGGACTCAGACCTGGACTCAGACCTGGACTCAGACCTGGACTTTGACCTGGACTCAGACCGGGACTCAGACCGGGACTCAGACCGGGACTCAGACCTGGACTTAGACCTGGACTCAGACCTGGACTCAGACCTGGACTCAGACCTGGACTCAGACCTGGACTCAGACCGGGACTCAGACCTGGACTCAGACCTGGACTCAGACTGGGACTCAGACCTGGACTTTAACCTGGACTCACACCGGGACTCAGACCTGGACTCAGACCTGGACTCAGACCGGGACTCAGACCTGGACTCAGACCTGGACTCAGACCGGGACTCAGACCTGGACTTAGACCTGGACTCAGACCGGGACTCAGACCGGGACTCAGACCTGGACTTAGACCTGGACTCAGACCTGGACTCAGACCTGGACTCAGACCTGGACTCAGACCTGGACTCAGACCGGGACTCAGACCTGGACTCAGACCTGGACTCAGACCGGGACTCAGACCTGGACTCAGACCTGGACTCAGACCGGGACTCAGACCTGGACTTAGACCTGGACTTTAACCGGGACTCAGACCGGGACTCAGACCTGGACTCAGACCGGGACTCAGACCTGGACTCAGACCGGGACTCAGACCTGGACTTAGACCTGGACTTTAACCGGGACTCAGACCTGGACTCAGACCGGGACTCAGACCGGGACTCAGACCTGGACTCAGACCTGGACTCAGACCGGGACTCAGACCTGGACTCAGACCTGGACTCAGACCGGGACTCAGACCGGGACTCAGACCGGGACTCAGACCTGGACTCAGACCTGGACTTAGACCTGGACTCAGACCTGGACTCAGACCTGGACTCAGACCTGGACTGAGACCTGGACTCAGACCGGGACTCAGACCTGGACTCAGACCGGGACTCAGACCTGGACTCAGACCTGGACTCAGACCGGGACTCAGACCTGGACTGAGACCTGGACTGAGACCTGGACTCAGACCGGGACTCAGACCTGGACTCAGACCGGGACTCAGACCGGGACTCAGACCGGGACTCAGACCTGGACTCAGACCGGGACTCAGACCGGGACTCAGACCTGGACTCAGACCGGGACTCAGACCGGGACTCAGACCTGGACTCAGACCGGGACTCAGACCTGGACTCAGACCTGGACTCAGACCGGGACTCAGACCGGGACTCAGACCGGGACTCAGACCTGGACTCAGACCGGGACTCAGACCTGGACTCAGACCGGGACTCAGACCTGGACTCAGACCTGGACTCAGACCTGGACTTAGACCTGGACTCAGACCTGGACTCAGACCTGGACTCAGACCTGGACTCAGACCGGGACTCAGACCTGGACTCAGACCTGGACTCAGACCGGGACTCAGACCTGGACTCAGACCGGGACTCAGACCTGGACTCAGACCTGGACTCAGACCTGGACTTAGACCTGGACTCAGACCTGGACTCAGACCTGGACTCAGACCTGGACTCAGACCGGGACTCAGACCGGGACTCAGACCGGGACTCAGACCTGGACTCAGACCGGGACTCAGACCGGGACTCAGACCTGGACTCAGACCGGGACTCAGACCTGGACTCAGACCTGGACTCAGACCTGGACTTAGACCTGGACTCAGACCTGGACTCAGACCTGGACTCAGACCTGGACTTAGACCTGGACTCAGACCGGGACTCAGACCTGGACTTTTACCTGGACTCAGACCGGGACTCAGACCGGGACTCAGACCTGGACTCAGACCTGGACTTTGACCTGGACTCAGACCGGGACTCAGACCGGGACTCAGACCTGGACTCAGACCTGGACTTAGACCTGGACTCAGACCTGGACTCAGACCTGGACTCAGACCTGGACTTTGACCTGGACTCAGACCGGGACTCAGACCGGGACTCAGACCTGGACTCAGACCTGGACTCAGACCTGGACTCAGACCTGGACTCAGACTTATTTCTAATAACATGCTTGTGGTCTTTTGTTTGTTTCCCAGAGCCGTAGGTTTCCATGACTACGAACAGGGATCAATAAATCTCCGGCCAGAAGAGAGAAAGAATAAATAATCTGTTTACAGAGACATGAAGACGATCAGCAGGTTGGTGAGAGAAGCTGATTTCAGGATCCTGCCGTCCATCATCACCGTTGAACCTGCAGAAAGGAAAACCAAGTTCACCACAAGAAAGCAGCCATGATAAAACACACACACACACACACACACACACACACACACACAGTCTCTGCATGTTCTGGTTGTGAACTGAGGGAAAACCAGGGCTAACTGTGTCACATGGAGGAGTCGTTCAGCGCCGTCGAGTGAATCGTTTGCAGATTCATCGCCGGCTTTTATCTGTCATGAAGCTTCATGAAACAGCGAATCGTCCAGAAAACGCTTCACCTCTGGAGGATTGGTGTGCAGACGGAGCTGCCAGCTGCTCAGAAAGCTTTAATCAGGTGATTTAGGTTCAGTCCAAACAGCTTCTAGCCACCATATCATGTCTGCATTGTTTTATTTGGAATATTTATTTCCAGGATAAAACGGCTAAAGTGATGGATCATGCTGGGACTTGAACCTACAACCTCCTCTCTGGTAAGCCACCACTCTCACCACACCACCTCTACAGTTTCTGTACAATATGGACATAATTCTACATATGTGATGAGCTGCTGTTGTTTTATAAAAGTATTTGTTCTGGGAATGTGTTGGTTTAATCAGGCAGATGAAGCTGGAAGTGTTCGTTTAAACCGCCATGATGATCCATGGTTCACCGAGGACTTGGATCAGTTTGATTTATTTCCATTAAGAAACTATTTCTTCCATTTCTGTTTATTTTAAAATAATTTATCCAGCCTTTAAACTCTCTGTGTCATTTGACAAATATGAGGCTCACAAAGACCTGGACTGCTTTCCGAACCAGGCCGATCCGGACCAACAGGACCAAGACCCGAAAAACGTTTTACCCATTCCCTGCTGTCATATGCAAACTGTCAGGCAATTTGGGTTCTGTTAAACCCCCCAATGGCAGCTCATCTGTAATAATAATAATAACAATAATAATATAATAATAATAATAATAATAATTAGATAAATAACTGAAAGCCTTCCAACAAGCCTCTGGATCGCGCTCCGTGCTCGGGAATGTGATCTCCTGAAACATTTAAACAAAACATTCAGAAAGCTTGAGCTTCTTTCATTTGTCCTTTTTCTTCCACCTGACAGAAACACGATCTGCTGTTTTTTAGTTCCATTTCCTGTTTTTACACGTTCGGATGCAACTGACTGTCATTTACAGAATATAAATAAAATAAAGCTTAAATGGGTATAAAGTAGGGAAGCCATGTGTTTCTATCTGCTCGACCTCCGTCTGTTTAACGCTCTGCAAGCGCACGTTTTAAACGTTATCGTCCCTCCAGCTCTGTGAGGAAATAAGAACCGAATGTTGCTGGATGGTTTTTATAAAGGATCTGTGTGATTTATAGTGAATTATGAAGTGGAGATAATAACACCATCTGTTGCATTATGTTATTTATTACATAATAACATCAGTAAATGTATTTCTCTGAGTCATGAAATGTTTCGTGGCGACTTGTTCAATCTGATTTATTTTAATGTTTACTCCCACAAGAAACTTCATTTCCATATGGACACCATTTTATCTGGACTTTATAATATTCCAAAACAACTTTATTTTTATTTGCATTCAGTGATAATTTGTTTGCATCAGTTTGAATATTTCTACAGTTCTCGTCCTTCCTGCATGAAAACAGCGGTGTCGTCTGCAAACTTCAGCCTCTCTGACCCTCCTGCTTTCTTTAGGTTCAGGACATCGCTGCTTTGGTCTCTGTTAGGTTTTGACAGAAAAACTTCTTTAGGTTTACGTGTCAAACTTCCTGCTTCAGGTTGGAAAAGATCCACAATTCCCTCCCGACACCGCTGTTCAGCATGAGTACATTTCACATTGTGGATATTTCTACGATCTTATTCCTGCCTGGAGAATTCCCCGCGAGCGCAGATGCAGTAATGTGTTTATCTGGACCATCAGAGGAACTACTGAGCTGCAAAGCTTTAAACCAATGACAGACAAGGTCTGCGTGTAGCGTCTGGACGTACTGGCGTGAAGCAGGTTGTCTGAGCTCGGCTGGCTCTGATGCGGCTTCTTGGCTTTGAGCTGCTCGTCAGGACACGTCGCGTTGTCTGCGTCCTTCAGCACATCCAGGAAGGGAGGGACAGGAAACTCTGGAAACATCAGAATCACTTTCCTCTTAGACTGGAGTTGGAGCTCAAAGCGAGAAGAATAAAGACTAAACCTTCTCTTTGGTTCATGTTTTTATAATGTTTTCTCTTCTGGGATCATGTCAGAAATGATCCAAATGAAGAAGATGAACCTGATGAAAAGACATAAAAAGTTCTCCTTTATGCAGATGAGACTTAAATCTACCTGCTCTGATCACAAAACGAACAAAGTTTTGGCAACTCTGACAGAAACATCCGGCCCAAAGTCCTCCACTTTACAGTCCAAGTGCAATAAAGATAGATTAAATCCACTTTTACAGGTTTTTATTCCACTGGAAGAAAAATAACTACAGTAGAGTGTCTCACTGCTTCAATGGCTTCAGATGATTCGTTCAGGACTTTCTGGAGTTCCAGACACGTTTCTTCTGTCTGGGACTCAGTAATACGGTGGCCTGGAGGGCAAACCACAACTAAAAACAACTCGACTGATTAAAAAACACAACTACAGTGACCTAACGGGGGAGGTAGGTACCGGCTGGGACCGGCTGGGACTGGACCGGGCGGCGCCGTGGATCCGGTTAAAGTTCTACCTGCTAGTTTTTCGTAGTCTGGAGTCTGGGAGTCGGAGCTGCTGCTCTCCTCCGTGTCCGGCCTCCTCTTCCTCACAGCTCCGTCCAGCTCGCTCAAGTCACTCTGCAGGAAGGCAACGCAGCAGACACTTGTTCAGGGAGAGGACGGATCTGATCACTCTCATCCTCAGAAGACATCTTCCTCCTGCCAACGTGGAAAGTCGGAGTTCCTCTGGACCTACCAGAGGAAAGCGTGGCGACAGCGGCGACCTCTGACCTCTGAAGCTGTGTTCAGCTGAGGATGGGATGGGGCTGCTGCATGGACTCTTCTCCTGGAAACACACACACACACACACACACACACACACACACACACACACACACACACACACACACACGCTCTGTCTTTGTGTCCTAAAATAACTAGTCTGAATTTTAAATGATTTTAAACACAAAATAAATCCGAGATAAATAAAGACCAATCCTCCATTCTCCCGCCCACATCACTAGCCCCGCCTCCGCTTCCTATTGGCTGCTCACCGTGTGAATCAAATGTTATGTCATGTTAGCGCCGTCACTTACGAAGCGTTTTGGAAAGAATATCTTAATTAAACCTACATGTTTACTTTTTCTTCAGTAATTTAACTGTATGACATGTTTGTAATCTGACGTAAATAAACATGTTTACAGCAGGAATAAACATGTTTACAGCAGAAATAAACATGTTTACAGCCTTGTACAAAAATCCATTTTAGGTTTAATAGGTCAGGTTTACCTTCATGACAACTGTGGGGGGAGTGAATTTTTTTCTAACTCGCCCGTTTAAAAGTAATTCAATCTCAAAATACAGCATATTTAGGGGCGTGTCCTTTTGATTGACAGGTACCGATCTCCTGCTTCAAGTCAGAAGCTTTAGCCCGCTTACCTCCGTTAGCTGGTTAGCTCTTGTTAGCTATGGGTTAGTTTTGTTAGTGCTTAGCAACAGGCAGGTTACAGTTTGCTAAATGTCAATCATCCATCCACACGCTCACAGCCCGCCTCTCAGCTCCACCTCTTTGCCCATATTTGAGAAAACGTGTGACGCTGCTTAGATGGCAATATTGGGAACCGCCCACTGAGTTTTAATTCAGCTCTTCAGAAACCTACGGGTGACATCACGGAGACTCCACCCATCTTTTCTATACAGTCTATACGTTTACATCACAGAGAAAATATTTTCCTAACGTGTTACTGAGTCTGTTAAAAAAAAAAAAAGAAATTACAGTAATGGTCATTATTTGTTTTCAGATGGAGGCTGCTGCCATCCACCATCCATCTTTCCATCCATCCATCAATCCATCCATCTTTCCATCCATCCATCCACCATCCATTCATCCATCCATCTTTCCATCCATCCATCAATCCATCCATCCGCCATCCATCTTTCCATCCATCCATCCACCATCCATTCATCATCCATCTTTCCATCCATCCATCCACCATCCATTCATCCATCAATCTTTCCATCCATCCATCATCCATCCATCCACCATCCATCTTTCCATCCATCCATCAATCCATCCATCTTTCCATCCATCCATCCACCATCCATTCATCCATCAATCTTTCCATCCATCCATCATCCATCCATCCACCATCCATCTTTCCATCCATCCATCCACCATCCATTCATCATCCATCTTTCCATCCATCCATCCACCATCCATTCATCCATCAATCTTTCCATCCATCCATCATCCATCCATCCACCATCCATCTTTCCATCCATCCATCCACCATCCATCCACCATCCATCTTTCCATCCATCCATCCACCATCCATTCATCCACCATCCATTCATCCATCCATCTTTCCATCCATCCATCATCCATCCATTCACCATCCATCCATCCATCCATCCACCATCCATCTTTCCATCCACCCATCCATCCATCATCTATCCATCCATCCACCATCCATCTTTCCATCCATCCATCCACCATCCATTCATCCATCCATCTTTCCATCCATCCATCAATCCATCCATCCACCATCCATCTTTCCATTCATCCATCTATCTTTCCATCCATCATCCATCTTTCCATCCATCCATCCATCCATCCACCATCCATCTTTCCATCCACCCATCCATCCATCATCTATCCATCCATCCACCATCCATCTTTCCATCCATCCATCCACCATCCATTCATCCATCCATATATCATCCATCCATCCATCCATCCATTCATCCATCCATCTTTCCATCCATCCATCAATCCATCCATCCACCATCCATCTTTCCATCCATCCATCCACCATCCATTCATCCATCCATCTTTCCATCCATCCATCATCCATCCATCCATCCACTATCCATCTTTCCATCCATTCATCCATCCATCCACCATCCATCCATCATCCATCCATCTTTCCATCCATCCATCCATCCATCCACATCCATCTTTCCATCCATCCATCCATCCATTTTTCCATCCATCCATTCATCCATCCATCCATCCATCCATCCATCCACCATCCATCATCCACCGACCATCCATCCATCCATCCATCATCTATCCATCCATCTTTCCATTCATCCATCCATCTTTCCATCCATCCATTCATCCATCCATCCATCCACCATCCATCCATCTTTCCATCCATCCACCATCCATCTTTCTGACCATTCATCCATCCATCCATCTTTCCATCCATCCATTCATCCATCCTCTATCCATCTTTCCATCCATCCATCCACCATCCATCTTTCCGACCATTCATCCATCCATCCATCTTTCCATCCATCCATCCATCTTTCTACCCATCCATCCATCTATCCATGCATTCATCCATCCATCTTTCCAGCCATCCATCCATCCATCCATCCATCCACCATCCATCTTTCCATCCATCCATCCATCTTTCCATCCATCGATTCATCCATCCATCCATCCATCTTTCCATCCATCCATCCACCATCCATCTTTCCGACCATTCATCCATCCATCCATCCATCCATCCATCCATCTTTCCACCCATCCATCCATCCATCTTTCCATTCATCTATCTTTCCATCCATCCATTCATCCATCCATCCATCCACCATCCATCCACCATCCATTAATCTTTCCGACCATTCATCCATCCATCCATCTATCCATCCATCTTTCCATCCATCCATCCACCATCCATCTTTCCGACCATTCATCCATCCATCCATCCATCCATATATCATCCATCCATCCATCCATCCATCTTTCCACCCATCCATCCATCCATCTTTCCATTCATCCATCTATCTTTCCATCCATCCATTCATCCATCCATCCATCCACCATCCATCCATCTTTCCATCCATCCACCATCCATCCATCTTTCCATCCATCCATTCATCCATCCTCTATCCATCTTTCCATCCATCCATCCACCATCCATCTTTCCGACCATTCATCCATCCATCCATCCATCCATCTTTCCACCCATCCATCCATCCATCTTTCTACCCATCCATCCATCTATCCATGCATTCATCCATCCATCAATCCATCCATCCATCCATCTTTCCACCCATCCATCCATCCATCCATCTTTCCAGCCATCCATCCATCCATCCATCCATCCACCATCCATCTTTCCATCCATCGATTCATCCATCCATCCATCCACCATCCATCATCCATCCATCTTTCCATCCATCCATCCACCATCCATCTTTCCACCCATCCATCCATCCATCTTTCCATTCATCCATCTATCTTTCCATCCATCCATTCATCCATCCATCCATCCATCTTTCCATCCATCCACCATCCATTAATCTTTCCGACCATTCATCCATCCATCCATCCATCTATCCATCCATCCATCCAGCCATCATCCATCATCCATCCATCTTTCCATCCATCCACCCATTCATCCATCCATCTTTTCAACCATCCATCCATCTTTCTACCCATCCATCCATCTATCCATGCATTCATCCATCCATCAATCCATCCATCCATCCATCCATCTTTCCACCCATTCATCCATCCATCTGCTACTTATCAGGGTTTGTACATGATTGGCTTATGTCAGATGTGTGAATCTCGAGTATTATTTTTCATAGAGATCTTGGATGAGAGCAGCCTGTTCCCTGAGATCAGATGGGGAATGATAAGAGAGCCACAGTCCATCTTACAACCAAGCAACTCTTTATTATTAATTTATTTATGATCTTATTTTAGTTTTTACTCTTTAATTACGCCTGACTGTTGATTCTTTAGGTCATTATTTCTTTCATGTTAACATGTAGAATGACAATAAAGAAAAAAATCCTTTTTACCTCCAGATGGAAGCAGATGGACATCAGGAACTTGTAGGTGTTGTCTCTGGACATGAAGGACACGAAGACGTACTGCAGCAATAAAAACCAAAAGCTTTTAAAGATCCACCAGTGTTTCCCTCAACACCAGACATCCCCCGTACTTTTCATTCAGTTTTATTATTCCTCTCAATAATCCTCCGTCACTATACCGTCGTTATATTCGCTGCATTTCCATCACCGCTAGAGCCGCGCAAAACCTAAATATTGCATCTAAAGACTACTAATGGAAATACTCTCAAATATCGTTCAAAAGTCTTTGTACTCTCATGAGGTGGTTTTTCAGATGTGTCCGTACGGAAGTATTTATCTTTTACACATCACCGGTCATGACTTAGGGGTCACATGACCAGTTCATTTCAAGTAAAGATGCGACTTCTTTCGTCTTCAACTGAATAATCTGCAACAAAACGCAAAATGTTTCGTACTTCATCGTCTTCAAAGTGGAGTTCCATGAGATCTTACCAGATTCACGGTTTATACGCTAAACATTGTTTAATATTAATAGTATTTTTCCTTTGTTTAAATTTCTCTAAGTTTTGCTCTCATTTTGCGATAAAGCTGTAATGTAAACGCAACTTGTGAGAGTTTGTTGTACAACGTTGCCACTAGAGGGCGCCGAGCTGCTGAAAACCAACGGAAAGCTGTCTGATAAGAAGCTAGTTTCTTCTGGGAGGTCAGAGGCGTAACACGACTCAGCAGAGCTCATTTTAATATCCTGGTTAAAATAACTGGAAACTGAAGTTCTGTTAATCATCATTTGTACATTCGGTACTTTAACAATTTTAACCATGTTTCGCTAGACGTGGAATAACTGTTTTATAACTCAGGTCTGTTGCCACTGGCTGAAGAATAGCTATGTTTATACGGAGAACTTCACAAACATACAAAATAAAAATGCATCACGTAAAGATGACTGCTGATCTAATCGGAAAGAAGTTTCAACCGGATCCTTTACACGATTGGATCATTTAACCGAGCGTCCATCGAAATATGTCAGCTAGAATCTCCAATCTGATTGATTTCAGTCAGGTAGATGAAATATTTATCCACAACTTCCATCTCTCACCCTGTCATTTGCCGTGGCAATAACCAACGCATTTGGCACCAAGATGGCAGTTTTCGTCTTCTTGACGTTTGTGATGGACATCACTGGTATGGCAATCTGAGAGGGACAAACATCAGGACAAAGTCAAAATCATCAGTTTAGTTTTCACGTTTATGGTTATATCCTGCCTTTACTGCACGTTAATCGATAATACTCATATGAAGTTCAAATCAAATCAATCAAAGATACTTTATTTATCCTCCAGGGGAAATTCAAGGTTCAAGCCAGCTCGTCCAAGGTTAGACATTCAGACATTTACATTTGACAAGTTTACAGAACGAAACTGATACTTAGGACCTGCACCCAGTTTTTACCGACGCTGCCTTATAAATGAGGAAAAGATGACATGAGGAAGGATGGGTGGGTGTTGGGAAAAAAAAAGAAGTATCTCTACACTTCACCTAAAGGGGGAAGCATAAAGATGCATCTCAAAAGTTGCAGAAGCAGCAACCTTTAATCCCATTCAGCATGCAGACGTGATGTTTCCATGCAGACGTGACGTTTCCATGCAGACGTGACATTTCCATGCAGACGAGATTTTTCCATGCAGACGAGATTTTTCCATGGAGACGTGCCGTTTCCATGCAGACGTGCCGTTTCCATGCAGACTTCATGTTTCCATGCAGATGTGATGTTTCCATGCAGACGTGATGTTTCCATGCAGACGTAACGTTTCCATGCAGACGTAACGTTTCCATGCAGACTTCATGTTTCCATGCAGACGTGATGTTTCCATGGAGATGTGACGTTTCCATGCAGACGTGACGTTTCCATGCAGACTTCATGTTTCCATGCAGACGTGATGTTTCCATGCAGACGTGATGTTTCCATGCAGACGAGACGTTTCCATGCAGACTTCATGTTTCCATGCAGATGAGATGTTTCCATGCAGACGTGATGTTTCCATGCAGACGTGATGTTTCCATGCAGACGTAACGTTTCCATGCAGACGTAACGTTTCCATGCAGACTTCATGTTTCCATGCAGACGTGATGTTTCCATGGAGATGTGACGTTTCCATGCAGACGTGACGTTCCCATGCAGACTTCATGTTTCCATGCAGACGTGATATTTCCATGCAGACGTGATGTTTCCATGCAGATGTGACGTTTCCATGCAGACGTGACGTTTCCATGCAGACGTGACGTTTCTATGCAGACTTCATGTTTCCATGCAGACGTGATGTTTCCATGGAGACATGACGTTTCCATGCAGACGTGATGTTTCCATGCAGACTTCATGTTTCCATGCAGACGTGATGTTTCCATGCAGATGTGACGTTTCCATGCAGACTTCATGTTTCCATGCAGACGTGACGTTTCTATGCAGACTTCATGTTTCCATGCAGACGTGATGTTTCCATGGAGACGTGACGTTTCCATGCAGACGTGACGTTTCCATGCAGACTTCATGTTTCCATGCAGACGTGACGTTTCTATGCAGACGTGACGTTTCTATGCAGACTTCATGTTTCCATGCAGACGGGATGTTTCCATGGAGATGTGACGTTTCCATGCAGACGTGACGTTTCCATGCAGACTTCATGTTTCCATGCAGACGAGACGTTTCCATGCAGACGTGACGTTTCCATGCAGACGTGACGTTTCCATGCAGACATAATGTTTCCATGCAGACGTGGTGTTTCCATGGAGATGTGACGTTTCCATGCAGACGTGACGTTTCCATGCAGACGTGACGTTTCCATGCAGATGTGATGTTTCCATGCAGACGTGATGTTTCCATGCAGACGTAACGTTTCCATGCAGACGTAACGTTTCCATGCAGACTTCATGTTTCCATGCAGACGTGATGTTTCCATGGAGACGTGACGTTTCCATGCAGACGTGACGTTTCCATGCAGACTTCATGTTTCCATGCAGACTTCATGTTTCCATGCAGACGTGATGTTTCCATGCAGACGTGATGTTTCCATGCAGACGTGACGTTTCCATGCAGACTTCATGTTTCCATGCAGATGTGATGTTTCCATGCAGACGTGATGTTTCCATGCAGACGTAACGTTTCCATGCAGACGTAACGTTTCCATGCAGACTTCATGTTTCCATGCAGACTTGATGTTTCCATGGAGATGTGACGTTTCTATGCAGACTTCATGTTTCCATGCAGACGTGATGTTTCCATGGAGACGTGACGTTTCCATGCAGACGTGACGTTTCCATGCAGACTTCATGTTTCCATGCAGACGTGACGTTTCTATGCAGACGTGACGTTTCTATGCAGACTTCATGTTTCCATGCAGACGGGATGTTTCCATGGAGATGTGACGTTTCCATGCAGACGTGACGTTTCCATGCAGACTTCATGTTTCCATGCAGACGAGACGTTTCCATGCAGACGTGACGTTTCCATGCAGACGTGACGTTTCTATGCAGACTTCATGTTTCCATGCAGACGGGATGTTTCCATGGAGATGTGACGTTTCCATGCAGACGTGACGTTTCCATGCAGACATAATGTTTCCATGCAGACGTGACGTTTCCATGCAGACGTGACGTTTCCATGCAGACGTGACGTTTCCATGCAGACATAATGTTTCCATGCAGACGTGGTGTTTCCATGGAGATGTGATGTTTCCATGCAGACGTGACATTTCCATGCAGACGTGACGTTTCCATGCAGACGTGACGTTTCCATGCAGACGTGACGTTTCCATGCAGACATGACGTTTCCATGCAGACGTGACGTTTCCATGCAGACAAGATGTTTCCATGCAGACAAGATGTTTCCATGCAGACATAATGTTTCCATGCAGACGTGACGTTTCCATGCAGACATAATGTTTCCATGCAGACGTGATGTTTCCATGCAGACGTGACGTTTCCATGCAGACGTGACGTTTCCATGCAGACGTGACGTTTCCATGCAGACAAGATGTTTCCATGCAGACATAATGTTTCCATGCAGACGTGACGTTTCCATGCAGACGTGACGTTTCCATGCAGACGTGACGTTTCTATGCAGACTTCATGTTTCCATGCAGACGTGATGTTTTCAGCTTCAGCTTTAAGATTATGTATGTACAGCAGTATAAAGGGAAACCAGAAGAAGAAAACACTGACTTATGCTACTATTTACCTTCCATACTCACTAAACCACCTCCAACATCGGGCTTAATTCAGACATGGAGGAACATTAATGTTCTTCAGCTGCTCCTGATGGGTTATCACCCTTTAAGCTCTCTCCCTGACAGAAAAACCACACGCATGTACATGTAGATGCACATGTGAAACGTGCAAATGTGTTTTGGAACATTTACATGTGATCCAAGTGAACATGTATCGACCACATATGAATGACTTGCTAAGAACATGAGATCCACATGTAAATGGCATACAGTTCACATGTTTTTCACATATGAATCACATGTTTTCACATGTACAGATGTCTGTTGTAGCAGTGAATCAGTTGTTTGGCATTTGTAAATCTTTGTGAAAAACATGAAAACAACATGTAACACATTCATCTGAGAATCTTTTGTAATCTGCATGTTCTGCTCATGTGGATCAAGTAGTTCCAAAGACACATGTATGAAGACGTGGAACACATTTAGTCCACATGTGGCTTTTCTGTAAGCTTTGATTGGTGACAAGTCTGACAGGAAGTGTCTTCATCATCTTGTCCAGGTGAAAATAGAGTTCTCTTAGCAACATGGTAGTGATGGTGATGAAGATGTGATAAATAATGGTGGATTTACCATCTAGAGTCTCTGAATAAACACTACATGTTGTGTCTGGATTGTAAACCTCTTGGACGGATAGAAACGCTGGAAAACCTCTGTAGACCACCTGGAGGGTCACATGACCATCACAGTTACACACTGCGACCACCAACAGATGGACGTTCCACATCAAATCCACAGAACCTGGTTCTGGACTCAACAGAAGAAGTAAAAGCTGGCAGTCTTGTGTCTTGTACCTTGGTGTCTTTTCCAAAAACCTTGGAGTGGAAACAGATCCAGTGATCGGAGAGGAACATCCGTCCCTGATAGAGGATGTCTTTCTGCAGGGCACAGGTGTAACCTGACAGACAGGTGAGGTAAACATCAGCTTACAGAAGGTAATCTGAGATCAGCTGTCTGACAAACAGTCCTCTGCTATCAGATGTCCCGCTATGATCCAACCCTCATTCAGTATTTAAGGTGGAGCAGACCCGCATTCAGTATTTAAGGTGGAGCAGACCCTCATTCAGTATTTAAGGTGGAGCAGACCCTCATTCAGTATTTAAGGTGGAGCAGACCCTCATTCAGTATTTAAGGTGGAGCAGACCCTCATTCAGTATTTAAGGTGGAGCAGACCCTCATTCAGTATTTAAGGTGGAGCAGACCCTCATTCAGTATTTAAGGTGGAGCGACCCTCATTCAGTATTTAAGGTGGAGCAGACCCGCATTCAGTATTTAAGGTGGAGCAGACCCTCATTCAGTATTTAAGGTGGAGCGACCCTCATTCAGTATTTAAGGTGGAGCAGACCCTCATTCAGTATTTAAGGTGGAGCAGACCCTCATTCAGTATTTAAGGTGGAGCAGACCCTCATTCAGTATTTAAGGTGGAGCAGACCCTCATTCAGTATTTAAGGTGGAGCAGACCCTCATTCAGTATTTAAGGTGGAGCAGACCCTCATTCAGTATTTAAGGTGGAGCGACCCTCATTCAGTATTTAAGGTGGAGCAGACCCGCATTCAGTATTTAAGGTGGAGCAGACCCTCATTCAGTATTTAAGGTGGAGCGACCCTCATTCAGTATTTAAGGTGGAGCAGACCCTCATTCAGTATTTAAGGTGGAGCAGACCCTCATTCAGTATTTAAGGTGGAGCAGACCCTCATTCAGTATTTAAGGTGGAGCAGACCCTCATTCAGTATTTAAGGTGGAGCAGACCCGCATTCAGTATTTAAGGTGGAGCAGACCCTCATTCAGTATTTAAGGTGGAGCGACCCTCATTCAGTATTTAAGGTGGAGCAGACCCGCATTCAGTATTTAAGGTGGAGCAGACCCTCATTCAGTATTTAAGGTGGAGCAGACCCTCATTCAGTATTTAAGGTGGAGCAGACCCTCATTCAGTATTTAAGGTGGAGCGACCCTCATTCAGTATTTAAGGTGGAGCAGACCCTCATTCAGTATTTAAGGTGGAGCAGACCCTCATTCAGTATTTAAGGTGGAGCAGACCCTCATTCAGTATTTAAGGTGGAGCAGACCCTCATTCAGTATTTAAGGTGGAGCAGACCCTCATTCAGTATTTAAGGTGGAGCAGACCCGCATTCAGTATTTAAGGTGGAGCGACCCTCATTCAGTATTTAAGGTGGAGCAGACCCGCATTCAGTATTTAAGGTGGAGCAGACCCGCATTCAGTATTTAAGGTGGAGCAGACCCTCATTCAGTATTTAAGGTGGAGCAGACTTACTCTGTCTGAGCTGCTCCTCTTTGCTGATCTCTTTGAATATTTTATGGAACTGGCTGTTGCTCTTCGACAGCTGAAACAAAGAAAATCAGGACGTTACGAGCTTCGTGACCTTTTAGACCACCAGCAGGTGGTCCAGCGGTTTGGTACGTCCAGCGGACATACTGAACCGTATCTTTGAATAGATCTGAACAGATCGTTGCTTCTAATCATTTTATTTGACTTATTTGATCTGTTTTAATTGTGTCTTAGATTTGAATTGTTTTGCAGTTTATTTCTCTATTGTAATGTGAAGCACATTGAACTGATTATAAGCATGAAAAGTGCCATAAAAATAAATTAGGCTATATTATAATTCATCTAAGTTGGTTTAATTTGTTTTAAATAACTAAACCAAGTCCAGTTAAACAGCTAAGACCTTGTCAGACACATTTAAACCATCATGTTAATGTATCGTGTACGAAGCTGCACAGACAAGATGAAGAACACGCTGAATGTACAGGGAATACATTCAGACATTCCTACTATTAGATTTTAGATAAAAATCAGGGAAGAAATTAAATTTGAGCAATAAAACAAAACAATGAAAATATAAATTAGATTAAAATCAAATAAACTTTCATAAAAAACTTAGTGATTATTAAAAAACAGATTTCTCTTAGAATTGTTTAATTGCTTCAGACATTTTCCAAATTTTCTACGTTTTCCCACGAGTGTTGGAGGTTTTGTTTTCAGGCCTTCAGAGCTGGGTAGCGTTAGCGAGCCCCGCTACCCGAAACATAGCAACGTTCTCGGTAACGTTTCACCAGCAGAACTAATATCCGATGTAAAACACACCCAAACAAGCATCTGAGAATAAAATACTGTTTACTGGTGGAATGAGACAAACTCACCTGGCTGTAGTGGGACTTCTTCCTCTCCATCTTACAGTCTGAGTCCATCTGCACCTGACACAGCAGCGAGTTGTCGAAAGTCTTTGACCTGCAGACAAAATGATCAATAAACAGATGATTTGAATTATAACCAACAACTGGCATCAAAACAACAGATATAGCCTGAAATATGACAGAACTTTCAACTTTTCTTTGACAATATTTTCTCAGTGGTGCCCCTAACGACGTCCCCTAACAACGTCCATTAACGACGTCCCCTAACGACGTCCATTAACGACGTCCCCTAACGACGTCCATTAACGACGTCCCCTAACGACGTCCATTAACAACGTCACCTAACGACGTCCATTAACAACGTCACCCAACGACGTCCTCTAACGACGTGCCAAAAACTGCAGTTCCACCTTCATCCACTGGGGGCTCCAAAACAGAGCAAATCCCCATAGACTCCCATGTTAAAAAGACCAACTTCACAGCAGAAATAAACATGTTTACACCAGAAATAAACATGTTTACAGTAGAAATAAACATGTTTACAGCAGAATAAACATGTTTACAGCAGAAATAAACATGTTTACAGTAGAAATAAACATGTTTACAACAGAAATAAACATGTTTACAGCAGAAATAAACATGTTTACAGCAGAAATAAACATGTTTACAACAGAAATAAACATGTTTACAGTAGAAATAAACATGTTTACAGCAGGAATAAACATGTTTACAGCAGAAATAAACATGTTTACAGTAGAAATAAACATGTTTACAGTAGAAATAAACATGTTTACAGCAGAAATAAACATGTTTACAGTAGAAATAAACATGTTTACAGCAGAAATAAACATGTTTACAGCAGAAATAAACATGTTTACAGCAGAAATAAACATGTTTACAGCAGATATAAACATGTTTACAGCAGAAATAAACATGTTTACAGCAGAAATAAACATGTTTACAGTAGAAATAAACATGTTTACAGCAGATATAAACATGTTTACAGCAGAAATAAACATGTTTACAGCAGAAATAAACATGTTTACAGCCTGGTACAAAAACATTTTAGGTTTAATAGGTTAGGTTTACCTTTATGACAACTGTGTGAATGTTTTTTTTTTATAAGTCATCCGTTTATAACCAATTTAATTCAGAAACTGCATAATTAGGGCCGTGTCCTTTTGATTGACAGGTACCCAATATCCCACTTCAAGAAGGAGGAATGTAGAAACAACCACGGTTTTTAGCTAGTTAGCAGCATGACTTAGTTTTAGCACATTTACATGGTTAGCTCCTGTTAGCTAAGTTAGCTCTTAGCTACAGAAAGCTCGGAGTTCACTTGATGTCAATCATCCACCATGACGCTCACAGCCCCCTCTCTCAGCTCCACCTCTTTGCCCATATTTGTATTTTCTGGGCGAGACGACGCGCATGCCCCTGGCAAGATGGTGATGGTAGGAACCGCCCACCGAGCTTCAATTCAGCTCTTCAGAAACCTACGGGTGACGTCACGGAGGCTCCGCCCATCTTTTCCAGTCTAACATGGGACGTCTTCTGTATGTGTTGGTCATGTGGAGTTCTAGCGTTTACTTGAAAATCAAGGCCACGGGGTCAAACATGTTCTACGATCAGGGCAACTTTTTCCAAGACGACACAACTTATTTTAGATGATGAGTCCAAGCTCAAATGAAAAGTTTAAGGAGAAATATTGTCCAGGCGTGCTGGTTTACCTCTTCCTGTCACATGACCTCAGCCCACAAGGAAGCCAAACATTTCCGACACGACAACCAGCATCGGAGACAACATGGACTATCTGGAACAACCAGAGTCCAGCAATAAAGCAAAGAGAATCTAAAATTCATCCTGTTCTACTCAGATTCCTCCCCTTAAAGCTGCTGGACGTGTTTCAATGTGGCGTTTATAGTCAGCGTTCCTGTTTTAACACAGAGCTGATCCAGTCTTTACCTCACTAACAGCGGTTTCCTCCTGCATGATGGCTCTCGCTGGTCCTGATCCGGGGACTCGGCTGCCTTTCTCCCGTGTCTCTGGTGATCCTCTGTCACATGATCTGCATCAGAACTAAACAGAAGAATAAAAGCAGGTTTGTATGAACGCTGCGGCCTGATCTGTACCGTGCACATCCAGACGGGAACACACTGGCCTCCAGTTCCAAATCTATTTTAAACTCCTTTTATTTGTTTTCAATGCCGTTTATGGCCTGGTGCGCTCCTTGTGGCGGAGATATTAATGACACGCGGACCTGCTTCTTCAGGTCAGCTTCTGCCAGAAGTCCTGAGGTCCAGATGGACACAGTGGGGTGGTCGATGTTTCCCTGACTGTAGAAGAAACAGCGGCGACATTCGCACACCGCTGATCTCGGCCTTTTTAAACCAAAGCTGGAGACTCACATGTTTAGATTGGCCTTTTAATTCTGACTGAGGCAGGTTTGTTGTTTGTTTGTTTGTCTTAAGGCTATTTTATTACTTTTCTTTTGTCCATTTTATGCACTTCTGTCGCGCTCTTACCCTGCAGTCCTCTAGAACCTTCTATTTGTGTTTGTCTGTTCTCTTTATGGCAGAGTAACAAACGTCGCCAAAATAATCTCCTGAATGGACAAAAATGTCCACAATGATGCAGTTTAATGTCAGAAAACCGCGTGCAGACTACACATGTTCCACATCTGATTCACATGTGATTTACATGCAGTTCTCCTTTTCTTCACCTGTGATTTGCAGGTTCTTTACAGTAAAATGTGACCCTTTCATCACTGCAACAAGGTAACAAATGCTGGTTGGAGGGGCCCTTAGGGGCCCCAGAATCACCTGTTTTTATGCATTTAGACTGACAATAATAAACCTTTATTTAAACAACTGAAGACAGAACTGAAGCTAATAAATCACATAAATAAATCAAAGCGAAAGATTTTTTCATTGAATAAATTCTGATCTTGGATCAGTTTGTTCATCTAAATGAAAACAATTGCAGGTTTTAAGATTTTTTTTTTCACTTTTTTCAACACGTTTGCATTTAAATCCAGCAAACAGCATCTCCCAAGCAAAACTTCTCCCAAGCGACGATGCAGTTCCCTGAAACGGTGCCGTAAAGTCTTTACTGTCCGACCCAGAAATACTGCAGAATTTGGTGGTTCTGTTCGGACCGCTTTCCAGATCAGTTTGGTGGGTTTAGTAAATCTGGACCTGTTTCCGGCTCTATAGTCACCTGAAAGCGCGTTTTCCCAGATCTGCTTCTAACGCAACAGATAACGGTATCAGCTGTTTTATGCAACTCACTGATAGTCTCTGTCGTCTTGCCTCGCCGGTCCTCTGTTGGACTTCCTGCCGTCCTCTCGAGACATCTGTTGTGTCATCACATCCAGGATTTTACAGCCCGTCTGCCTGTTCTGGCTGCTGCCATGAGAACTGAAGGTAAACCGACCCTGCTGCTCCTTCACCTGCTGGTGGGAGGGTCAGCTGGGCCCCTGGGCTCACATGTCTCAGCCAATCAGACGGCAGGACGGGATGGCGTGTGTAAGACAGAGATAAACATTTCACCCAGTTTTGTTTTGAGGGTAGAGCTTTATTTGTCCAATCTGGTGTGAATCTGCAGAAACTGGGACAGGCGGAGCGTGTAGACGTAGTTTTCCCAAAGCGTCCTCAGGTTACAGCAGCAACACATTTACCTGCAGAGCTTCCAAACACTGAAACTGGATCCGTCTTCCTTTGAAAACAGATCAGATGTGATGTGACGCCATGTTTTTCAGTCTGGCTGTAAAGAGCAGACGTCCAGCCAACATCTGGAGAAACTTCACCTGAAGTTCAGCTACAGCTGGGTGCAGGAAGGCTGCTTGTGTCCACTCTCCATGCTCTGCCCCACACAAACAGAGGATTACAGCAACCAGTCATTTCAGTCGCTCAGTCTCTCTGCACACACAACCAGAGCTCCTCATTCTCACTTCCTTCTGCGCTTCACTGGACGGGACGACTCCCACTTATAACGGCTGTTACAGCCGGACACAGAAGACGGTTTCATACGTCTCCTACGTCTCCTACGTCTCCTTCGTCTCCTTCGTCTCCTACGTCTCCTTCGTTTCTACGTATCCTACGTCTCCTACGTCTCCTTCGTCTCCTACGTCTCCTTCGTCTCCTTCGTCTCCTACGTCTCCTTCGTCTCCTACGTCTCCTTCGTTTCTACGTATCCTACGTCTCCTTCGTCTCCTACGTCTCCTACGTCTCCTTCGTCTCCTACGTCTCCTTCGTTTCTACGTCTCCTTCGTCTCCTTCGTCTCCTACGTCTCCTACGTCTCCTACGTCTCCTTCGTTTCTACGTATCCTACGTCTCCTTCGTCTCCTACGTCTCCTACGTCTCCTTCGTCTCCTTCGTCTCCTACGTCTCCTTCGTTTCTACGTATCCTACGTCTCCTTCGTCTCCTACGTCTCCTACGTCTCCTTCGTCTCCTTCGTCTCCTACGTCTCCTTCGTTTCTACGTATCCTACGTCTCCTTCGTCTCCTACGTCTCCTACGTCTCCTTCGTCTCCTACGTCTCCTTCGTTTCTACGTCTCCTACGTCTCCTTCGTCTCCTACGTCTCCTTCGTCTCCTACGTCTCCTACGTCTCCTTCGTCTCCTACGTCTCCTTCGTTTCTACGTATCCTACGTCTCCTTCGTCTCCTACGTCTCCTTCGTTTCTACGTCTCCTACGTCTCCTTCGTCTCCTACGTCTCCTACGTCTCCTTCGTCTCCTACGTCTCCTACGTCTCCTACGTCTCCTTCGTTTCTACGTATCCTACGTCTCCTTCGTCTCCTACGTCTCCTACGTCTCCTTCGTCTCCTACGTCTCCTACGTCTCCTTCGTCTCCTACGTCTCCTTCGTTTCTACGTCTCCTACGTCTCCTTCGTCTCCTACGTCTCCTACGTCTCCTTCGTCTCCTTCGTCTCCTTCGTTTCTACGTCTCCTACGTCTCCTTCGTTTCTACGTCTCCTACGTCTCCTTCGTCTCCTACGTCTCCTACGTCTCCTTCGTCTCCTTCGTCTCCTTCGTTTCTACGTCTCCTACGTCTCCTTCGTCTCCTTCGTCTCCTACGTCTCCTACGTCTCCTACGTCTCCTTCGTTTCTACGTCTCCTACGTCTCCTTCGTCTCCTACGTCTCCTACGTCTCCTTCGTCTCCTTCGTCTCCTTCGTTTCTACGTCTCCTACGTCTCCTTCGTCTCCTACGTCTCCTACGTCTCCTTCGTCTCCTTCGTCTCCTACGTCTCCTACGTCTCCTACGTCTCCTTCGTCTCCTTCGTTTCTACGTCTCCTACGTCTCCTTCGTCTCCTACGTCTCCTACGTCTCCTTCGTCTCCTTCGTCTCCTACGTCTCCTACGTCTCCTTCGTCTCCTACGTCTCCTACGTCTCCTTCGTCTCCTACGTCTCCTTCGTCTCCTTCGTCTCCTACGTCTCCTACGTCTCCTACGTCTCCTACGTCTCCTTCGTCTCCTACGTCTCCTACGTCTCCTTCGTCTCCTACGTCTCCTTCGTTTCTACGTCTCCTACGTCTCCTTCGTCTCCTACGTCTCCTACGTCTCCTTCGTCTCCTTCGTCTCCTTCGTTTCTACGTCTCCTACGTCTCCTTCGTTTCTACGTCTCCTACGTCTCCTTCGTCTCCTACGTCTCCTACGTCTCCTTCGTCTCCTTCGTCTCCTTCGTTTCTACGTCTCCTACGTCTCCTTCGTCTCCTTCGTCTCCTACGTCTCCTACGTCTCCTTCGTTTCTACGTCTCCTACGTCTCCTTCGTCTCCTACGTCTCCTACGTCTCCTTCGTCTCCTTCGTCTCCTTCGTTTCTACGTCTCCTACGTCTCCTTCGTCTCCTACGTCTCCTACGTCTCCTTCGTCTCCTTCGTCTCCTACGTCTCCTACGTCTCCTACGTCTCCTTCGTCTCCTTCGTTTCTACGTCTCCTACGTCTCCTTCGTCTCCTACGTCTCCTACGTCTCCTTCGTCTCCTTCGTCTCCTACGTCTCCTACGTCTCCTTCGTCTCCTACGTCTCCTACGTCTCCTTCGTCTCCTACGTCTCCTTCGTCTCCTTCGTCTCCTACGTCTCCTACGTCTCCTACGTCTCCTTCGTCTCCTACGTCTCCTTCGTTTCTACGTATCCTACGTCTCCTTCGTTTCTACGTCTCCTTCGTTTCTACGTCTCCTTCGTCTCCTTCGTCTCCTACGTCTCCTACGTCTCCTTCGTCTCCTTCGTCTCCTACGTCTCCTTCGTTTCTACGTCTCCTACGTCTCCTACGTCTCCTTCGTCTCCTTCGTCTCCTACGTCTCCTACGTCTCCTTCGTCTCCTACGTCTCCTACGTCTCCTTCGTCTCCTACGTCTCCTTCGTTTCTACGTCTCCTACGTCTCCTTCGTTTCTACGTCTCCTACGTCTCCTTCGTTTCTACGTCTCCTTCGTTTCTACGTCTCCTACGTCTCCTTCGTTTCTACGTCTCCTTCGTTTCTACGTCTCCTTCGTCTCCTACGTCTCCTACGTCTCCTTCGTCTCCTTCGTCTCCTACGTCTCCTTCGTTTCTACGTCTCCTACGTCTCCTACGTCTCCTTCGTCTCCTACGTCTCCTACGTCTCCTTCGTCTCCTACGTCTCCTACGTCTCCTTCGTCTCCTACGTCTCCTTCGTTTCTACGTCTCCTTCGTTTCTACGTCTCCTTCGTCTCCTTCGTTTCTACGTCTCCTTCGTCTCATACGTCTCCTTCGTTTCTACGTCTCCTTCATCTCATACGTCTCCTTCGTTTCTACGTCTCCTACGTCTCCTATGTCTCCTTCGTCTCCTACGTCTCCTACGTCTCCTACGTCTCCTTCGTCTCCTACGTCTCCTTCGTTTCTACGTATCCTACGTCTCCTTCGTTTCTACGTCTCCTTCGTCTCCTTCGTCTCCTTCGTCTCCTTCGTTTCTACGTCTCCTACGTCTCCTTCGTCTCCTACGTCTCCTTCGTTTCTACGTCTCCTACGTCTCCTACGTCTCCTACGTCTCCTTCGTCTCCTTCGTCTCCTACGTCTCCTACGTCTCCTTCGTCTCCTACGTCTCCTACGTCTCCTTCGTCTCCTACGTCTCCTTCGTCTCCTACGTCTCCTTCGTTTCTACGTCTCCTACGTCTCCTTCGTTTCTACGTCTCCTTCGTTTCTACGTCTCCTTCGTCTCCTACGTCTCCTTCGTCTCCTTCGTCTCCTACGTCTCCTTCGTTTCTACGTCTCCTACGTCTCCTACGTCTCCTTCGTCTCCTACGTCTCCTACGTCTCCTTCGTCTCCTACGTCTCCTTCGTTTCTACGTCTCCTTCGTTTCTACGTCTCCTTCGTCTCCTTCGTCTCCTACGTCTCCTTCGTTTCTACGTCTCCTTCGTCTCATACGTCTCCTTCGTTTCTACGTCTCCTACGTCTCCTTCGTTTCTACGTCTCCTTCGTTTCTACGTCTCCTACGTCTCCTACGTCTCCTTCGTCTCATACGTCTCCTTCGTTTCTACGTCTCCTACGTCTCCTTCGTCTCCTACGTCTCCTACGTCTCCTTCGTCTCCTTCGTCTCCTTCGTCTCCTACGTCTCCTTCGTCTCCTTCGTCTCCTACGTCTCCTACGTCTCCTTCGTTTCTACGTATCCTACGTCTCCTTCGTCTCCTACGTCTCCTTCGTTTCTACGTCTCCTACGTCTCCTTCGTCTCATACGTCTCCTTCGTTTCTACGTCTCCTACGTCTCCTTCGTTTCTACGTCTCCTACGTCTCCTTCGTTTCTACGTCTCCTACGTCTCCTACGTCTCCTTCGTTTCTACGTCTCCTTCATCTCCTTCGTCTCATACGTCTCCTTCGTCTCCTTCGTCTCATACGTCTCCTTCGTCTCCTTGGTCTCCTACGTCTCCTTTGTCTCCTACGTCTCCTACGTCTCCTTCGTCTCCTACGTCTCTTTCGTCTCCTACGTCTCCTTTGTCTCCTACGTCTCCTACGTCTCCTTCGTCTCCTACGTCTCCTTCGTCTCCTACGTCTCCTTCGTTTCTACGTATCCTACGTCTCCTTCGTTTCTACGTCTCCTTCGTTTCTACGTCTCCTACGTCTCCTTCGTCTCCTACGTCTCCTTCGTTTCTACGTATCCTACGTCTCCTTCGTTTCTACGTCTCCTTCGTCTCCTACGTCTCCTACGTCTCTTACGTCTCCTACGTCTCCTACGTCTCTTACGTCTCCTACGTCTCCTTCGTCTCCTACGTCTCCTTCGTCTCCTACGTCTCCTACGTCTCCTTTGTCTCCTACGTCTCCTACGTCTCCTTCGTCTCCTACGTCTCCTTCGTTTCTACGTCTCCTACGTCTCCTTCGTCTTCTTCATCTCCTTCGTCTCCTACGTCTCCTACGTCTCCTACGTCTCCTTCGTCTCCTACGTCTCCTTCGTTTCTACGTCTCCTACGTCTCCTTCGTCTTCTTCGTCTCCTACGTCTTCTTCATCTCCTACGTCTCCTACGCATTTGGTTCGTCCTCAAGGACGTCACTTGATGCAGAAAAAGGAGCAAAACCCTCAGAAACCACAGGATGGGGCGTGACAAAACTGGCGAAAGGGACAAAAAGAAGAACAAAAACAAATAAAGTAGAAAATGCCAACTGGTCAACAACAAGTTGTGAAAAACCAAATATAAACAAACAAACAAACAAAAAAAAAAGTGATTTTCTTCTTCTGGTGTTTTGGACAGTTGTAAACAACTTCATAGTGATGTGTTCCCGCCATAGACTGAATATAAAAGATGGGCGGAGCCTCCGTGACGTCACCCGTAGGTTTCTGAAGAGCTGAATTGAAGCTTGGTGGGCGGTTCCTACCATCACCATCTTGGCAGGGGCATGTGTGTCGTCTCGCCCAGAAACTACAAATATGGGCAAAGAGGTGGAGCTGAGAGGGTGGCTGTGATGGTGAATGATTGACATCGAGCGAACTCCGAGCTTTCTGTAGCTAACAGCTAACCGAGCTAACCCGGAGATAACAGGAGCTAACCAGCTAACGGAGGTAAGCGGGCTAAAGCTAAGTCACGTTGTTAACTGGCTAAAAACCGCGGTTGTTCTACGTTCTTCTGACTTGAAGCGGGAGATCAGGTACCTGTCAATCAAAAGGACACGCCCCTAAATATGCTGAATTTTTTAATTAAATTGGTTATAAACGGATAAGTTATATATAAAAAAAACTTCACTTCCCCCCACAGTTGTCATGAAGGTAAACCTGACCTATTAAACCTTAAATGCTTTTTGTACCAGGCTGTAAACATGTTTATTCCTGCTGTAAACATGTTTATTTCTGCTGTAAACATGTTTATTCCTGCTGTAAACATGTTTATTCCTGATGTAAACATGTTGATTTCTGCTGTAAACATGTTTATTCCTGCTGTAAACATGTTTATTTCTGCTGTAAACATGTTTATTCCTGCTGTAAACATGTTTATTTCTGCTGTAAACATGTTTATACCTGCTGTAAACATGTTTATTTCTTCTGTAAACATGTTTATTTCTTCTGTAAACATGTTTATTCCTGCTGTAAACATGTTTATTTCCGCTGTAAACATGTTTATTTCTGCTGTAAACATGTTTATTTCCGCTGTAAACATGTTTATTTCTTCTGTAAACATGTTTATCCCTGCTGTAAACATGTTTATTTCTTCTGTAAACATGTTTATTCCTGCTGTAAACATGTTTATTTCTGCTGTAAACATGTTTATTCCTGCTGTGAACATGGTTATTTCCGCTATAAACATGTTTATTTCTGCGGTAAACATGTTTATTCCTGCTGTAAACATGTTTATTTCCGCTGTAAACATGTTTATTTCTGCTGTAAACATGTTTATTCCTGCTGTAAACATGTTTATTTCTGTTGTAAACATGTTTATTTCTGTTGTAAACATGTTTATTCCTGCTGTAAACATGTTTATTTCTGCTGTAAACACGTTTATTTCTTCTGTAAACATGTTTATTCCTGCTGTAAACATGTTCATTTCTTCTGTAAACATGTTTATTCCTGCTGTAAACATGTTTATTTCCACTGTAAACATGTTCATTTCTTCTGTAAACATGTTTATTCCTGCTGTAAACATGTTTATTTCTGCTGTAAACATGTTTATTTCTGCTGTAAACATGTTTATTCCTGCTGTAAACATGTTTATTTCTGTTGTAAACATGTTTATTTCTGTTGTAAACATGTTTATTTCTTCTGTAAACATGTTTATTTCTGCTGTAAACATGTTTATTTATTCTGTAAACATGTTTATTCCTGCTGTAAACATGTTTATTCCTGCTGTAAACATGTTTATTCCTGCTGTGAAGTTGGTCTTTTTAACATGGGAGTCAATGGGAATTTGTTCTGGTTTGGAGCCCCTAGAGGATGAAGGAGGAACTACATTTTTGGGAGACTGCATTGGCTTGACTTTACCCGCACGCAAGTTGCCGCTTGGCTCCTGCTATCAACCGCTGTCAGAAGTCTGAACTCAGCGCCGCCCCCTGGTGGATTAACTGGCTGAACAACCACAGCAATGTAAAAAAACATGGAAGTATGAGGACGACGACGTACGGCAGTTTCAAACAGACGTCTTCCTTAACGTATGTAAGGGAGCAGAAATGGAGCTTTAGTTTCATCTCATCTTTCTGTAGCTCAGCGGTGCCCAAGTCCGGTCCTGGAGATCTCCCATCCTGCTGTTTTTAGGTGCAACTCTTCTCCAACACACCTGAATGAAATAGGTGTCTCGTTAGCAGCCTCTGCAGAGCAGGATTACATGCAGAAGAGGAATTCAGATGTTTGACTCAGCTGTGCTGGACAGGGGTTGCATCTAAAGGTTCAGGATGGTGGATCTCCAGGACTGGACTTGGGCACCCCTGCTGTAGCTTGTTGACCACAGAGTCCAGGCAACCAGGATCAAGGAGCTGTTCAGAATTACTGGGGATGTTTTGAAAGACTCATTATGTCTAAATTAGAAAAGTTCATGTTTTTATAGCTGCCTTTCAGAAAACTTGTCCAATAATGGTAAAAACTTTTTACATTTTCATGAGGTGGGTTTTAGAAGAATATGGCTAAAAGGTAATGGAAGCTTTATGTATTTACACGTCACCAGACGGAAGGGAGTCACATGACAAGCTCATTGCAAGTACAGATGGCTTTTTTCTTCTTCAGCTGAAATATCTGCTCCAAAACGCGATATTTTCTGATCCTCTGTTTCTGTCTGAAGAAGCCGCTCTGCCTGGTTGGCATCTGTTATGGGTCATATTCTGGATGCTTTAATCTGGAGATAAATTCAGCTGATTCCAGGTTTGTGCCCTCAGATCCAAGCAGGAACTCAGAGATCTTCTGTCACAAGCTGTCAAGCTACCTGGTGATGCTAAACATGCAGCTTTTACCTGTAAAATAAACAACAAGAAGAAAACGGACCAGACGAACTGAGAAGTTGTTTGTTGTTTGTTGTCGGTAAGATTCCTTTAATATTTGTTTACTGACTAAACCGGCTTTCATTGCTTCACTGTTGAAACATGCAGATAAAGCAAAGCTGCACTTTTCTATCCTCCATTTTTCCTTTGATGCCTCATTTCCAGACAGATTTCACAACATTAGTTTGATTTGTTCACCAAAACAAATAAATGTAATCAATGCTCCAAACACATGAATGACTCAGTAAAAGGGATTTCCTGCTCGTGTTTGGATGATGCAGGTCCACTGTAGATGGAAGTGGAATCGTAAACAGATGAATCCTGTGTAAGTGTACAGAGGAGTGGGTTAACAACATGTATCGCTGTGCAAACAGACCCTTTGAAACACAAACAAACTGCATGAACTGCTGTTCTAGTTTCACAAAGTCTCCTTTCAGAATGTGTCATGGCTGGAGTCTTAACGTTTTGAAGGAAAACTGTCACTAATATCAATGCTGAATACCAGAACCAACATAGGACCCTCTTCAGACTCCAACGTACTCCTCAGTGTTTAATCCTGAGATTTCTCCCCTCTGTGTTAAATGCAAGCATGAGTTTGGTTCTTATATTCATGTACATGAGGCTGCCCGGATTCACAGGAAAGAATTCACAGGAAATTCATTTAACCTTTGCAAGGAACATACGAATAGACCCTGGCTTGTTTCTATTGGTCTCCAACCAAACCTTTTATATGAACTTCTTTTGTGGGCTAGAAGATGTGTGTTGTTTCAGTGGATTAAGTCCAAACCCCCAACTGTCCATTACTGGTACGTGGAGATATTTCAACGGCTTCCAATACCGTATTTAAGCTCGGCTATACGGGGGAATGGGTGTTATTTTGATAAACTGTGGTCCCCCTTCCTTAACCGCTTTCCAAGTGCTGCAGTAGATCTGATATACATCTGTGATATGTCTGTCAATTATTGCCGCCATGTGTTTTATGTTTTTTAAGTTCTTTAAAGGTGGAGTATGTAAGATTTTCAATATTTAAAAAATAAATTAACTAATAAAATAACTACAATCATAATTAGACAGTTTTTTGAACATGTAGGTTCCAGTCTGTCCATATTTGATACGCTATTAAATTACAAGTTTAATTAATGACAAATGAAAAAAGCACTTTTTTACTGGTAGGCAAACATTTAAGAAGAGTCTTTGTCATTAATTAAACCTGTAATTTAATAACACATCAAATATGGACAGACTGGAACCTACATGTTTGAAAAAAAACTATCTAATTATGATTTTAGTTATTTTTTTAGTTAATTTATTTTGAAAATATTGAAAATCTTACATACTCCACCTTTAAAAGTGAATAAAATAGTTAAAAAAAACAAAAAAGCTGAATCTGAACCAGAGTTCATTTTCACGGTAAAATGACCTTTCTAACTTCGCATTGTAGCATCACAGGTTGGCAGAACTTTAGTTTTGAACAATAACTGAATATTAAAAATAAACTGCCTCGCCCACCTTCCTTCTTGGGACTGGTGGGTGGTTGTTCATCTTCCACAGTCCTGTTCGGTGTCTTGTTTCCATTACGCTCAGAATTACGCAAAACCTAAACATTGCAATAAAAACTAATAATGGACACAACTTTACTTAAAAAGTCAGTTCATGATGGGAAAGTTTAAGGCTCTCATGAGGAGGATTTTCAGATGTGTCCATGTAGAAGTAGAGCCCTAAACCCTAATGGAAACACTTTGTATTTGCACATCACTAGATGTGACGTAGGGGTCACATGACCAGTTCCTTTCAGGTAAACATGGATTCTATATGATTTGTTCCATCTTTAAATAAAATTTCTGCTTCCAAACGCTAAATGCTCTGTATGTCCACTGTCCTCAAGGTGGAGTCTCACAGGACGAGATCTTACCAGGATTACCAACTGTACGCTAAACACTGTTTAATGGAAACACAGATCGCATCTGTACTTTGTCCAAATTTTAAAAACATTGCTTTTATTTCACAAGAAACTGTAATGGAAACACAGCTATTAATCTCTTCTGGACGGAGATGTCTGATGTTTCACCAGGTATCTGTTGGAGCCACTTCTCCAGTGTGGGGGACATGACACGAATGGATACATCAATCAGAACAGCCTTCCTCTGCTACTCCCACAGGATCTCAACCCTTTCATTCTCCACCACCGTTAGAAGGGTCTCCCATTGGGACTTAAGGGTCTCCAGTCCATATTCTACATAGATGTTTCTGTACACAGTGCAGCTACTTGGTTATAGCGCTCCATGTATAGAGTCTGAAGCCTCATCCTTCCGGTTAGTGTCTGATACTGGATCTGGTTTACTTCCTGCTCCAGTCACTTCACAGCAAAATGGAACATCAAGTAGTCTTGAAATTCAGCATGATAGGGTGGCGAATCATTTTGATTGACAGGCATCCATTCAAGAAGGCAGAAGGCAGCACAAATGCAATTTTTAGCCAGATAACTGTGCCACCTACCTCAGTTAACTGGTTGCCTCTAATTAACAAGGGTTAGCTTGGTTAGCTTTTAGCTACTGGCAGCTCAGAGCTAGCAGTGCACCTTAGCTTTAGCTCACCTACCTGTGTTAGCTAGTTAGCTCCTATTAGCAGCAGGTTAGCACAGTTGGCTCTTAGCTAGAGGCAACTCAGAGCTAGCAGTGCGCCAGTCACTTCTTATTAACCTTTGAATTCACTTTATTTGATTACTCACTGACCAAAAATAAATTCTACTATAGTAGATGTTTATCAGACGATAATATTACAAAATTTAAACAATCAATTGAATCAATTTTTTCACCTCTACCATGTGTTAGCATGACTGAGAGTTCCCCTTTAAGCCTTACTCCTGCTCAGATTGATCAATATGCTGATACTATAACAGCTTCAATGCATACAACCTTGGATAATGTTGCTGAAGGCTCCCTGGTTTAATTCCCAGCTTTGAGCTCTAAAACAGGCATCAAGGCGTTTGGAAAACAAATGGCGATCATCAGGACTAGAGGAGTCTCACTTAACCTGGAAAGAAAGTTTAATTGTATACAAAAAAGCCTTACGTACGGCAAGAGCAGCTTATTATTCATCATTGATAGAGGAATCACTGAGACGGCATTGGTGAAAGTTACTAATGACCTTCTTATGGCCTCAAACAAAGGACTTGTGTCCGTACTTATCTTGCTTGATCTTAGTGCTGCATTTGATAGTCGATCATAACATTCTGTTACAGAGACTAGAACAGGTGATTGGAATTACAGGTACAGCGTTAAGCTAGTTTAAATCATATTTATCTGATAGACTTCAGTTCGTTCATGTAAATGACAAGTCCTCCTCCCAAACTACAGTAAGTCATGGAGTTCCTCAAGGTTCTGTACTTGGACCAGTACTCTTCACGCTATATATGCTCCCTTTAGGCAAAATTATTAGACAGCATGGAATAAACTTTCATTGTTATGCAGATGATACTCAGATATACTTATCCTTTAAACCAGATTAAACAAATCAGCCTAATAGGCTACAAAATTGTCTCATAGACATAAAGACTTGGATGTCTAGAAATTTTCTCCTCTTAAACTCAGATAAGACTGAAGTAATTCTCGTTGGATCTGAAAAACTCAGAGCTAAATTTTCCGATTTTGTAATGAACCTGGATGGCATTACTTTAGCTTCCAGTGCTACAGTGAGAAACCTTGGAGTAATATTTGACTCTGACCTGTCCTTTGGCCCACATATTAAGCAGGTTACTAAAACAGCCTTCTTTCATTTACGTAATATAGCCAAAATTAGGGACATTCTGTCTCAGAGTGATGCAGAAAAACTGGTTCACGCTTTTGTTACTTCGAGACTAGATTACTGTAACTCTCTATTACTGGGCTGTCCTAAATATGCCCTGAAAAGCCTTCAGCTGATCCAGAATTCTGCAGCCAGAGTCCTGACCAGAACCAGCATGAGAGCTCATATTTCTCCAGTTTTAGCCTCTCTTCATTGGCTGCCTGTTGAATCTAGAATAGAATTTAAAATCCTTCTCCTTACATATAATGCCCTCCACAACCAGGCACCACTATATATCAAAGACCTCATTGTTCCTTATATACCAAGTAGAGTACTTCGTTCGCAGACTGCAGGCTTACTTGTGGTTCCTAGAGTCTCAAAGAGCTGAGCAGGAGGCAGACCCTTTGGTTATCAGGCCCCTCTCTTATGGAATAAGCTCCCAGTTAGTGTTAGGGAAGCAGACACCCTCCACACCTTTAAGACTAGGCTGAAGACTTATCTTTTTGATAAGTCCTATAGCTAGGGATGGTTAGCATCCCTTAGTTATGCTGCTATAGGTTTAGACTGCTGAGGGACATTTCCTGATACACTAAACTTCTTTCTCTTTCTCTTTATCTCGCTCTTTTATCCCCCCCCCCCCCCCCAATAACAGTGTTGCATCATTAACATGTATGTCTCCTGTCTCGACCAGGACGAAAACCACACTGCTCCTCCTCAATCCGGGATTCGACTATCCGGCAGACCCTCCTCTCCAGGACCCCTGATAGACCTTATCAGGGAGGCTGAGGAGTGTGATTCCCCTGTAATGGGAACACACCCTCCGGTCCCCCTTCTTAAAAAGGGGGACCACCACCCCAGTCTGCCAATCCAGCGGTACTGCCCCCGATGTCCACGCGATGCTGCAGAGGCGTGTCAGCCAGGACAGCCCCATAGCATCCAGAGCCTTAAGGAACTCCGGGCGGATCTCATCCACCCCCGGGGCCTTGCCGCCAAGGAGCTTTTTGACCACCTCAGCGACTTCAGCCCCAGAGATAGGAGAGTCCACCCCTGAGTCCACCAGCTCTGCTCCCTCATGGGAAGACGTGTTGGTAGGATTGAGGAGGTCTTCGAAGTATTCCCTCCACCGACCCACAACGTCCCGAGTTGAGGTCAGCAGCTCCCCACCTCCACTGTACACAGTATTGATGGAGCACTGCTTCCCCCTCCTGAGCCGCCGGATGGTGGACCAGAATCTCCTCGAAGCCGTCCAGAAGTCTTTCTCCATGGCCTCGCCGAACTCCTCCCATGCCCGAGTTTTTGCCTCGGCAACAGCCGAAGCTGCATGCCGCTTAGCCCGCCGGTACCCATCAGCTGCCTCCAGAGTCCCACAGGCCAAGAAGGCCCGATAGGACTCCTTCTTCAGCTTGACGGCATCCCTCACTGCTGGTGTCCACCAACGAGTCCTGGGATTACCGCCACGACAGGCACCAATGACCTTACGGCCACAGCTCCGGCTGGCCGCCTCAGCAATAGAGGCACGGAACACAGCCCATTCGGACTCAATGTCCCCCGCCTCACTCGGGACATGTTCGAGGCTCTGCTGAAGGTGGGAGTTGAAGCTCGCTCTGACAGGGGACTCAGCCAGACGTTCCCAGCAGACCCTCACAACACGTTTGGACCTGCCAGATCTGACCAGCCTCCTCCCCCACCATCTGAGCCAACTCACCACCAGGTGGTGATCAGTTGAAGCTCCGCCCCCCTCTTCACCCGAGTGTCCAAGGCATGTGGCAGCAGGTCCGACGATACGACTACAAAGTCGATCATTGAACTGCGGCCCAGGGAATCCTGATGCCAGGTGTACATATGGACGCTCTTATGCTGGAACATGGTGTTCGTTATAGACAATCCATGATGAGCACAGAAGTCCAATAACAAAACACCATTTGGGTTCAGAGGGGGGGGACCATGCCTCCCAATCACTCCCCTCCAGGTCTCACTGTCATTGCCCACGTGAGCATTGAAGTCCCCCAGCAGAACAATGGAGTCCCCAGAAGGAGCACCCTCCAGCACTCCCTCCAAGGACTCCAGAAAGGATAGGTACTCTGAACTGCTGTTCGGTGCATAAGCACAGACAACAGTCAGGACCCGTCCCCCCACCCGGAGGCGGAGGGAAACTACCCTTTCATCCACCGGGGTAAACCCCAACGTGCAGGCACCAAGCTGGGGGCTGATGAGAATGCCCACACCTGTTCGGCGCCTCTCACCATGAGCAACTCCAGAGTGGAAGAAGGTCCAGCCCCTTTCGAGGGTACTGGTTCCAGAGCCCAAGCCATGCGTCGAGGTGAGTCCAACTATACCTAGTCAGAACCACTCAACCTCGCGCACAAGCTCAGGCTCCTTCCCCACCAGAGAGGAGACGTTCCACGTCCCTAGAGCCAGCTTCTGCAGCCGGGGATCGGACCGCCAGGGTCCCCGCCCCTTGCTGCCGCCCAGCTCACATTGCACCCGACCCCTACGGCTCCTCCCGCAGATGGTGAGCCCACGGGAGGTGGGGCCCATGTAACCCTTTCGGGCTGAGCCCGACCGGGCCCCATGGGCGAAGGCCCGGCCACCAGACGCTCGCTCTCGTACCCCGCCTCCAGGCCTGGCTCCAGAGGGGGGTCCCGGTAACCCGCGTCCGGGCAAGGGAACATTCATGCCCAGGTTGGTCGTCATCATAGGGCTCTATGAGCCGTGCTTGGTCTAGTCCCTCCCCTAGACACCTGTTTGCCATGGGTGACCCTACCAGGGGCATAAAGCCCCCGACAACATAGCTGCTAGGATCTTCGGGACGCACAAACCCCTCCACCACGATAAGCTGACGGCTCAGGGAGAGGCCATCACCTCTCCCATCAGGGTATAGAGCTGGAACAGTGGACCAGCTCTATACCCTCTCTGGGGTCCTGGAGGGGGCATGGGAGTTTGCCCAACCAGTCTACATGTGCTTTGTGGACCTGGAGAAGGCATTCGACCGTGTCCCCCGGGGGCTCCTGTGGGGGGTACTCCAGGAGTATGGGGTACCGGACCCCCTTGTACGAGCTGTCCGGTCCCTGTACGACAGGTGTCAGAGCTTGGTCCACATTGCCGGTAGTAAGTCGGATTCGTTTCCGGTGAGGGTTGGACTCCGCCAAGGCTGCCCTTTATCACCGATTCTGTTCATAACTTATATGGACAGAATTTCTAGGCGCAGCCGAGGGGTTGAGGGGATCCGACTTGGTGGCCTCAGGATTGGGTCCCTGCTTTTTGCAGATGACGTGGTCCTGTTGGCTTCATCTGGTCGTGATTTCCAGCTCTCGCTTGAGTGATTCGCGGGCGAGTGTGAAGCGGCTGGGATGAGAATCAGCACCTCAAAATCTGAGACCATGGTCCTCAGCCGGAATAGGGTGGATTGTCCTCTCTGGGTCGGGAGTCAGGTTCTGCCTCAAGTGGAGGAGTTTAAATATCTCGGGGTCTTGTTCACGAGTGAGGAAAGGATGGAGCGTGAGATCGACAGACGGATCGGTGCGGCGTCTGCAGTAATGCGGACTCTGCGCCGGTCTGTCGTGGTGAAGAAGGAGCTGAGCCAGAAGGCGAAGCTCTCGATTTATCAGTCGATCTACGTTCCTACCCTCACCTATGGTCATGAGCTGTGGGTCGTGACCGAAAGAAGGAGATCTCGTATACAGGCGGCTGAAATGAGTTTCCTCCGCAGGGTGGCCGGGCTCTCCCTTAGAGATAGGGTGAGGAGCTCAGTCATCCGGGAGGAGATCAGAGTAGAGCCGCTGCTCCTTCGCATCGAGAGGAACCAGTTGAAGTGGCTCAGGCATCTGGTCAGGATACCTCCTGGACGCCTCCCTGGTGAGGTGTTCCAGGCACGTCCCTCTGGGAGGAGACCCCGGGGAAGACCCAGGACACGCTGGAGGGATTATATCTCTCGGCTGGCCTGGGAACGCCTCGGGATCCCCCCCGCAGAGTTGGCAAATGTGGCTGGGGAGAGGGAAGTCTGGGCTTCCCTGCTTAGGCTGCTGCCCCCGCGACCCGACCCCGGATAAGCGGCAGAAGATGGATGGATGGATGGATGGATGGTCTCCTGTCTCAGCAGGTCTCCCTGGCCGGGAGTAGCAGTTCCTGTTGTCTGTTGTCTTTCTGTCCTCTTCCCCCCACACAGCAGAGGCAGATGGCTGCCTGTCCTGAGCCGGGTTCTGCCGGAGGTTTCCTTCCTGTTAAAAGGGAGTTTTTTCCTTCCCACTGTCGCCAGTGTGCTTGCTCAGGATGGGAGATTGAGTTGGACTCAACTCAATCTGTTGGTTTCCTTATATAGGCTGTTATGAATTGGCCTTCATTATGTTTTCCCCACTGTCTGTAAAGCGTCTTGAGATGGCATTGCTGTGATCTGACGCTATATAAATAAAGTTGAATTGAACTGAATTGAACAACTTAGTTTAGTTTCCTTTTTAACTTAACATTCATTTAGATCTTGAGATTTCCGTCTCTTCATCCTGCTGGTTCCTGTTATGGATACTCACTGAAATGTTTTTTTTTAAATAATTACAAGGAGTAAAACCTTTTAATAAGTTTATTTTCTCAATTAGATTTAAAAAATCAACAGTGTATAAAAACTGAAAACTTCTACAAGCTGCTGCCTCCTGGTGGCATTTTTGAGAAACTACAATCAAATTCAGCAGGTTTTAAGAGGAATCTGCTGCAAACTGTTATAACAGTTTTAAAAGTATGTATATTGTGACTGCCAAAATTAGTCACTGAGGGGTGATTGCAGGAGTCTGTCTGACGCGCAAATCCAAACAAAGATCAGGAATCTCTTGCAGTTCAGGTTTTATTTATCTTCTCAGTTACAGATTACTGCTTGATACATTTTTTTCTCTTGCATTTGCAATCTGAACTCATGTAAATTATCAAATGTGCGGTCAACAGAAAATATCAGCTTCCACTCTCACCGTCTCTGTGCCAAGCAAAACCAAAGTCACAGACAGACTCAGGTGATATCAATTAGTCAATCACTCAGCTGTAGGCACACACACACACACACACACACACACACACACACACACACACACAATACCCTCTAGTGACAGACTTAGTGATTAACATCCTTGCCTCTACAGTATGTTTCCTGCTTTGCACCGTATTTTCTCACAAACATCATCTTCAAAAAAGATGGGACATTTATTTCAACAATACATACCTGTCGTTTAACAGTTTGAACCTTTTTTGAAAGTGTGTCTACAAAGAAAATGATTTTCTGAACTTTCACTCTTCGTAATATTTAGATAACAGAAAGAAATCTGGAATTTTAAGCAGCAATATACAAAAAAAGAGGAAACAAACATGAAAAAAAATTTTTAAAAATCCTTCTGAATTCTTCAATTGGGTGTTAAATCACGACATGCGGTTGGAATTTTATACATCTGCTGTAAAGTTTTAGGTCAATTCCAATCAAACTCTTTAAATAGAAGCTGTTTAGACAAAGAAATCTGAACTTTAGATCTATTTAGAAACTCTAATGTATGATTAATCCTAAATAAATTCATCCTAGATAAAAGTCAGAAGTATGTTTTTGCTTGTTTGTTTTTTTCCAGCAACAAAACAAGGCTTGTGGGAATTTAACGTGGTTCTCTTGTCTGATTCCTTTCTGACTAAAACATTCAGAAACTAAAGCAATAACATCAACGATTTTTACCAACGATGGGAAATTCGGCTCTTTTAAAGACTCGGTACTTTTGACTTGACTCCTGTAGAAGAGTCAAATCTTTTGGCTTCCAAATAGTTCTCTATTTGCTTCGCTGAGCTTTTATTTTAGTGCAGAACTGGTTCCAAGACCACTTCCGAGAGCAAGTCGAGAATGTGGTCTGAGAAAGCGATCCGAGCAGTTTTAATTTGATTACTGAGATATTTTCGTCATGGTCTTTGTCAGCGACTTATTTCCCTCAACAGACACAAAACAATAACAATAAAACATATTGCACGGTCCGCTTGAAAACTACAATAAAATGTACGGATATTTTCATTAACCAATAAACACATCGCTGACACGTCGCCGACATGTTGCTGACACATCGTCGCTGTTTGAGTCTCTTATCGAGTCCATCGAAAAGGAATCAGTTCTTCTGATTCACTACAAAGAATCCGCTCTGAGTAGAAAATACTTTATCACACAAGAATAATAAATATGATGTGAATATAAAGTTATTTGGTTCAACTTTAAAATGTTTACTTTCCCTGAAACCGAGTCCGACTCGTTCAGATTGTTGAAACAAATGAAGTCTTGAAGCTGAATGAACTGAAGTTGCAGGAACTTTGACTGAACCTTTGACTGAACCACCTGCAGAGTTGAAGTGTCTTCAGCAGAGACTTTCCTGCTGGAGTTTAATGGTCATTTTAGACCCCATCATGTCTAAGGGTTCCACCTGCAAACAGCGCCCCATCTGGTCGCACTGGGTTCTGCTTTCTGTCAGAAACGTCTTGAAGAAACCCTCCTGCTGAGTCTCAGATCAGAAATCTGGCTTTTTAAATCTTTTTTTAGATGTCAGTTACATTTTTTGTGTCTGAAGCAGAAAAATCAAGTTTTTATGAGAATGTTTGTCAGGTTTGATGGGTCGGAACGGATCTCTGTCACAGTTTTCCAGCTGTCACTCAAGCCGCGGTGGTTCTGATCCAGCAGCCTATCACCGGGGTTTGTGTGTGCGCGCGCGTGCCACACTGCGGCTGGCTCGCGCTCTGACAATGACTTGAATGCTGATTAATGTGGAGGCCAACAAAAGGAGACGAGGAAAGGAGATGAACCGTTCCCTGGGAGCTGAGGAGAATGGAGGGCTGCTGACGGACTGCAGGGAGCTGTCACCCAACCACACCGCCTCCTCCTCTTCCTCCTCCTCTTCCCCGCTCTCCATCACCTCCTCCTCCTCTTCCTCCTCATCCTCCAGCCGCGCTCGCTCCGCCGACAGACACGCGGCCCTGTCCCCGCTCCAGAGCCTCCAGAGCCGGGCACCAGGCGGCGGCGGCGGGTCGGAGCAGAGGAGATCCGCGCTGAAGCGCAGCAGAGCCGGGAAGGAGGTGCGGGAGGAGCCGGAGGGGGCGGCGGCTGCTGCTGAGCCCAGGCCCGGCAGGGAGGCGTGTTTGGCGGCCGGAACGCAGCAGCAGTGTCGGGAGGCTCAAGGACGCAGCGTCGGAGGAGGAGGAGAAGGTCTGGAAATGATTTCTGCGGACAGCAGCTGCATCTCCGACCCTCCGGCCGCCAAGTCGAAGGAGGACAGGAAGGGGAAGAACGTGATCCGGGGCTGGAAGAGGGAGAGAGACAGGGAGGGGGACGCCGCCGCTCCTCCTGCCCGGACCAGGAAGGAGAAGCACGGCGATGGCTCATCTCCTCCTCCCTCCGTTTTCCTCCCGCCGTCCGCCCTGCAGGAGCATCCTCTGTGCCGCTGCGCCGCGCCGGACTCCCGGACCTGCGGAGACAAAACGGCGCTGGAAGGAGGCGCTAAAAGCGGCGCTATTGTTGTCAGGCGGCCGCATGACGACACTCCGGCTGCAAAGAAACACCGCGGAGCAGAGAAGGTAAGGAGAGGCGTGATGTGAGGAAGAGGAGCAGGAGGAATCCTCCCAGCTTAAAAACAAAGAGATGAAATGATGCTGCAGGTGTGAAAGAAGCAGGAATGCCGGAAGGATGGAGGGATGAAAAGAGGGATGACATGCTTCACTTTGCTTTTGTTGCCCAGCTGGTCTCATTGTGTTGACGCTCCGCTTGCTGCTCAGATGAGTTTTTATTGTCTTTTCCCTCTCAGAGAGGAAGAGGAGGAGGAAGAGGCTGTGTCCTCCATCCTCTTCCTCCTGCTTTTCAGAGCTAGTGTTTGTTTAACCTGAGATAAGAGGAGAAAGTCTGCCTGAGTGCAGCTGGAAGTCCCTACGCTGCAGCTGCAGAGGCTTTGTTTGCATGAAGACTTCAGATGAGACGGATGTTGGATGAGATGGATGTTGGATGAGTTGGATGTTGGATGAGACGGATGTTGGATGAGACAGATGTTGGATGAGACGGATGTTGGATGAGATGGATGTTGGCTGAGTTGGATGTTGGATGTTGGATGAGACGGATGTTGGATGAGGTGGAGGTTGGATGAGATGGATGTTGGATGAGTTGGAGGTTGGATGAGACGGATGTTGGATGAGACAGATGTTGGATGAGACAGATGTTGGATGAGATGGATGTTGGCTGAGTTGGATGTTGGAGGTTGGATGAGATGGATGTTGGATGAGTTGGAGGTTGGATGTTGGATGAGACGGATGTTGGATGAGGTGGAGGTTGGATGAGATGGATGTTGGATGAGTTGGATGTTGGATGAGTTGGATGTTGGATGAGATGGATGTTGGATGAGGTGAATGTTGGATGAAGTTGGATGTTGGATGAGTTGGATGTTGGATGAGACGGATGTTGGATGAGACGGATGTTGGATGAGACGGATGTTGGATGAGTTGGATGTTGGATGAGACGGATGTTGGATGAGACGGATGTTGGACAAGACGGATGTTGGATGAGACGGATGTTGTATGAGTTGGATGTTGGATGTTGGATGAGACGGATGTTGGATGGTTGGATGTTGGATAAGACGGATGTTGGATAAGACGGATGTTGGATGAGACGGATGTTGGATGAGAGGGATGTTGGATAAGACGGATGTTGGATAAGACGGATGTTGGATGAGACGGATGTTGGATGCGTTGGATGTTGGATGAGTTGGATGTTGGATGAGACGGATGTTGGATGAGTTGGATGTTGGATGAGACGGATGTTGGATGAGACGGATGTTGGATGGTTGGATGTTGGATAAGACGGATGTTGGATAAGACGGATGTTGGATGAGACGGATGTTGGATGAGAGGGATGTTGGATAAGACGGATGTTGGATAAGACGGATGTTGGATGAGACGGATGTTGGATGCGTTGGATGTTGGATGAGTCGGATGTTGGATGAGACGGATGTTGGATGAGTTGGATGTTGGATGAGACGGATGTTGGATGAGACGGATGTTGGATGAGTTGGATGTTGGATGAGTTGGATGTTGGATGAGACGGATGTTGGATGAGACAGATGTTGGATAAGATGGATGTTGGATGAGACGGATGTTGGATGAGTTGGATGTTGGATAAGACGGATGTTGGATGAGTTGGATGTTGGATGAGACGGATGTTGGATGAGACGGATGTTGGATGAGTTGGATGTTGGATGAGACGGATGTTGGATGAGACGGATGTTGGATGAGACGGATGTTGGATAAGACGGATGTTGGATGAGACGGATGTTGGATAAGACGGATGTTGGATGAGACGGATGTTGGATGAGACAGATGTTGGATGAGACGGATGTTGGATGAGACGGATGTTGGATAAGACGGATGTTGGATGAGACGGATGTTGGATAAGACGGATGTTGGATGAGACGGATGTTGGATGAGACAGATGTTGGATGAGACGGATGTTGGATGAGACGGATGTTGGATGAGACGGATGTTGGATAAGACGGATGTTGGATGAGATGGATGTTGGATGAGATGGATGTTGGATGAGACGGATGTTGGATGAGACGGATGTTGGATGAGACGGATGTTGGATGAGATTGATGTTGGATGAGACGGATGTTGGATGAGATGGATGTTGGATGAGACGGATGTTGGATGAGACGGATGTTGGATAAGACGGATGTTGGATGAGATTGATGTTGGATGAGGCGGATGTTGGATGAGACGGATGTTGGATGAGACGGATGTTGGATAAGACGGATGTTGGATGAGACGGATGTTGGATGAGATGGATGTTGGATGAGACGGATGTTGGATGAGATGGATGTTGGATGAGATGGATGTTGGATGAGACGGATGTTGGATGAGATTGATGTTGGATGAGACGGATGTTGGATGAGACGGATGTTGGATGAGACGGATGTTGGATGAGACGGATGTTGGATGAGATGGATGTTGGATGAGACGGATGTTGGATGAGACGGATGTTGGATGAGATGGATGTTGGATGAGATGGATGTTGGATGAGACGGATGTTGGATGAGACGGATGTTGGATGAGATGGATGTTGGATGAGACGGATGTTGGATGAGTTGGATGTTGGATGAGATGGATGTTGGATGAGACGGATGTTGGATGAGTTGGATGTTGGATGAGATGGATGTTGGATGAGACGGATGTTGGATGAGTTGGATGAAACATTTATTCATCTACTCAGGTTTTATTCCCATATTTATCTTTTTTTAGAAATTAATTATTTACACTTTTTTCATTTGTTTTTTTTTTTGTTGCTCATTTTTAAAATTCCACATCACACACACCACACACACCACACACACCACACACACCATACACACCATACACACCATACACACCACACACACCACACACACCATACACACCATACACACCATACACACCACACACACCACACACACCATACACACCATACACACCACACACACCATACACACCATACACACTACACACACCATACACACCATACACACCATACACACCATACACACCACACACACCATACACACCATACACACCACACACACCATACACACCATACACACCATACACACCATACACACCACACACACCATACACACCATACACACCACACACACCATACACACCATACACACCATACACACCACACACACCATACACACCATACACACCATACACACCACACACACCATACACACCATACACACCACACACACCATACACACCATACACACCATACACACCATACACACCACACACACCATACACACCACACACACCATACACACCATACACACCATACACACCACACACACCATACACACCACACACACCACACACACCATACACACCACACACACCATACACACCATACACACCACACACACCATACACACCACACACACCACACACACCATACACACCACACACACCATACACACCATACACACCAAACACACCACACACACCATACACACCATACACACCATACACACCACACACACCACACACACCATACACACCATACACACCATACACACCACACACACCATACACACCATACACACCATACACACCACACACACCATACACACCACACACACCATACACACCATACACACCACACACACCATACACACCACACACACCATACACACCATACACACCATACACACCATACACACCACACACACCATACACACCATACACACCATACACACCATACACACCACACACACCATACACACCATACACACCATACACACCATACACACCACACACACCATACACACCACACACACCATACACACCATACACACCACACACACCATACACACCACACACACCATACACACCATACACACCATACACACCATACACACCATACACACCACACACACCATACACACCATACACACCATACACACCACACACACCATACACACCATACACACCACACACACCATACACACCACACACACCATACACACCACACACACCATACACACCACACACACCATACACACCATACACACCATACACACCACACACACCATACACACCATACACACCATACACACCACACACACCATACACACCACACACACCACACACACCACACACACCATACACACCATACACACCACACACACCACACACACCATACACACCATACACACCATACACACCATACACACCACACACACCATACACACCATACACACCACACACACCATACACACCATACACACCACACACACCATACACACCATACACACCATACACACCATACACACCACACACACCATACACACCATACACACCATACACACCACACACACCATACACACCATACACACCATACACACCACACACACCATACACACCATACACACCACACACACCATACACACCACACACACCATACACACTATACACACCACACACACCATACACACCATACACACCATACACACCATACACACCACACACACCATACACACCATACACACCATACACACCACACACACCATACACACCATACACACCATACACACCATACACACCACACACACCATACACACCATACACACCATACACACCACACACACCATACACACCACACACACCACACACACCACACACACCACACACACCATACACACCATACACACCACACACACCACACACACCATACACACCATACACACCACACACACCATACACACCACACACACCACACACACCATACACACCACACACACTACACACACCACACACACTACACACACCACACACACCACACACACCACACACACTACACACACCACACACACCACACACACCATACACACCATACACACCATACACACCACACACACCACACACACTACACACACCACACACACTACACACACCACACACACCACACACACCATACACACCACACACACCACACACACCATACACACCATACACACCACACACACCATACACACCACACACACCACACACACCACACACACTACACACACCACACACACCATACACACCATACACACCACACACACCATACACACCATACACACCATACACACCACACACCACACACACTACACACCACACACACCATACAC